>NC_140298.1:99550848-100150848 GCF_964211825.1 Aythya ferina | reverse complement strand
ATTTACATAATGGCTTCTTTCCACAACAGTGACTTATGAGAAGAGTGTAAAGGTGACAGGAAGGACCAGATGTACTTAAAACACCACCGCTAGCATGGTGTAAGTCGTTTAAAATTAGTCCTCTCAGGAGATTCAAAATTACTGCCATAAGTATATATCACGGAAATTAAGAAAAATATGTTGGTTTTGTAATTTCTTCAGGAACAGAAATATGATAAAGCAACACCTCACACCCTTTTGTGGCCTGAAACTGCCTTTCTGCTGCCTTCCTGGTGTGGAGTGTTGTACTGGTGGCACTTGTGCAGGATTAGGTGAAGGAAGATCCTCTCCTCTGTCTGTTAAGGCTGTTCTGGGAGTACTTTGCATTCCTGAATCCCATAAGACTAACTACCTAGTGTTTATTAACCTTTCTAGAAAGTCTGTATTACATCTCTCCAAATCTCTCTTCTGAATCTGCTGTTTGCTGTGGAAAGTGTTAACATCCTTCCAGTTAAGGACCCTGAGTCTAGTGCAGCCCTCAGGGACTGGATAGCTAAGACTGTACAGTGCTACATCCATCCACACAGAATTTAATTGCCCCGGCACAATTAACTGATGTTGGCACCTTGCATTTCCATCAGAAGTATAAAGTTGGTCATCTTAGTACCATAGAAACAATCTCTAAGTTGTTTCTATGTTGTTTCTAATCTCTAATTTGAAACTATATACAGATTAAAGAAGAAAAAGCAAGAGCTCACCCAACAAATCCCAGAGGAACTAGGATAAAAATTAGTAATCAGCATTGAATTTGTTTAAAATACTTATAAGCATCATGTTGTCTTACATTTTGGGAAGTAGCCTCACATATCTGTAAGATGACCATTGGTTTTGATTAGTATACAAATGATTCCACAGCATGAAACAACTTACCGGTCACCATCCCTTAGTGCTTTCATTTGCTTCCCAATTATACATGCAAACAGGGGACCAGTTCTAGCACCTGGAAGAAAGTCTTCTACTAAACCACCAAGCCAAACATCAATATTGCTAGGATTATGGTACAATTCCATGATTTTTTCAGTGACTTTCTGATTAGTTATTATTGTATTCAGGTCAGTTTGAGTTTCCAGTTTTGGTAAGCCACAGAATTCACGCCAGTCATTATAACCTATAAATATGATGTTAAAAGGAAGATTAGACTTGGCTATTAAACAAGATATTTTAAATTAATAAATTTAAAACCACTGGATTCTGGCAACCTTAATCTGTATTATGGACAGTTATGTCTAAAAATAGACCTATTATTATTGGTTAAGTTGATTGGAGAAACTATGGCAGGATCTGAAACAACAAGATATGCAAATGTCACATCATTTTTGTGAAGGAAAACAAGGTTTTAAGTTCTCCAATATTTATTAAGCAATGAAAACATGATAATAAAGGGTTATTTTTGAGATAATCTAAACAGAAACATACACTTTGTGTTGACATATATATACAATTCTTTTGCATCACTGGAATTAACTTCCCCCACCTCCCAACAATACTTGCATTTTGGCCCTGAAGACCAAAACTATTTCTACTGTAGTGTAGCCGAGAGCTTTAAACTCTAGGCTGGAGTCAGACTTTATTTGTACTGTCCAGGGCCACGTTCCTAGCTACAGCATCACACAGCTTTAACAGGAGAAGTGGAGCGAGTTGTCACCCAGAAACATCTTCAGACAGTTCTACTTCTGGTGGGTAGACCATCAGGCTCAGAGCATAGAACAGCATTTGTTCCTTATTCATGTAAACAAGTGGTCTGATCAGGCAGGGCGTCAGGACTGCAAACATACCATAGATTTTAACAGCCAATATAATTAAATTAATTAAACTCCAGCGCAGTCTTCTCTAAACTTGTACATCTGTGACCTGATAGGCTCATAGTCCTTGAGAGTTTATTTCTACCCTGGGTGCACAGACCAAGAAATCTAATGCAAAAAGTAGGCATAAAAATGTAATGTTTCTCAAAGTGACGTGTACATCTAACTAAGCTACTTATACCAGTCCTGAGTACACCTTAACACCTTTTACTCTCAGTCCAGCCAATGAGGTTGTGTCTAAATAGACCTCTCTCACAGGCAGGGTGCAGCCTGCAGACCTCAAGTAGCTGCTGCAGACAGAAAGTCCCTCTCCTCTGGAGCTGGATTCAGCAAGAACCAGTGTCAGGTACCTGCACCAGGCATACCCACATCTACTCACCAATACTGGTCTTCCACATTCCAGAACTGAGAGGTTATTCTAATTTGAAATGCTGGGCAATATTTTGTTTTCATCAAAGTCAAAACTATTAGCATCTTAAAAGAAACTTGTATTACTTTTCTGATAAAAACCTATTATTAAATAACTTATATACTAAATACAAGCGGTGATAGTTCAGTTACTGATTGGAAGTAGATTTAAGAAAAATCAGTAGACCTGGGAGTCCGTGATCACGGCCACGCTGTAAATTTAATGATGCTAAATCAAGTGAACCATTGTTGGACAACACAAACAGTTTTTCTGTTAACTCTTCATTCATCAGTTGATTTTGCACCTGTAGTTTTGCTGAATGTGCAAGAAGACCCCTTAGCAAAGGATCCAAGCCTCCTTTAAACACAAAAATAAAATAATGTCAGAGCATGTATATAAAGCATTAGAATGTTTTTAACAAACATGTATGTAAATGTATGTAAATGTATGTATGCTTCTATATATTTTTTTAAACATTGGTCGCGTAGCCTTTTATATTCAAACAAATGCAAAAAATTGCTTCAGGTTGACATAAGAGTGGTAATCTTATGAAAAGGCTCCACCTGTTTCTTCTGGTATAAGAAAATTTTAAACCTGATAATACATGTATGCAAAAATATATATATATATAAGATATCATCAATTTATTGTCAATTGACTGATTTAATCTGGAGAGTAATTTCTGTCTGATTCAGTGGACTATTTACCTAAAATAATTAGTGGACTATTTACCTAAAATAATTGTTCCAGTGTTCTCTGGAACCTGTTCAACAGCCTAAATCAGTGATGTAATTAAATAAATGTTCCTATTCTTACCTTAAGACCAGTAACCTTAAAAGTTATAATATTCTGGGGGAAACAAACAAAACAACCCCATTCCCCCTGCCCCCACTCTCCACACACATACATAAAACAACAGTTTAAATAAAAACATACCTTCTTTAATGAGCCTCCATGGACTAAAGAAAACTTCATGCAAATGAAGATTTGGGAGTCCTGGATCATCTAAATACTGTGCATTCAATCGCCTTACTATTGGTTGGATTGTTGCATGACCAAAACGAAAAGCAGCTGTTGAAAATATGTTAGAAACTGTAGGATTTACTGTGGGATCATAACCTGTATATAGGCCAATATACTGATTAAAAGCATCTGGACCAATAATTTTGGGAATGTAATCTCTTAAAGTAATAATCTGAAAGAAAAGAAAAAGAAACATATCATTCAGTGTTTTGATAGTTGAAAAGTAAAGGTTTATATGTATAGAATGCCTTTTTCATCACTCATCTATTCCCAAGCATTTAGCATGATGAACAAGTGAGTTGGTAAATAATAATGTACTTGTTGTAGTCAGTAGAAAAATGACTGAAGAGAACCAGTAGTAGGGTTGAGTACACTAATGAGGTTCCTTTAACCTCCTACCTAAAAAGCTAGACAAACCATCCTCAGCAGAGAGTACCAATATTGCTCACTTCCAGTCCAAAGGGGGTAAATCCAGCCCTTAGGAGCTCTGCTCCTAAACCTGGATTGTGATAGCATAAATTACAATGCCCTTAAAAAGAGAAAGGAAAGCATGGATTACTATAAAAACATTCATGAACGGTTGTTGATAGGAACAGATTCTATTTTCAGACATATATATGTGACACAAATCCTCTTTACTGAATATTTTAAATATCCAAACTTTAAAATACTGATGCCAAGAATCCCTTGGCAGACGTTTTATACTAAACTTAGGCCAATTTATAGACTCCTAAAAAACACACTTCAAAAATGAAAATGGTGATAAACACTTTCTGACAAATGTTTTGCAATATGATAGTATTAGTCGCATGACAAAAAAATCATATAGGTAATACTGAGAAAAAAAAAAAAAAAGTGGAAAAAGATCTAATGTACCAAATAAAATGAAAGTATTATAGACTAAAGATTACACTGCACTCAATAAAGCATAACAGGATGAATATGAAGCATAGTGAATTCAACAAAACACATTATAGATTCAATACACTGTGCAGTAAAATATACTTTGAGTAAATGTACTTTGAGTTTGGTATAGTGAATACTGAAAAGCTAGATGTCACAAAATGACTGTATGAGAAACTTGTATCTTTATTTTAAACATGACACAGAGACAAACAAGACCCTTCAGAATTCACACACTTTTCACATAAGGCAGAGCTCACAAAATCTTTATGTTTTCAGATATATTAAGTTAGGTCATGAAGCAAACACACTATTTGAAAGAATAAGTTAGAATTCCCTTTGCTGGTCCTTTAATACAGCTTAAAATTAAAATTAAATAATTGTTGGAAATTAATACTCACGTTGTCATTGGAGAAGTTAACCTTTTCCTACATTCCCAAAGGTTTTACAAAGCAACAATTCCTTCTAATTTTAGATTTAGTTAGTTTTTTATAGGCAAGATAATGACATATTGTTTCATTACTACAAAGGGCAGAAATACAGGTTTTCCAAGTCTCATTCATCTTGACTTGGGGTTAAGTGTGACTTA
Source organism: Aythya ferina (assembly GCF_964211825.1). Lineage (NCBI taxonomy): Eukaryota > Metazoa > Chordata > Aves > Anseriformes > Anatidae > Aythya > Aythya ferina. The sequence continues at coordinate 100,146,083 of NC_140298.1, read as the reverse complement.
GAAGCATGAACGAGGCACCTGTACCCACAAGTTCAAAAGAATAGGTAGAAAAGAATATAAGTATTTTTTGCCATCATCTTAACAGACATGCAGAGACCTTAAATAGTTCTAGATCAGCCCTGGACACAAACATCCTGATATGACTCATTTTTTTGGCTCATTGTAAATGAAATCTGAAGCTAAGCAACCCATAAAGGCCAGATTGCCCAAACAAAAGGGCAATTCAGATTTTTCATTTGCTCCAGAGGCAAGATCTGAATTTTATGTTTCCTTGACAGGGAAAGAGGGATTGTTGTTTCTAGACATGAAAACTAAAAGGCTAAAGGTAAAAAGGAGTCATATACCTGCCTTGAGCTAGGAGAGACATATATTTGATGGAAACATGATGTTTAAAAAAAAGCTCCATCAAGTAGATCTTCAGACAATACAAACTAAGGTGATAAAGCAGAAAAATGATACTGACAGAAAGAATCTGGAATGTGACAGAACCATATCCAAAGTAGCATGTAGCATCCTTCATGTAGACTCTGAACATACTTTACCTAAATTTGTCTGCATGAAAACAAGGAGAGGCTCACTACAGGTTCGAACTGACACATATACAAGTTTTAAAGAAGGTGTAAACAGCTCAGAAACAGCAAAATTATTTTTCTTAAAATTATTTTGCATGCACTCCCTGCTATGAAAGAATTATTTGAAAGGTTTTTTCCCTTTCACATTTGGCATAAATAAGCATAATACCTTCCTTCAATACAGTTTTTCTTCCACAGGTGAGATTCTTCTGTGGAAAAGAAGTAACATTCTCGTCTAAAAATATGTCAGTAAATCAGAACCAGAAAGAGGTAGTTCTATACAAAAAAAGTACAAGCAACTACAATGAACCATGCTGCCATTTGTTACTTCTTTTGAGTCTATTTATAAAGAATAAGTTAACTTTGGGTGTGATCTCAGCTCTTTGTGACATTTATGACATTAGTGGATTAGTGGTAATCCTAGTTCCTCTTAAGAGACATTTAGCACCTCATAGAATCAACTCAGAATTCCATAGAAACCTCATAAAGTTAACTTTAATCAATAATGTCAATATTTCTACTGTCTCAAGACAGTCATTGTTTCAAAGGTATAATTTAGTAAAAAATGATGAAAAATGAGCACTGTCTTAAATAGAAGCCATGTGCTCTGTATTTAAATGACTTTAATAGCCTGTATGACCAGATAGTAACAGAAGCATAAACAGTATTTAAATGTTATTAACTTAGTCATGTCAGAGAAAATAAAATTCTGATTTCCTACCAATACAATCAAACATCTGGTAATTATCCAGAGAGAATCTAAATAATAACACTGTCAGAAGAGGCCTTGTATGGATTCATCATAGCATGATGAATCTATACACTGTGTATAGAAAATAACTAAATCTTGACCTGCAAATACAAATGCTATGCAAAGTCAAACAGGCTTTATGTGAAAGGCAACATCATTCTCATTCAGAAGGTGGAATTGCAACAGGGATTCTGAAATGTCCTTATGAACTCAGCAAGCATCCTGACTGGATTTGCTTCCAGGATGGGCCACCTCCAGTGGAATTCATCCATACATTAGTTAATAGAAAATAAGTTATGTAATTTCATACTATTTTTGAGATCTTTTTTTTTTTGTTCATGTTAAAAGCAATCTCAAATTAGGTGCAAGAGATATAGAAATTCATATTACTTCCTCATTAGGTTCAGCAGACTTTCTTTCCTAAAACAGAGAACAGGCAAATATATTGATTGTGTTTAATCTCTTAAAGTACTACATACAGCTGTTTGAAATTCCCATAGTAAATATTAAAGGATTTACAGCTGATATTGAAGCCCTAAACACTTTTATAAAGATTGATTGTATGAAAGTTCAACTCCCAATAAATAATTAACACATTATAATGGCTCAGTCAATAGTCTGAACTATACTCTTTATAGCCATGAGTTATGTTAGAATGAAACATTCTTTTATAATATTTGTTATTTATCTCTTTTTTATCTATCATTTCATAGTTTAAGTTTAAGCTCTGAGAGGAGTTATTTAATGATCCAGTTTCACAAACAAGTTTCATCCACGTTAGCCATGTTGAACCCTATAATTTCACTTCAGTTAATGTCAGCTACTTAAGAGACCAATTTTCAACCCACCCATAAGTATAAGGCAGAGAAGTAAGGATGTAAGATACTTCGAGAACACAAGAAGATATAGAAGGAAGAGAAAAAAAAAACCTACAAACTGAAAACTAAATGCAACTGTCAGCTACAGGTGGGATTAACTGGCAGTAACACCATTATTTCAGAGATTCTTCTCTGAAACCATGATAAATTAAAGAGAATTTGAATCAAACTGATCTGTGAAACTCTTGCATCACTCTTTGACTAGTGCCACTTCATTTGGCATTCACAATCCAAACAGCACATCAGAACAAAAACAGCACATGCATGCAGTTTCAACTTGCAAACCACATATATATGGAACAGCAATGTAAAGACTAGCAGTTCCATAGCTGAATGTTTTTTCCTATTTTGTCTAAATGTTTTGTTTAAAGGAAAAACAAATGTAAACTATTTTCCCTCAAATAGCTTTAAAGGAGTTCTTCTAACATTAACCATTTTGTGATTCTGTGTCCTAATTCTGCTCTTTCTGTTGTCTCAGGTCAAAATAAGAATAACTGAAACAAGGAGCTGGTTTCATTTTTTTAAGCAGATTACAATAAAAAAAAATGTATTTTGTTTGTTTCTTTCTTTCTTTTCACAAAACACTGTATAAACCAAGGTATATATATTTTACTATAGCATATTGCAGTATAGTGTAGAGTTAAGTGTGTGTCTTTCACATAAAATACAAGAATGGAATTAACCACTGTTATGGCTTATATAAACTACTACTTACCAATGAAACATGCCAACAGTGCAAACAAAAAGTCAGTTTTGTCCATGACAATAACAGGCAATTGTTATATTTCGTAACTTTGTCAGGTTTCTACTATTAAATGCTTGCCACTAGAGTTATTTATGCTGTCAGAAAGCATCTAGGAGGAAAAGCATGGTCTCTCTCTCTATATATATTATTTTTTTTTATTTCCTTATTCTAGAAAGAAAAGGAAGGCTTTTTGTTCAATTCCCTATAATTACATAGCAGCAGGCAAAAATTATGTTTGAAATTATTCATTCCAAAAAGAGAGAATTTGAGAAATGTGTAGCAACTGAAATAGCTGAGTGGAGATTTCAAGGTAACTTCAGCTAGAGCTGTCATTACTGTGCTGGTTAGCATACCACATTAACAGAGATACTCCAATTATCTCTCTTAAATGAATATCTCTGAACTAGCCAGATATAACTGAATCACAATTCTAATGAGCCATAAGCAAATCTCATTAGACTGTGATACTGGTAGAGATAACGAGTAGCCCAGATTTATGGAGCATATTGCCTTGCACAAAGTATTTTCTTTCAGGCCATAATGCTACTGGACATAGATCAGAAGTACTTGAACACACAGAAGTCTGCTTTTGGATTTCCACTTTTCTTCTAACAAATACTAACAACCATTTTGACTAAGTGCAATTATTTTAAGCAAAGAGCACATGTACAGCAAAGGAGCTGACATAGTTAAAATAAATTTTATATATATATATATATATATAAAGAATGTCAATTTTTTCAAAAGGACTGACTAAATTAAATTAATGTTATTTTTCTGAAATTATCTGGCTTTAAGTGCAAATAACAACACACCAGAGAAGGAAGGTGGTTTCTTACAGGAAGTATTATGCATATTCTCTTAACTAAAACTTCTGACAGAAGAAAGGATATGTGTTTTATTGTAATAGTGATATTTTCCTACCTCTTCCCCAATTTAACTTCAAAACTGTCATTTTTTGACATCAAATAACCTCTTTCTAATAGTCAGAAAGCATATGAAATTCATCTAGCTTCCAATTTATTCTGGTCCGGATATAACATTAATGATGAATAAAGGCAAAAGTCCTGGTGAAGATCAGAGGAGCAATGCCAGGTGGAGTAACCTGAGTACCCAAACTATCAAAAAGGAGCTTGAGGGACTGGCTGTTCTCTAAGGCAACCAAAGAGAGTGGCCATACCCCAAACTCGAGGATAAACCCATCAAGATGAGACAATGAAAGAAACTGTCACCTGAATGTTGGGCAAGCTAAATGAGTGCTAACAGGATTATATTTGAAATAAGGCTAACAGGAGGTAGGACTCATGGTGGGATGCAAGGAGAAGAGGGGACTGTGTAAAACTTGGCATGCATGCAATATTAAAAAATTGCATTGTTGGAATGTGTAAAACACTGGTGACTGTTGGAATGTGTGAAACACTGGTGTATTCAGCAATGGGGATAAAGGTGGTGAAAAGGAGGGATTGGTGTGAACTTTGGAAGTAAAAGAGGCTGTTTGAGCATGAAGCGTTGTCTGATCAGTTTGCTCCTCTGACTGAACCGTGCTTGATCACTGCAGTTTATGCTGTATTTGCAGGAGCAGAAGCTGTCCACAATGAGCACATGAACTGTGACTGTGAGGAAAATAAAATAAAATTAAAAAAAATAATAGAAGAGAAAGAGAAGGAGAAGGAGAAGGAGAAGGAGAAGGAGAAGGAGAAGGAGAAGGAGAAGGAGAAGGAGAAGGAGAAGGAGAAGGAGAAGGAGAAGGAGAAGGAGAAGGAGAAGGAGAAGGAGAAGGAGAAGGAGAAGGAGAAGGAGAAAGACAGAGAAAGAGGAAGAGGAAGAGGAAGAGGAAGAGGAAGAGGAAGAGGAAGAGGAAGAGAAAGAGAAAGAGAAAGAGAAAGAGAAAGAGAAAGAGAAAGAGAAAGAGAAAGAGAAAGAGAAAGAGAAAGAGAAAGAGAAAGAGAAAGAGAAAGAGAAAGAGAAAGAGAAAGAGAAAGAGAAAGAGAAAGAGAGAAAATGCTGAGTAGGAATAGATTTTCTTATTCACAGGTGTAATATAAACATTCTTATGGTCTTTTATGTACTTTTTGCATGTTAATTTCTCCTGCCTCCTATACAAATATATCCTATAGAGATCTAGATTAGACCTTGAATTTTATATATTAATACAGCATTAAGGAATTCACAAGCATTTTTTACACAGGGAAGTTACTTCTTTATATAATTATTATAAGAAAATAAATATTTTAGGCACTATGCAAATGGAGAAACATAGCTAAAGAGCTATTGATTCCTTTACCAACCAAAGGAACAAAACCAAACCAACCAACCAAACAAACAAACAAACCAACCTAAAAACACCAAAATTGCAAAGAAATGCATCTGAAAAGGAATAGACTTCAACAGACAAAATAGACACAGGAGAAATCTGCAGAAAGATGAAGCAGAGTAGAAATTGCCATTAAAATCAGAGCACTCAGATCTGGGATATGAACAAACCAAGGAGGAAGACATTGCATTCAGGAAAGTGGAGAACAGAGTGAACTTTAAACATGCCAAAGTGGAAGCACAGAAAGAGTTGGCACAGAAAAGCTCATATGATCTCCTAAGCCACTCAGAAACATATCTGAACTTCTGTGACTGGTTCTGCTCTACACTGCAACCAACACTGCAACATGTTGTTAAGCAACTAACATCCCACCTGATGGAGAGCTCCAACAATTTTCCGTGCTTCTTGGTAGACCATCTCAGCACTCCAGTGTCTGTTGATAGCTTTGAGGGCCCGGGCCAGGCGGTTGTGCTCTCTTAGCCACAGTGTGTGCATGGCTGCCAGAGATGTCACCTCACTTGATCGGCTGTCCCCAGCCATAAAACACTCAACCCTTTCATCTTCACTTGCATTTGAGTCCTGTGCACATGGTGACGGGACCTGGTCTGTATAGGGTAGGTATTCCCGATTGTTGTCATAATATTTACTGTTTATTCTAAGAAGACCTTCTTCACTTGTTAAATTCCTCAGCTTGTTTTCAACAGCGGGGGTGCTGCCATAGACAGTAGAAGCATCAAGGAAAGATGTTAAACCATTTATCTGTTGTCTTGGATTTGGGGCCGACAGATTTCCAAAAAGAATACTATGATCACCAGTGCTGCATGCAGGAGATGAGCGGTAGAAGGGCAGGCAATCCATCCCTGTGGATAATGTGTCATTGGCAGTTACCTGTGTAACAAAAAAGTATTTCCTGAGCTATAGGCAACATAGCTGTGGATGTTTAAAGTTTTGTGTAAATATTTCTGTCCCATCTCCATTTTCATCTGTCCTCCAGATCTCATCTACTGGAGTGACATTCTCTAAACTCACAGAGATCATTTTCTTACCTCTCAGATTGAAGTGAAAATATATATCAATTATTTTTAAGACAAGACAGAAAAAAATAATAAAATGAAAACCTTTAGCATAAGATCAGGTTACTGAGGTAACCCTTTTTCTATGCCTGAATTTTCCTGTCTTCACAATTAAAATTCCTCACAAAATGTATCACAGTGGAGATGTGAACATCTGGTCAAATTATGTTGTACTGAACTCCAAATGAAACTGCAGGTTTACATGTGTACATAAAAATATAATGAAGAGTGTCAGTCTGCAGCAGCATGCCGTAAAAGCATTGTTTCTATACTATTTTAATTTGGTTTCCTAATTGAAAAATACATATATAACTATTCACTCTGTTGGTCCTCCACAAGCATTCCCCCACATTATTTTACAGGTAAAGCTGTCTTGCAAGTGTCTTGCAATTCTGATTGTCCTTATAAAAAGCAAAGACTGCTTTTTATAGTCCTTCTGAAGTGAAACTCTTCCCAGCCCTTTGATCCACAGACAACCAAGAAACTGAGGTCAAATGGTGATCCAGTATTTGTCTGCTAATCAGAGGTTTTAACCAACCTGTCATTCAGTCAACTATTCCAAATGCAGGTAAAGGGCATGGGAAAGACATGTGAGAATTGTCTAATGGGATCTTGAGGTACACATAATACACAAGGGTAGAATACAGCCTAAATCAGAAAGCTGGAAGTTTTGCTACTGGAGAGTACTTAAAGTGGTATGTACAGCCCTAACAGCTGTAGGGAGGGGAGCAGAGATGTTGGAGGGAGGAGAAAGAGGAAATGCAAGAAAGGTTTTATGTGCATGGTAGGATATCTAAGAGAAAAGCTCAGGCTAGCAATTCTATTTCAAAGAACACTATACCAAAAATCATCAGGTTTCAAAATGACTGAAATCTATCTTCATTATCTAATGCATATTTGGCTTTATAAACTTTGTTTTTCAGAAAAGAGCTTTATTTCCAAATTTTAACAACAGTTCATTGTGCAGCAACACAATGAGCCATAGCTGTGAGTCAGTTCCATGAGTTTCAAAAAAAAAGATTAACATCAGTTAAAATTATTAAAAAATGAAGTCTGAGTTTCATCAAGTATAAAACTAGTGTTTTCCTATCAACAGGCTAATATGAAATAGGTACAGATAACACTTAGAACAGCTGCTTAAATAGCTCGAAACAAATAAGTCTTCAAATATTTGACTAATAAAAAATATTTTGTGCAGACCCCTGAGCTAATATTTTTTCTTTCTATTTTGCTTGCTGTTCATTTTTGAAAAAACTCTTTGGCACGTGACAGTGAATATTTCAAAAGCTATATAAAATGATATAATTTATTCTTTGTACTTTTAACAATGAAGGGACCAGTTCTGAACCAGAAGTTTCAAACAGTTCCTTAACAGTGATAAAAGTAACAGGGCAACTTTCAAATGGAATTAATGAGCTTTGTTTAACAACTTTATTACCTTACTTATTATGCCAAGTAATTTTTTCTTATTACTGAGAACTTGAGCCAGTAGGGATTGATATCAACAGAACGTTTAAGAAAGGGTTTCATTTGTTTTTCAAGTTTTGTTTGGTAAAGAACTTCTATGAATATTTTTCCACTGGTTAGGTTTTAACAAATTAAAGTAGGCTATTTCTGAAGGAAATACATAATTTCTTTTTCTTTCTTTCACTGATCAGTGAAAATCAGTAATTTTACTTCCTTGGGTTTTCCACTTAATATTTCTCTCTATGATTAAGTCCCTTGCAATTTTTTTTTTCTCTTCAGCTGATAATATAAACAAGAAGCTTGTCTCACACTACAAATACATGAACTTGGCAGCTGCAATGTTGTATGTGTCTGAGTGCCTCCTTCTTCTGTTTATCAGGAAAGCCTGGAAGAATTCAGGTATCACTGGGAAAAATGTATGAGCCACCTTTAAGTTGTTAAGCAGTGAGGTTCACAACAAAACATATCAACAGTGAGTGAAGCTCATACTGATTAATCTTTGGTTAACTGCCTCTGTAATTTCAATTCAAATTGTTCTGTGCCCCAGTGGAGAAAAGCAGCAGTAATGAACATTAAGGGACTGGCAGAACTGCATAATGTAGTACTTTCCCTTTTCGTGGGGTAAGCAACGTGCAGCCAGCAGCTGAATGTGCAAATGACAGATTCTGTATGTTATTATTCAAATGACATCAAAAATAATCTGAGAAAAATAAAAACTTTCTGCTGAAATAGGAACAGAATTACATTTTTCTCCAAAACTGATAAAGAATATTCATATTGATTTTTTTCTTTGTCTGTATAGTTTTAGAGGGGGAAAAGTCAGAAAAAAAAAAAAAAATCCCTCTCTGGCCACAATAGTTTTCCTGCTACAGCTACATGTTGATTTAAACTGATTAATTGCTAACTGTTTTGTATGTTTAAATCTGCCTGGAGTGATTTTTTTTTTTTTTGATGTGTAGGAATCACTAACTGTTTCAGGGTACCATGATGTCTAAACCATTATTGCATTTAAAGAAAAATCTTTTTAAATATTTTTTCTTTTTCCTTTGGCAAATGTCATCCTTTTAATAGGATTTTTGCAGTACTCAAAACAAAACAAAAAACTAGCTTATGTTTTATGTAAGTATGCCAGCAAGGAAGACATAAACGTGTATTTTGGGACATGAAGCTTAGAGAAGAGTCAGGGTCCCCATCTGACAGTGAGTTTTTACCTCTGAAATACAGGAAAAAGGCAGGTGCTCACTTTGCTGGCTGTTGAGTGCACAGACTAATCCATTTGTAGCTGAGACAGGAACCTGTACTGTTACACATCACCTTTTGCAAATCTCCTCACTTTTCCGTGTTTCTTTTTCTTTTCCACCTCTTCTGTAGTTGAACTAACTGAATGAAAGCATTTCAGGATTGAGTCTGACTATGTGTATGTGCTATGTCTATCTTAATGTCAGCAATGTAATTAATACTGAATAAAGACAATAAGTCTTTCTAATGCCTCATGATTATCTCAGCCTCAATCTGAAATAATCATCTGTGGAATGACAGGTTATCTCAGCATCTCAGTTCCATGTGTCAGGCTGCTGAAAAACACATAAAAACTTTTTTTTTTTTTTTTTTTTCATTTTCTTCATACTATGGGATTCCAAAGAGATACCAAAAATAGATGTTCAGGCTCTACCAGAAGCTATAGCTTTGGTGTGAGAATTACTGGGTGTCTCTGTATAGCTTTTACTATGAAAATGGCCAGAACAGAAAATTGTAAACTTTCCTGTTACCTACACATTCTTAATATGTTCTACTGCAACTTCCAAACTGTCATTAAATTGCATTGACTCAAAATATTTTCTAGACAGCTTCCCTAACATGTGCAGGCAGGAGCTGGTTTTATTTGGTGAAACACCCAGAGAGGCCTTATGGCTCAGAGTGCCCAGAGAAGTACTTTTGTCCTCTCCTTATGGATGAATTTTCCCTTGACTGCCACTTTCTAGGAACACAGCGAGAGTGCAAATGGCATCTTTTCTGTTTGCATGGATGGACTATATGCTATCAGTTTTACTGACTTTGGAAACCAGATGCAGTTTCTTCATATAGAGGATGACTGTATGAAAGCATTAAATGTATGAAAGGGATGACTTATATGAAAATATTAAATGTATGAAAGGGATGCCCCATCCCTGGAAGTGTTCAAGGCCAGGCTAGATGGGGCTTTGAGTGACCTGGTCTAGTGGGAGGTGTCCCAGCCAATGGCAGAGGGGTTGGGATTAGTTGATTTTTAAGGTCCCTTCCAACCAAACCATTCTATGATTCCATGAAAGTAACCATGGCTGATTTCCAAATATTTATCAGATGGATTTTAGCTTTAGTGAAGATTACAGGAGAAAATCAGTTCTAGGGGGATATAGTTCTAGTTATATTATTAGCATTTTGTTTCAATGTTCACGAAGTAGTTCCTCTGGTCACATTAATGAACTATTAAAAACCAGTCATTCATATATTGGATACTTCAGATGTGTCCTGAGAATGTGATTCTTTAAGATCTCTGTGCTCTTTCTGAACTCTCTCAAGCTATGACTGCCAACTTTCAAAAATCCAAATCTGCTGGATAAGAGAGAAAACATTTACCCGTCTGTGGTAAAATTCCAGGCAGTTATTTTACTTAGCCTACCTGAATTTTAGATTATCTTGCTGAGTGGAAGATGAGCCACCTTTCAACACAGGAACTGATTCAGTTCCCATTACAGCAAGCAGAATATTTTTCTTTATGTGTAATGGAAGTGAAATGATACACTTAAGGGAAAGGGAAACTATGTTATACTTCTCAGTTAGTTATCAATTTGGTAGGGAATAAGAGTTTTCTGTTCTGATGGAACTTATACCCTACACAAACTTCAGTGCATAGACAAGCTGGTCAGTAACCAAACTTCAGCAATAAGGAAAGTAATTTAGGTTGCTCTGGACAGAAACTGGGGCATCAGTCCAAGGGCTGCGATGGGCATGGGGATCTCCTACAGCATGAGGAGATGGACAGTCTGCTCTCTGAGAAACACAAACAAAAAAGGTGATTTGACTTTGCTACTTGATTTTTTGAGTGGCAGAACGTCTGTTTCCAAATTAATCAGGCAAGAACATAGGATTTTATATTTATACCAATTTCCTTCTAACCCTCTAACAAGCTTTGAATTCATATTTTCCATCTACCCAAAGCAAACGTGATATATGTAAGTTTCAGCAACTCCCTGAAGATCATTTTATACATACATTGAAAAGGTAGCTCTCTTCAAAAGTTTGCATTAGCTGCTGGAAATATCTTTGCTTTTAGTGAGTAAAGGTAAGTTCCTTTCAGTTTATCTGGCTGGCAATTTAAAAACAGAATTATTTATGACTACTTCCCTATTTTCCTCAGTGGAATTTGAAACCTTGAAGTGTGAGAAAAATAACACTGGGGGGAGACTAATAAGGTTTCTTTGCATCATAAAGTTGAGAGGTAGAAAACTATGATACTTGTACTAAATACCGTAGTTGTAGTTTGTTATTTCTGTAAAACAATTTAAATATTTACCTGTTTCATTTAATAATTACACTGGGTTTCAATATTTCTATCAGCATATGCTGTATTATTGATGATCTATCCATTTCCCCTGCAATTACTTTAGTGTATGCATATCTCTAATGTATTTTATATTACTTACCTGTTTAGAGTCCGGAATTTTTCTTGAAGAAATTCATTTAAAATCTTACCTTTATTGGAAAACATGGATTTTGTTTTTCACATGTCATCTGGCACTCCATTCCAGTTAGAAAGGCGGTTCTGCTCGTGCTCTGTGGTGTGAATGCAATGTCGTGGTCTATGTACTGTCCCCACACCATAATGATATTGGAATATAAGTTGTCTTCAGTAACAGCCTCATTAGATGCGTGAATAATTTTTCTTGTCACCTCACGAACCTGGGAAAAGAAATAAATTACCTTGAGTGCTACGTAGGATTTATTTATTTCTTATAAAATGATAAAACACTATAAAGCTGGAGGAGCAGTGATAAAAGCTATCCACCCCACCCCCACCAGTACTCCCTAGAGTACTTTAGTACTTTTAATAGCTTGCTTAAAGGAAAAAAAAAAAAAAGAGAGAGAGATAAAAAACAACAAAATCCAACGTATGACAGGCTGTTACTTCTGTTCAGGAGCTGAAATAACTCTGCCACAAGCAGATTCAAGATGTTTCAGCTGAATTTTTCTATATATTGCAAAATGAACAGTGGCAGTGTATTTTTGATCTGTTCCTTTCCAGATAGTTTTGAAAACTGCATGTTTCTTTTAGACAGCTTAAAAGTTTTCTTTCTATTTATTCTGTTTTCCTTTAACAAATGGACTTTGCTGGGCAACCTCAGATACTGTGGATACACAGGGGCACTGGGCTGCTCCATGAGTAAATGGAGCAGCTTATACAGCCCAGGAGACAGGCATGGTTGCAAGAAGTTCTGTTTCATTTTTCCAGGCAGGGAGAAGCAGCAATATATTTCTGCGGCACTTCTGTGAAAACTGCATAGATTCTTTGAGAGGGAACATGGAGACATCTACATCACACATTCAGCCTACACTGGTCCTCAGTTGAAGCCATTTGAGCAAAATCAGCAGTTTGTGATGATTAGGATACTGTTATTATCCACAGATTTCTCCCTCATGCTGCAAAATGTTCCATCACTTAGGAGACAAACCCCAAGAAAGGGCAGTACATAAAGAGTCACAGAATCTGTAATAAATATGAGGCCTATATGATGAATGCATAAGACAGGTTAAACATAATTGGTGAGGACAAGAAGCAACATGGGACTTCTTAGAAACATCAGGATTTATATTGAAACTGCCAAGATTGGAGATACATGGCATTCATCAGAAATATAAGTAAGGACTTATATTTCTAATTATGATTCAATATCATTATTTGAATAGCTTTGGTGGTCACAAAACACAAACTTTTTTTTCTTACTGTAAGATTTTCTCACCACTGTTAACTTCCTCAGCTATGCTATGTTTGAATATCACTTTATAATGACCCTCACACTTATCTTTTACCTCCGCATTATTTTCTTGTTGCTTTTTAAAGGATATGTGTAGATAGTTAAAAGTACAAAAAGATGAAATTGTGCAAATAATTTCAGGAAAAACATCTGTGGCACTAGTTCTATCCTATCTTCAAATTAAGGCAGAGAAGCTTGCTGGTGATCAGATTTGACCAGATTTTGTGCAATCATGCAAGTTTTGGTTTAGTGTGTTTGACTTCACAAGAATGTACTCTAATGAATCTAAATATAGGCAGCTTGTACGATCTACTGGAAATTTACTTGTGCAAATGTCAGATTTTCATCTTCAAGCACTAAATTATGCAGCTTAGAGACAATGTTATTTAATTAATAACGTGAGTTGCAGGTGACATTAACACTAAATTCTCTTTCTTATCCTTATTAAACATACAGTGGTTAAAATAACAAGAATTTGAGTGCATTAAAAGTCATGTTTCAAAGCAATGATAACAAACCAGAAATAGTAAATCCAGTTCAAATCATTGCACACTGCACTGGGGAATTTTTTACCCAGTCCTCCATGCAAATATTTTTTGTTCAAAATTTCCTCTAAAGCAATCCTGTTATTTTATAAGTATATAGGCTGCTAAAATTCATAAATATTGCAATGTCCTCTGAAGTCAGTAACTTGGGGTTTCTAAAAAAATGAAATTCTGGTTTGATAGTAATACTTTAGGACCCAGGGGAATGGAGTCAAGCTGTGACAGGGTGGGTTCAAGCTGGTATCAGAAAAAGGTTCTTCACCACGAGGGTTGTCACGCACTGGAACAGGCTCCTCAGGGATGTAGTCACGTCACCAAGCCTGTAGGAGTTTAAGTGTTGGAATATGCTTTTAGTCATATGGTCTGAATTTTTGGGTAGACCTGTGTGGTATCAGGAGTTGGACAAAATGATCCTCATGGGTCCCTATGATTCTATGATTCTTTCCAGCTAAGGTATCCTAACCTAGGAGGCAATGGTGGTATACATTCATACACACATAATGTATGTTGCAGATATTGTATGTGCTTTATATTTATTTAGCTAACACCCACCCTTGTCTTTGCTGTGGTCCTCCTTCCCTGAATAAAGAGAAGAAGAAAAAAATAATAAAAAATAAATCTAGGTTGGAAGGAAATTCTGGAGACTGCATGGTGCAACCTTCTGTTACAAGAAGGGACTAAGTTATTCAGAGTCCCATCAATCCAGGTCTTGGGCATTTCACATGGGGGATACTCCAGCAGTAGTCTAGGCAGCCTACTGAGACATTTAATCATTGTCAGAATAATTTTTTTTTCTTTTATGGAGCAACTTGTAACTGTTGTCTCTTGCCCTGTCAATGTATATCCTTGTGGAGATGGTAACTTCAGCCTCTTCAGCACAGGGAGTCTGTGACTAGGTCCATCCTAGGCCTCCTTTCGTCTAGGCTTAGAAATCCCCACCTGCTGTCTTGTGACTGGTGTAAGCCCTGCCTGTTCTCCACTATGGTCCAGTTTATTATTATTTTTTTCCTGTTACTGATGGAAATGGATGTCTTTGGTGGCAGATATAGTTATAGCCAGTATTTCACATAATCTAACGGTGTGCTTTCTAACCAGGGGTAGCTGGACTCCATTGTATCGAACTTTGGGATCCCATCCTCGAGGTTGGCTGAGTCCGTCTTCATAGGCTGGTGGGAGCCATCTAGCCAAGGCTGTGTTGGATGCTCCCCATCTAGGATGTTCCCTGGAAAAAGAAAAAAGAAGAAGAGAAAAACCCAACCAACCAATCAACAAAACACTTGAAAAGAACTTTAATCACTGTATAATAACGAATATAAAATAATTATCAACACAGGTCAACATTTCCTTGTAGTAAGATATTTGTATAATGGTCTTTGGAAAAGCATCAACTATTAGTCTTCGTGTATGCCAACAACAATTTAACTCAATTTAACTTAACATAAGTCTGTCTGACTTATGTTTCTAGTTGATGTTGGTTACCTTTTGATATCTTTGAAATACTTGCTCATGCTATGATCTCCTGATAATGAAATCACATTACCTATGAGGTCAGATATACTCTTAAGAGCTTTTTCTGGCATTTTTTTAAAAGATGTTTGTTTAGAGCAATAAGAAATCCAGATTTAGAATAGAAAGAAACCCTACAGTAAAGGTAAAAGTTCAAAAGAAAAATGGATACTAGTCATACAGAGGTAACAAAACATTTTGTCATTTAACAAAACGTAAGGAGACAGTATGCAGGAAAGGGGAATGAAATTGCTGAATTCAATGGCAGTGCTCCCATAATACAGTTGCATCTGTATTAACAGCTTGGCTACAGCTTTTGGAAGGCCTACACAGAAGCTCATGCATTGATATGTTAACACTAACCACACTGTGTTTATGGCACACATCAATTAGCATTTCTGCAAATGGCACCTGGCTGGGTGCACCTTGGGATTAGGGCAGGGCATTTTGGTATCCTGTAGCCAGCCTGTTTGGAAGAGGGTAGGGAAGTAAAATGGTTTAGACAAGAGTCTAAGAGTAAAAGAGTACATATAGACAACAGTTGGGTAATCTCTGGTTTGGGGGCCAGGAAATTATTCCTGGTCCTTTTTATTAATGAGTTTAGTCAGTAAGTGCTGGGCTTAACCCAATTAATTTTCAGTCTATCATGAACTATTGCATTTCCCCTAAGAAAAGAATATTTTATGGCTTTTGTTTGTTTGTCTGTCTGTCTGTCCATTTGTTTTACATGGGCTGTTCAATAGATTTTATAATTGCTAAATATATAGAGATATTAATAAGAAATAATACTATTTGAGAAATACACCCATTTGATCAAAATCATAAAGTGAGCTACACAGAACTAAAAATATTCTCTGACAGTTAATAGAAATACAGAAATACAGGGTATTAAAACATACATTTATATGTCTATTGGGATGCTAAAGAGGGAACAATTATTTTATTAATACTTCATCGATCTCTAGCATACTGAAATGATTCAATTTGCCAAGTTATATGGTACAGTAATACACTTAATTATCTACAATAATTCACACTTGAAGGTTTAAGTATGTTTCAATAAAGCATTCAAATTAGTTACGGTTGATTTGTCTTTATGGAAATTACATAAAATACTGCACAGAGTGTAGTGCTATTTTACTCAATTAAAAATAATGAAATGTTAATTTAACTGTTTAACTAGTGATTTTTCTCCTGATTGCTTTTATATTTTAGCAGCTCACTGGAATGCTAGTTCAGTGAAACCCCTCTCCGATGCCTTTTTTATTATTATATTAGACATGATAATGTCTAGGAATCTTGCATGAGTTAAAAAGTTTTTATGTAGGGCAGATGAAATAATGAGAATTCGGTACCATACAACTTTATACAGAAGTCAGATTTGATTATGATACATTCTGTTTATGGGAAATGGGACTTTTCATTGACTTGTTAAATACTAGAATTGCATACAAATAGTTAATGTCACAACAGTAAAATAGAAAACTTACAGATAAAATTCCTCCTAGATGCCCAAATGTTAGTCATAAAAACGTAATCCAGTCATCAAAACTCCTGCCCATCAAACCAAAAAAATAACTCCTATGTGCCATCCCGTCATCCTGTCCTATCTCTCACTATCAAGAACAACCAAAGATGCAACCTCATAGTAGACATAGACCTCAGAAATCTAAGATTAGGTGACTTTAATTACACTGTGAGATGCTCTTTCTTTAGTATCTGTAATTTCTTTACCTTTGAACCCCTTTCATTGCACTAAACATTAAAACCCACAAAGATCAATGCCAGTTAGTCATAAAAATGAACAAATAAACAAACAAAAGCTGTACCTTTGAGTAAAAAGAGTGTACCTTTGTTCAATAAAAATATTGTAAATTTATTTTGCTTATTATTCATATGCATGTCTTCAGACACATAGAAGATGTGCAAGTGAATGTGCATAATGATGCATCTGGGCATGTTTGATGTCCTGTTGATATTCTTAATAGAAGGCTATGTTTATGCTATTCTCTTATTCCTTTGTTCCAGGAATTTCGCACTAAAATAAAGTAATCTTGGTACTGAAGAATAAGTATATTGCAATTGAGCTGATTTGTCCCAGATATGCAAACTGATTAAGCAAAACATCTGTAAAGAAATTCCATGCTCACTTTAAAATATATTTACTAGATTTTTCTTATATGTAAACAATTAATTCCACGTTGAATTTTGTTTTTAAATGTAAGCCATGAAATGCAAGATTAACAGACCTGAAGAAGCACAGCTGCACATTCCTGCTGGGTGACTAAAATCACTAATACAGCTTTAAATTTTCAGTTTGATTATTTGTTTGTTTGTTTGTTTGCTTGTTTTCCCAAGAAATACAGACTACTACTTTGTTTAATGTTTGAAGTCTTTGAAGCTGGCTTACATTATAGAGTATGTTGATTACATTGTAGTATAATGGACCTTTCCAGCAGATATATTTCAGTAAAGCTTGAGGTATTTCAAGAGACTCAAGCTTTAGACTAAGATAAGATCTGGCCCAATGGTTTCAAAGTCATAGTTTTTGGCTTTTTGTTACCTTGAACTTTTTACAGACATTTATAGCAAGGAGACTAAAATACCACCAAATGTAAGTGATAGCTTTGAAAACTGGTTTGTTACAAGCATAAAACATGGGGTCGCATTAAAGGGGTGTAGCCAGTTAACCCTTATGGGTCTGGTCGGATTCAGAGTACTGAACCATCACGATCACGGATTCTCCAACAGCTTAACATGCCCTTACTCTAGTCATGCTAAATGAGAATTACTGTGGCTAGAATCAATGCAATTAAGTGCAATTTATTACAGCAACAGGTACACAGGTTCTTTGGATCGCTGGCGATAATTTACTGTCTGCAAAAGCAAGCTAGAATGCATGAAATACTCAGGTGTACAGCCTGGCTACTAAAACATTAAAA
Source organism: Aythya ferina (assembly GCF_964211825.1). NCBI lineage: Eukaryota > Metazoa > Chordata > Aves > Anseriformes > Anatidae > Aythya > Aythya ferina. The sequence continues at coordinate 100,128,278 of NC_140298.1, read as the reverse complement.
GGCACAGACTCTAGAGATTATTCAAGTGCTTAAAACTCACCCAAAGTCATCCCAATAGGAGGGGAAAGAGAAGCTCAGCCTGTTGACCGATCCAGAAGTCAGGATGGTATCTTCATGGTGGTATCTTTCCTGATGATGGTATCTTCCCTGACATCCCCTCTCCCTTGAGCCAATTTATATTATTTTCTATCCTTACTTATCCCTATTATTTTCTATCCAATTTATATTATTTCTATGCCTTATCCTTTAGGCAATCACAGCACTAGACTAGACTAACCAGACTCAGTGGATCACAGTTACTCCGGCCAATTTTAGAAACCTCTATACATATCCAGGTATTATTACTAGAGTCACCAAAGAGAAAAAGATTTTTTACCTTACTCACATCATAGTGTCTTTCCCTCCAGAGATGGAGAAAGACTATAGCAGCTGTGCCAGCAAATTAAAAGCTTCAGCCATGTGTCTAAATTCAGCTGCTTGGCCAACATTTTCAAGGTCTGATGAAGTTGTCAGTGCAAATAATAATATTAGTTGTTAGTTCAGATTCCAAGCAACTCTGCAAGTGCCTGGGTGCCTGAACGAATTTATGGATATCCACATAGATTTATAACATCAATGCATACCAGGTTGTGTCCTTTCAACAAAGAGCTTATCATGCACATTTCATACAAATGACTTCTAATATAGGAAAACTGACTAATCTATTAAGAAGACAGTTTGATTGAATAACAAAACCACAGAATTTTACCACTCTTCATTCACCACATTACAGACTGCCTTAATCTACTAATGGCCTTCCATCTACAGCTCTATAGCCTTGTAACATTGCAGCCTGCCTTTCAGCTTGTGACCCTATCCCTATGTATCCAGAAGCTAAGTATAAATACCATTTACTCTTATACTTGAAAGGACTCTTACTCTCTATTTTGCATCCTCATTGCATTTGAGGATTCTGAAAATATAGTTGCATCTGTTAGGTTGGGTTTTGCAATAAACAATCCACTTATATTTGGATACAAGTAGGTAAAAGTAATAAATAATAGTAATTCAGAACTTATTTATATAAATATATGAAACTAAAAATATCACCCAGAATTCTCAGATGTGTGTTTGCTAAGTATTAAGGTTATGAAAAAAATGCAAAAATTAGAATCTTCTTGATTTTCTTATTGCTCAATGTGAAGAAATACTTTTCCCATTCTATACTATTCTATCCAATTTAATGAAAAATTAAAGCTGGATTGGAATTCAGTCAGATTAATTGGTGTAGAAAAAAGCATCTACTAAATAGGTCTACCATAAATGTAAAGTTCCTTACATAATCTTGGAAGTCTTCAAAGGAAGAGCCTGTCTGCAAAAAATAGTGTACCAAAGTTTAGATGAAGTGGCTCTTCCCCTAGGAGCTTTCAGGGCACCTCATTTAGAGGGACATTGATGCCAAAGTTACATGATTGAGGTCACACTCTCAACATTTATAGGCAAAAAAAAAAAAAAAAAAAAAAAAGTAAATGTCAATCATTGAGTTTAAAGAAGAAAAGAAAGAAAGAAGGATTTTTCATGGCACAATTCTTATAATACATACCTGTTATTGCAGGCACCAGTGATGAGACGATATTTATTAGCTAAGCAATTGTTTGGACATTTTGGTGGCAACATATAAGGCAGACATCCAGAAATGTTAGCAATCATGGTAAGCAGATCAGCTGATAAACGATCTGTAAGGAAGAACCCAAACAAGCAATTTGCTCTGTTGCTATATGACTGTTGCAGTAGAAAAGACATTATTGACAGATACAGTTACAGCACTCTTTCTTCTTTCTAGGAGAAAGCACTTAGTGATATGTACTGCAGAAAGTAGTCTTAGGGGCTTATGGGATGAAAGCAAAGAGCTAGTTTTATCATCTCATGAGTAGAGAGCAAGGGTCCAACCATAGCTGAGACCTGAGATTGACCTGCTCCTTTTTCTCCTTTAATTTTCTCCTCTCTGCTTCCTTCTTTCCCCGTACTGTGGTCACATCATTTGGCCAGTCCCTCTGTTTATAAAAAAGGTGTAAAAAATGTCATTCAGGAATGAATATATATACTAATGAGCAAAAACATGGGACTGGAAAACTGCAAAAATTTGAAGCAAGACCAACTGACTATGTAGCTAAGTGTGGAGTGGGAGAGGCATAAAATTGTTAAGCAGCATTTGAAGGTTAGAGAAAAACAGGCTGCATATTGTTCATATCTTAGTAATGGGATCACAGACAGGTATCCAAGTGACAAGGGGCAAATTCACATTATCCTGTGAGCTCCAGAGAGCTGGCACCCTCTCTCTAGCTCACATGTATGTAAACATAGGTATGTCAGGCTGGAAGTAGAGGTGCAAATGTAAGAGGAACAATATCCTTCCCAAACTCAGAAATCTTGCATTTCCAACTGACTGCAACTTTCACGTGATAAAAAAAATAAATTGTAGAGGCAGCAACTGACTTGACTCTTGTCTCCCTACTGCCCACTGGCTGCTGTACATTACCCAGTCCCACCACTTGTCTTTTCTGCCCATCCAACCCTGAACTAAGCTGAATAAGTCCATTAACCAAAGAAAAAAAAAAAAAAAAAAAAAAAAAAAAAAAAAAAGGCCTGCCAGAAAAACAAACAAACAAAGATTTAAGAGTCAAATTAGCTCAAGAATATTCTGCTGAGCAACTAGAATTTGTGCAAGGTAGGGGTGACAGTGAAGGAAGAATGGGCTGTTTGACCATCTATGTAACCTCTCCATTATGTACTTGTTACTCATGTTAAACTTGTGGATATGGCTGCACTTCCATATTAGTTCAGGTTCAAAGTCATACTAAGAATGCAATTTCTGGTATCTGTATTGCTTAGGTATTGATTCACGTGTTTTCTTTAAAGTCAGTTTGATGCTTTGCTTCACAGAAAACTACTCTTTGTCATGGCACATAAAATGTATATAAGGTCTATTCATCTTCCATGTAAACTGGAAACTTCTGTAAATTGACAAGAGTTTTGTGTGTTTTGTCTGTGATTTGGAAGTTCTTTTGAAACTGAACCAGCAGAAAGATCACTGCATCTTTATGTGTGCCCGTGTATATATATATATAAATACAGGTACATACAGATGGATATATTTTTAGTTCTATGAATATCCAATTAGATTAGTAAGCGAGTTGTTTCATCAAGGAAAAATATAAAGGAAGAAGAAAGAACAGAGATAACTGTGAAGCTTTATAAGGCTCTAATACTTTCATATCTTAAAAATATTGTCATGCTACAATAATGAAATAGAGAATACAAATTATAATTCTCTAGTTAATACTTCTTTAAGTGAAGGAATTACATTTTGAAGAAAAATAAATAAATAAAATTATGTCTGGGTTTTGAGCCTTCCAGATACCAGGAACTCATCTTGAAATTCATCTTGAATTAGCAGCACCAAGAATTTTACTTTACTTAGACAAATGTATATTGTAGAACTTTCTGGAGTACCATCTGTTATTTATCCATTTTAAATAAAAAGCAGTTAAAATATAAATAAAATTAAAAAAAAAAAAAGTAAGAAATGTGCAACAGCAATGCAGTATTAAATTGATTTTGGAAATAAGAAAGTATTTTCCTAAAAGAGGGGTATTACTAAGGCCACCTATGACCAGAGGAAGTGTATTTCAAAATGTCAGTGCCATAGAATGATGGAAATCATATTATTTTATCTGTAAGCTCCAGAACTCAGAAGCACTAAACCCAAAGTACTGGGGAAGATAGTTATTTTTCTGTAAACAAGAAGCTTGTGACACTGCAGATATGCAATATACAGGATGCCAATAGCAAAGTGCTGCCCTTCTCAAATATAGGAATGCAGCCAACTCTCCAGTAAAGAAAAATGTAAAACAGTGGCTATGTGAGGTGTTTTCAGGAACAGCAGAGAAGGCATCCTGGCCCCAAGGTGTGGACAAGATATGTACTCGTGCCTAAGGTAAAATAAAAGTGTAACTAATACTACTTTAATCTAAAAGACAATATTCAAGAAATCAACAGGGGTTTTGGCCAGTGTCAACACACTATATTTACCAGTTGGATGCAATGAACGTTTGTGCTTCTGGCAAACTTTTTGTTTCAGCGTTTGAATAGACATTTCCATTCGTTCAGCTGCTTGGGAAATATCTTGACTCTCTTGTTCTGGAAATTTTGAGAAAGCCAGCAGCAAGGTAGGAGTTGATATTCCCTTTCCTTGGATACTTCTATAATTGAAATAAAATAAAATAAGTTTTTTAAAACATATTGTTTCAGAAGTTATTGATAGATGTATTTATCTATTTTGGGTATACCACAGAATCACGGAATAACAGAATTGAAGGGGTTGGAAGGGACCTTGAAAGATCATTGAGTCCAAATATTATGAGTTTAAGGTATCAAAGGATGTGGTGTGAAAACAGAGAGGAAAGTTCTATGTGCAAAGCCTTAAGGATGAGACAGAAAGGTGGCATGGACAGAGCGGGCAGCACAAAGTGTCTGGGAAGACCTTATTCAGAATAGTCACATTATAGCACTCTCCATTTAGAGACATCTAAGTGAGTAGTCTTTTATGTGACATTTAATATCAAAGACCACCTCAGTCATTACAAGTATGATATGCTAGACTGATGGGCTGAGGCCAACCGTATTAACAAGGCTAGATTTCAGGTCCTGCACTTGGGGTAAAACAGGCCCATGTACAGGCTGAGGATAGTTGCCTGGCAGAAAGGGACCTGGAAGTATTGGTTGAGAGCTGTCTGAAATATGAGCCAACACTGTGCTCAGGTGGCCAAGAAGGCCAACAGTATCCTGCCTCGTATCACAAGTAGTGTGGCCAGCTGGACTACGAAAGTAATTGCCCCCATGTACTCGGCTCTAGTGAGACCACACCTCAAGTACTGTGTTCAGGTTTGGGCCCCTCACAACAAGAAGGACATTGAGGCCCTGGAGCATGTCCAGAGAAGGGCAACAAAGCTGGTGAAGGGCCTGGAACACAAGTCCTGTGAGGAGTGGCTGAGGGAACGGTGGTTGTTTAGCCTAGAGAAAGTGGGGCTCAGGGTAGACTTTATCACTCTCTACAATTACCTTAAAGGAGGCTATAGCAAGGTGGGGGTTGGCCTCTTCTCCCAAGCACCAAGTGGTAAAATGAGGGGAAATGGCCTCAAGTTGTGCCAGGGGAGTTTTAGGTTGGAGATTAGGAGACATTTCTTTACTGAGAGAGTTGTGAGGCATTGGAATAGGCTGCCCAGGGAAGTGGCTGAGTCACCATCCCCGGAGATTTTCAAGAAATGTGTAGCATGGTTTAGTGGTGGACTTTCGTACTAGGTTAAATGTTGGGCTAGATGATCTTATAGGTCTTTTCCAACTGGCATGATTCTATGATTTTAAGTAGATTCTCAACTTGACCTTCCACCTAGGAGACAACCACAGCTGTCTAGACGCTATCTGCAGATGACAATTAGAGACATCTCTCAGAAAGGGTCCAAACACCTGGCTTGTACTGACTAGCTGTATACAAAGTTTCAGCACCTAGTTTAGCAAGAGCTCATTAGACATACGTGGCTATATGTTGATTATAAGCCTGACATTACCTTTAAGTAGCTCAAGTCTGATGAGATGACTTTTTTTCCACTTAAAAAATCCTTTTTACTGTGAGGTTAGACACTGCAACAAGCTGCCCAGAGAGGCTGCAGAGTCTCCATCTCTGGAGTTATTCAAAGCTCAAATGGGCAGGGCCTGGAGTGACCTGCTCAAACTGATCCTGCTCATAGCAAAGGGTTGGAATAGATGATCTCTAGGTCCCTCTCAACTATTTGGTGATTCACTGATATATTTATTTTTTTATTTATTTTCTCAGCATGGTGTGTCTTGTCACAGTGGCAGAGGATCCTTGAGAAAAATGCATCATGGAGAACACCCTTTTTGGCTGGAAGTCACAAGTCCCATACTGTTTCCTACAGCTTAGAAAAAGTGTTTTCAGTCTAATCCATTTCCAGACATGGTCATAGATTGACAAATACTCTGAAGGCTTCTCTGCAGTAGTGGTTTTCATGGAAAAATTGTATTGTCATATTCACTTGAGACTGCTTAAAGCATGAAACAAGGAAAAAGAACTTTGATTTGAGCAAAACAAACAGATAAATTTATCTTCACAAAATTAAAAACATGCTTACATAAGAGCATAAGTAAGAAAATATGTCTCCAAGGGAATTTCTAGTTGTTAAATGTGTCCCTAACTTATTCGAAAGAGTATTAGCACATTCAATTATCATTTAAACAAAAGATATTCCTTCCTTCTCATGAACAGATCTCAAGGACTCTTCTAGTTATGAGATTGAGCTATCTTGCTGCTCAGTAGTATATTTTTCAAGTTTTCCATAGACGATTAGAAATTTGGCTGGCAATCTGGAGTATTATAAATCCTGAACTGTCTAGTCATTAAAAAGAAAAGGAAGATGACTAAAGAATGATGTTCTAAATGCAAAAACTCAGGTTTAATATTTAATACCCATATAAGGACAATATTGGTCATGCATCACTTTAAAAAAATATATATGAAAAGGCAAACATTTCTGTACCAATAATCTACATGAGAACACTTGTGCAAATTAGCTAGAAGTTAAAAAAACAAAAACAAAAACAAAAACAAACAAAAAAAAAACCTGTAAGGGCAAATTATATTCCATACATCGTCTTCCACCTTTTTGTCTAATCTTACAAATATTGTAAGATTATCATACTTGTTATTGGTTTGCCACAATTCACCTCCCTCCCCTGTTACTTTTTTTAATTCAACATATTCACGCTAGCCCATTCTTACCCACTCTACTAAAGCTGAGCTCTGATTCAGGTAATAGATGCTGGTTTTCTCATTATGTTAAAAACCGCCTTGATATTTTGTAATACAGAAATAGCCTCATGAAGTTAAGACAATGACGTATTATTGTTTGGAAGATGAAAGAGAAGAAGTGTCTTTCATACTCATATAATAATATAAGCCCTTTTGTGGGCCATTGTATTTGGACAGAAGGTTTTTTATGTTTGCCAGATGCTCAGTTACTCAGTCTCATTACAGATCAATGCTTAAATAAATATATATATATATATGCACAAAGTAAACTCTCCAGAGTATGAGCCCATATTTTCCTTCATCCTCAGATATTTTAATTCTCAGAGATTTCTTTCTGCCTTAAAATTTATTTAGACATTTCTAACCTGAACTAGAGATTTCTAACCTGAACTGTGCCTTACACACTTGCCACCATTCAAATCTCTGAAAACAGCAGCAGTGTACAGAATAAAGGGAATATCATTTATTCTTTCCTGAAATGTGCATGCACCTGGCTATTCTTGCTTTAAGACCTGAGTGGCACTAAATAAATGATGATGTTCAATAAGTTTCTGCAAATGTAACTGTAATGATGTATTTGGAAAATGATTTTCTTTTTCCTTGTGCACGTAAATGGTTCCATAGATGGTTCCTTCTATAGATAGTCCTTTTGAATCGGCAGTAGACAGGGGCCAGTAAAAAAAAATAAATAATAATAATAATAAAAATCTGAAGTTGGGAGTTTTACAATTCAGATTCTTTTAAAATGTGAAATGGACTAGTTCAAATGTAGTAAAAAACAACTGAAGAATTTAAGTGATCATATTAAACAGCTGATGTGAGGAAACATATTTGTCCATTTCAATCACAATTCAAGGTTAAACTGAAGTCTCAGAAGAAATTTAGTTATTTTGATTCTGTAGCTTGCAGTTCAGACCCCTTGATCACGAATTCGATGAACATCAGGTTGGACTACTGTACATGGAATGATTATGAGTTTTCCCATTCTAACCTGAAAAACAAGCTGACTTTTCCTCTCAGAACTAGCTCTTCAGTCTCAAAGACAGCACTGAGCTCATCTGTATTGCACCGTAGTTTTCTTCAATTACTTGTAAGCCAAAGTAAAATGAGTTTTCACAGTACTGTGACCTCTATAACTTTCAGACGTTGAAATATGCAGCCAGATGCATTTCCTTCTTGTTTTTAGTCTTTGTGCTGACCAAAGCTTTAATTCAAGTATACAACATTCTTTGTTAAAAAGGAGGAAAAGCCTTAGTAGTTTTAAATTGATATGAAAATGCAGAAGTATTTAATTTAAGGATTTAAACGCATTCCCTTCTCACTATAAGAATCAGATGAGACAATAGCTCAGTCCTCTGTACTTTGCAAAGGGCCAAGGTCTAAGAGGCAGGTGTAGAACCCATTTACCAGCCTTTATTAAAACTCCCAATGACATTTATGAAATTCACTGCTCTACTTAATTGGCCACAATGAATTGAATTATATAAGAGCACACAAGGGAAATACAATTTTCACTTCTGTTAATGATCATTTTTAAATTGACAGTCCTAATATTTTACATCAGCTAACACAACACAGAGCAAGTGATATTCTTATGGATATCAGACTCCTCATGCAGGCATAGGACACTTTTGCCTCTAATTCTATTCCGCTGAAACCTTTCCACTGAAAGGCTGAGATTTACTTTTCTAAAATTTGAGTACCTCAATATTGTCATAAATGTACTAATGATAGAAAATTAAAGTCACTTGAGTTTGTATGTAGTGAGCAGCCACAGCACTTGAAATGTTCTGTCTATGCAAACACCCACAAATTGTGATTCATTTTCAAAACACACAGATAAGTCCTCACAGCATAATACCTTTAGAAAAGTCTAAGCAAAAGGTAGTGACTGCACCCCTAGAACTTGGCTCATGTGTTCTGAACACAGGAGAGAAGACTGGATATTTTGGATAGCACAAAAGTGTTGGCTAGTCATCCAGAGGCACTTTCATCATTCCTGGAAAGGATTCACTGTGTGCTTCTCTTTTAGCATAACTTAAGCAGAAGGACCTTTCTTTAATTTGTTTATTACCCATCAAGATAAATATTTTATTTCCTTTCCTTTTTCATTACATCTGTTTTAGATGGAAAGGGGAATGTGAGACTCATTTCAACAATTTCAATTGCATTTAAGGCAATAGGTGTTGTTCCCACCTCAATCTGCACTGTAAAGAGAAACTTTTATTTTTTGAGCACAGTGCAATGTTTCAAGCAATATTTTATTGCTCACAGGTACATAACATCTATAAAATTGGAAACTTCTGAGCTACACATTCATGAATGCGATGTCTTCTTTAGATCAGAAAAACATTCCTATTTGTTTTCATATTTCTATTTTTTCTCACATTTTAAAACAGCAACTCATGTGGTGATAATGCACAATGTTATATTGCTACAGATCATCATAAATATAATGGATCATTATATGCTTTCTCAAAGAAACAGTCTGATAAAAAAGAAAAATCTGTTATGAAAGCTTTTTGCTGAATAAATCCTTAACCTTTTTTTTCTTTTTCTTTTACCTTTTCAGTGTATATTGTGCAGCATAATCCACCAGATCTGAGCCCTTCAGGATAGCTTCAGTAATGCAGTTATCTTCAGTTTCTTCTCAACAGGAAAACAAACAAAACAAAAGAAAATGTTTTTCAATAACATTTATTCAATTACTAACATTTATGAAATATTGAGGCTTGTAATATTAAATTATATGTATTTTCCCCATTAAACTGATCTCCATATTTAACACTGTGGCTTCTGACCTTTCTGAAAAATAAGGGAAAAGTAGTAAAACAATTATTCCATAGTTTATGAAAGACTAAAGTTGCGCCAGGCTAAAGTTGCACCAGGGGTGTTTTAGGTTGGATCTTAGGAAGAACTTCTTTACTGAGAGGGTTGTGAGGCATTGGAATGGGCTGCCCAGGGAAGTGGTGGAGTCACCATCCCTGGAGGTCTTTAAAAGACGTTTAGATGTTGAACTTAGCGATATGGTTTAGTGGAGGACTTGTTAGTGTTAGGTCAGAGGTTGGACTCAATGATCTTGAGGTCTCTTCCAACCTAGATAATTCTGTGATTCTGTGATTATAAAATGTGAGCAGGTAGGCCTTCCTTCTTTTTCTTCCAGCAAAATTCCATCAATGTACATCATGCAGTACCAAACCTTACAAGTTCAGCTGAAAAGTGTAGTGTTATGTGTATATGATTATGCCCCTTAGGCGTCATGTATATTTTGCATTAAACTGTCCTTGGACTGAAAGGACAAATCTGAGCTTCCCTCAGAAGTAGCATGAGCTGGCCTAAGCCACTTGAGGAACTCAAGTCCATATTCAGGCATAATTAACAAAATTATCCACCTGGGATCTGGCACAGGTGACCAATGAAAGCCCTTTTCCTCACATTTTTCCACCTGTGTTTGATGGAAAGCAATAGATGAACCTTATAATATTTCATCTGTGCTATTTTGCATGCTTATATCATAGAATATAATTTATTCCCCTTTCATGTAGATCTAGTTTTATATTAAATGAAACAGTTATATTTAAAACACCATGGCTTAATTTCTATCTGTTTTCCTTGGGATCAATAAACTTTTTCTTAGTAAATGAATCATAAGTAATGGTTACTAACAATCATTACTGTACAATTGCTCATCATTTGTGCACAGTGCAATTTTTGGTGTCATATCTTAATGGTAGTCCATGTTGTGTTATTTCTGTGATCCATTTTTTTTGAATGAGGTGCTCAGATGAAGGGAAAATAATAAGTCTGTTGAGAAATAAGCTTTCCAAAGCAAAATTCTGCTTCACTGTCTTAAAGATCTTGTCACCACCCAAGTATTTTATTTTTCAATTATTTCACTAATATTTTCACATTATTTCAGTTATTTTACTTATTTTCTACCTGCATAAAGTAAAATATTCATATGATTCATTTAATGTTATCATTCAGATTTCTTACATCTGAAAATATTTGGGAGTCTAAGTTAAAAATCAAGACTGATCTTCATAGGCCATAAAATTATACTAGAATTTAATATTGCAGGATTTTTAATTACCATTATGAGTTTTACCTCAAAATATAATTTTCTCATAGTAATGTTCATCATGTGGTATTGACTTAGATGCTAATCTTGAAGAGAAAATCCATTTGTTATACCTGAATTACACTGTCTCTCTTTTCTACTTAGAAGTATGATTTTATTACTAATGCAGTGTTTTCAGAAATGCAGTTCTTGCTATTTTTTTATCTTTTTTTTTTTTTTTTTTTTTGGTATGTGTGTGTGTGTGTATAGTTCCCGTTAAACCGAAGGACACTCCCTATAAAAATAAAAGAATCATATGAAATCTATCCAGTTTTTTTAACAGTTCAAATATATTTATTTATTTTATTAACTAACATAAAATATAAAATCATTTTAATCTATATCTTTCTTTCTAGATGATTCATACGGAAAAATCGGAGAAGTCACTATGGAAAACAGATCTGGTCCCCTGTTCCAGAGGGATCAATAGATTTGTCATCTAAAGCAATGTCTTGTGGGTTTGGTACATTTTTTTTTTCTTGTTTTGTTTTTTAATAATCTGGATATCATTTTATTTTATTTGTGATTCTACCCTAATTTGAGATTAAAACATTCCTAATAACTTTTCCTTCCAAACCATATCTGCAGTTATAAAATTAAGAAATTGTAAATATTGAAAAATCCTGTTTCCTCACAGTCTCTGCCCTACTTCACTGTAAAATCAGTCTCTGTGAAATTCTTTTCTTAAAATTCAATCTTCTATTTACTGTATTTCTAGTTTATTAATATCACTGATTTAGATTGAACAGATGCAGATTAATAGCTCCAGTATTTACAAAGGTGAGATGTTATTGTTTGAACATAGGCACTTCTGCAGCCTGAGATGCTGTAAAATCCCCCCACTATCTGCAAGGTGCTAGTGGATAACAGACCCACTGGAGATGTGCATAATCGTGGGCCAGCTGTAGGATGCCTGGTGGGACATCCCATGGCAACTGACTCTAGCCCAGGGTTAGTAAACGTAGTGATCAGCACTCTGGGAAAGAAATCCATCAATCATGCCTGTAAACATTACATCTGATGTATGGATGCTACTAAGAAAGTTAAATCACTCCTACTCAAAGAATACATAATTCAGATACATTGCACATCCAATGTTTTCCTTTGGCAAGTTACAAACCTGCATTTTAAAAGAAAGCACCCATGAAATAATTCTTACAAAAATCAGATAGTGTATTTTGCACATAAAAAAAAGATTAAGCTAAACTGCCATTGCTAAACTGTCTGCAGTCTGAGTGTATTTACAGCTTAATAGTAATCACTGACAAAAGGAAATAACAGGTATTTTATCTATTACTTACCAAAGAGGACATCTTTGCCTATCTGAAGGAAAGAAAAGAAAATAGCTGTGAAGGCTATAGCTGCTGAAATTCCCAAAATAATGAACACTTTCATCTAGAAGAAAGAAGAGATTAGTATTGACAAAATAAATGCCTTCATCTTATAACTAATTGTAAGGCATGCTATAAATAACTTCTTTCATATTGTAAATTTTACTTTTAAATTAGACTTGTAGCCATGTGCTTGAATATATTTTAGAAACTCAACATATTATTTTTCAGAAATAATTGTAGTTCCTTTTCTCTTTTTTCATTAGTACATTTTTTTTTTCCTTTTGAAAAACTTTTAGCACAAGGAATTACATCACCGTTTTTTGTTTATTTAATATCTTAAAATGTTCTGCTAACATTAGCACTTAGCCTATATGTTAGAAATTCAGCAATATTTTACCAAGCATTTTGAACTGCTCTGTGTATTAACATGGTTTGATTGTAACTTTTGTTTTGCATATAAGACAGTGAAAATGGAAAAACTAAAGCCAAAATTTATCAGAACTGTTTATAGTCCTACCCATGTATAATCATGGTATCAAAGCTGCACATATTGCAAATATGAGCTACATTCTCCATTTTGGTGCACTGGTTGGCTGGTAGATATTACAGCAGTGCAAATACATATATAATCTATCCAAGAAGTAATATTATTCGTAAGCTATATTGTGATCAGAGTTTGAAAGATTTAAAATATTTTTAGCACTCTTTTCCATCAATATAAAAATAAATAAATAAATAAATAATTCAACTAAAAATTCAGGGAAGTAATATTACCCAAAGGAAATCAATGTGAAAGCACTCCTTCTTTTTATATTTCACAAGTTAATATGATGAATTTATTCTGGAAAATGGCAAGCAAAAGTTTCACAGTCTGACCTTTTGTCTGCTGAGGATCTGATCTTCCACAGTTCTGTACTTTATTGATGGCAGTAACTCTTCAGAAATATGAAAGTGAAGTACTTTCCAGGGGCCCAGCCTACAATATCACCTTGATGCAGTGCTACTCACTCAAGCTTTAAAAGTGCAAATGATTTCAAAAATCTTTTTTGGCAACAGTCTGTTCACACTGCAGAAATTGACGTTAATGCTTAACTTGTTTATTTTTGTCCTCTTAATGAACCAAGAACTACCTTTGTAGCCATTTCTAATACCAGATTTTTTTTTCAAGGATATGCAAGAGAAAAGTGTTTGGATTAAATAAAATTATATCGCTATGTTACTTACAGAAGTACTTTCTAGGCACACTTTTAATTTTGCCAATAAGTTTGGAAGAGAAGGCAACTCTGTGCTCCATTTTCTGTGTTCTAGTATCAACGCTTTATCAAAATAATCTTTATAAACTCTGCTGATAGTCCCCAGTTTGCCTACCAACTTTCCTGCAGGGCTTTTTGTTTAGTTTTGTTCTTTTAGATAATTCATTTTACGCTTCTAAGACTACCTGTAGTTATACTTTTTCAACCCCATTGCTTCTTCTTAAGTCAGTATTTAGACATAAGGAATCTACTTGTCTGTTTTTGTTTGTTTTTGTTTTGTTTTGTTTTGTTTTGTTTGTTTGTTTGTTTTGTTTTGTTTTGTTTTGTTTCCTACGTAGGGGGAAAAGGGAAAGACGATTTCAGCCCTGGAATCAGAATTGAGATTTCCCTCATTTCATTTTTGTTGATCTTGAGAGGGAAATCACAAGGTGGAGCCAAAGATCAGTGCTTTCATCTCTGCCATGAGTGTTAGGTAGGGGTTGGGTAGCCGGGAGCATCCTGGAGCTTGTGTACATAGCATATGGTGGTGAAAAACAAAACCCAAAGCAAAACAAACAAGCAAAAACAAACAAACAAACAAACCCCACAACTATGAACATGTGAACAAATTGGAGGTAAAACTCAAGGCTTACAGTAAATTTCAGTTAAGGAATACCACCATAATTCTGTTCCCTGCAAGGATGAGGGAACTTGGGTGAAAAGTAAGCAGAGAGTAAAGAGAAACAGACCCTCATTGGATAAGTAGGTCTATGCCACTTAGATGGGGGCTTTAAGATTGTAGACAAGAAGTCAAACTCTTTAACCCCATTCCAAATTGCAAATCTTTTAAGGCTTTCTCCTTACACGAGAAAACATAAATATATGGCACAGCAAATCATTGAGAAAAGCAGATCCATTTCAAACACCTAATAGAATAAGGAGCTTTCAACTCCTAATAGAAAAAGGAGCATTTCACGTGCTTCACAAGTATCTTAGATCTCACTTCTATTCTGACACTTGAGAGACTTTCTTAAAGTGTCAAAATGGGTCTGCTTTTTCTGCAGTTTCACAGTCCAAAATCAAAACATTCCCATATAGTTCAAAAAGAGCTTGCCTACAACAATTTTTATTAAAGAATCCTAACCTCTGCTCAATAGTCATGCTTGAAGTATTTTTCAACAGTGGAATGTAAGTTGCTAGATGCAGTAAATCAACCTGTGATGAAAAAATTGAAAGGCAACATCTATTTTATTTCTTTTATCTGATGATATAAGTATATTTTGTATCACAACTCGTGCTTTTAATATGAGTGTAAATGTTAAACTGCCCACTGAGCCTCAAGCACAGTTTTACTTAGAACATGGGGGAAGTCTAGGTTACACTGGACCAGTGTAGAGAAATGCAGTTGTATTCTTATTCTTACTGGAGCTCATTCAGAATCCTGTCATTGAACTTACTAGAGTATTCAGAGAAAATATCTTACTTAAAATATTATGCAATTTTCAGCTGTTGTTTGATAAAGGGAACAGACATATTTCTCTAAATTCAGAAATACTCTTGCATTTGCACTGTAACAGCCTGCAGCCTCACCAAACTCTCTGAGGCATTATCACTCTTATATTCAGTTCTTACAAACATTGGATTAGAGTGAGAGACCTCCAAGATATATCTGTGCATCTGCGGAAGCTATTTTTGATAATAGATTGTATTATTTTGCAGCATTTAGTGGCAATCCTGGGCTCTAGCCTGGTGTGAAGGACACTCTGTTATCACGGGTGTATAACTTGTTGTAGAAAAAGTAGTCTCTGATCTCCTCTGGCTATTAAAATTCCATGAACACTTTTGCAGAGGAGAAGCAAAAAGTGCATGTAACTATACAGTACTCTAATTAAAGTAATTTTGCTGAAGTTCCAGCTTAACATTGTACAAATAACAGCAATTAGTCTCTTTCTAGTTAGTTAGCAAAGTGCTGCCAAGTCAAAAAAATAAATAAATAAGAAAAAGGTTAAAGAAAAGTAGTTCACAAGGAGAGTTTACCAGGGCTTAATGAGTTTAGTCACTTTAAGGACTTTAAGAGGCTGTAAAAGTAAATTCGGCTCTAAAGGTAAATTCAGCTGCAAAGGAGAGTCCACTGTATTCCTTGCATCTTAATTCATGACAAGCTTGCAAATCACTGTTTGAAAACTCTGCCATAACTAAAGAGCAAATTATGATTTATGCAGAACAATGTTGAACAGATTAACAATTTTTAATATATAGGTCTGAAATTCAATGTCTTGATTAACAAAACAAAACTTATTTTTAAAATGAGACAAAAACAATTTTCCATCTCGATTTCAGCCCAAATTCTTTTTCAGACATATCATTTTAATGGAAAGTTTAATGGCAAGATTCCTGACTTCTTACAATGCATGCCCTTCTTGCAGAGACCACAGAGGTATCATATAATGAAGATGATGTCTTGGATTTAAGGATGGTGTGTAGATACATCACATATCATGAAGTCATTAAGCTGATCAAGTACTTACAAGGTAAAAAATGCGATCTTTTGTAACTTAACAGTAAACAGAATTTGATTTAGTAAATAAAAATAATGACCACATAATACAATTATGGTAGACCAATTTTAGCCTGTGAATGAGGCTCTCAGTGTGACTACTGACAAACATACAAGAGGATTTAAGATCCCCGAAGGAAAACCGGGAGGTGCAGGAGAGTTATTTGTTGCCATATTCAGAGTGCCCACAGATGGGCAGTGTTCCTGTCTACTACTTTTTGTAGTGTTTTGCAATGAGTGAATTATTTACAGAAACCCTGGCAGGAACCATGACACATGGATTTCTCATGTGAGAAGCTCCATTGGTCCAGTAAGAACTTCCACCTCCTGCCTCCCAGCACTGAGTTATTGTGAAAATTCAAGCAGTGGCAACACATTTCCATTTTGTGCCCATCATGCGAAAGAACAGAAAGAGTAGTAGTGCTCAGGAAAAGGACATAGATAGATAGCTATAAAAGGAGAGGATCAGAGAATCCTGACTGGACAGAAACTGGCCTTACAGTGAAAAGTGAAAATGCTATATACCCTGACACACATTTTTTGGTATATGTATGTTCTCAGCTGTTTTTATTACCTAGTTCAGGTGTCTCAGTATGACAGCATTGGTACGCCCTGTTTTGAAGAGACTTATTCTCTATCCACACTGTCTAAAAGGCTTGAGTTTTGTTAGGCTGGATATTTTTCCCAAAATCAGAGATTACATTTTTCAAGGTTGTGATGTGCAAGTGTCTCCATGGACAAAAATGTTCCAATAACTTGTAGTAGCAGTGCTTGAATTCATGCTTACACTTAAATGTTTTCTACTGGTCTGCTTCAGTGAATCGCCTGATAGGCTTCCCAAGCATGACATCAACATTCCAAAATGTATTATTTATTTTGAAATTAATATTTTTTGATCGATTCTAAGATTTAGGCAACATTAAACATTCACACGGTAAGAAATCATTACAGAGATGGAATTGTGAAACAGTTTGGAGAAAGAGTTAATAAAGGGAAACACCTACTGAAAAATTAGACTTCTATTTAGTAAATCAAGCAATAAAAGAATATCTCAATATGGCCACCAGATCATTAGATGGACTATTCAGTAACACATCCTACACTATAAACACATTTTGTTAATTGAAAAACACATTTTAAAACTAATGAGATACTCAAACTTTTTTCAGCCAAGTTTATATTCACTCAAGCAAATGTGTATGCTTCTGAATTCATCTTCAAATTTTCATTAGTCTG
Organism: Aythya ferina; assembly: GCF_964211825.1. Lineage (NCBI taxonomy): Eukaryota > Metazoa > Chordata > Aves > Anseriformes > Anatidae > Aythya > Aythya ferina. The sequence goes on along the minus strand of NC_140298.1, from coordinate 100,110,934 downwards.
TCTCAAATCAGGAAAGTAAATGGTCTGAAGAAGTTAAATGAAACATTCTTCACAAGCACTAATATTCAGAGGTCACACAGCACCACTCTGGGACATTTAGTGTTCAAGTGAGCCTTATGACTGCGTAATAGAAACATCTTGGCTAACTGATGTCACGTCAAGGTTCCACAGAATGTGAGCTGTTATTGTTAATGCCCTGGTGAGTCTGAAGCATTCTGCAGCTTAATAAATAAACTCTCAGGCTTAAAACAACAACAAACAAACAAAAACACAAACAAACAAACAAAAAACACAGGAGATGTTACAGCTTTCTTATTTTTGTGTTTAAACATACACATGAATAAAGAACATGAGAATTACCTGGCTTGTAGCATTAAATAGTAACTAATGACAAGAATGAAACCCAACATATTTAAAGGAATATTAATATAAATCAACACTTTGTGAAAGACTAAGCAGAGAATAGTTCAAATAGCTGAAGTCACAAGACAGTCCATGTCTGTGTGGGTAGTTGTATGTAGGTGTACATAAAAAAGCATATGTAGATACTCATAACAAAATAACTCATTTTTCACTAATGTCTTCATATGTAAATTGAAGAAAAATAATAATATATGCAATGGTATACTGAAAAATCCAAAAAAAAAAGAATGTTTTTAATGCAGCCAAATAAAAGATAATGTATTTGAAAATTAATTGTGTGGGTAATGTAGACATGATGGGATATTCTCGAAAACCTGTGACTCGGAAAAAAATATATATATATAATGGAAAAGATATAATGGGATGTCATGTTTCTGACTGTGATAGAGTTAATTTTCTTTGCAGGCACTCATATGATGTTGTGTTTTGGATTTTTGATGAAATCAATGCTGATAACACATGGATGTTTCAGTTGTTGCAGAGCAGTGCTCACACAGAGCCAAGGACTTTTCTGTTGCTTGTGCTGCCCTGCCAGAGAGGAGGCTGGGGGTGCACCAGGAGCTGGGAGGGGACACAGCCAGGACAGCTGGCCCAGGCTGACCAAAGGGATGTCCCACACCATGTGGTGTCATGCTCAGCAGTAAAAGCTGGGGGAAAGAATGAAGAAAGGGGGGATGTTGGGAGAGATGGTGTTTGCCTTCCTAAGAAACCATTCCATGTGATGAGCAGGGCTCATCACGTGGAATCACATCACATGGCTTCCCAGGGTGGGGCTGACACCTGCCTGCCGATGGGAAGCAGTGAACAGATTCCTTGGTCTGCTTTGCTTGCATGCATGGCCTTTGCTTTCCCTAGTAAACTGTCCCAAACTCAACCCATGAGTTCTCACACTTTTACCTCCATCCCACCTGGGGAGAGCGAGCAAATGGCTGGTTGGTGCTGAGCTGCCTGCTGGGGCTAAACCACAGCAAAGAATTATCACAAGTAAGTTTTTCCATAGTTTTTCAAGATAGGACTTCACCAAGAGAAACTAATGTGTGCCCCTGAGATTTAGAAAGAGAATTCATAAAAATCATTGTTCTGATGTCAATGTATGGAATGGGTAACACTTCTATAGGTTCATCATATTCACTTCTGAGGTCTGGATGTTGTGAGCAAGCTTTAACAAAAGTGATACTTAAAGGGGCTTGGTTTGGTGAGAAAATGATGAGAATGACATTTGATGCGGTTGAATATTTACACTTGGAAAAAAGAGCCTACAGGGAGCAATTTTCAATTCTGCAGAAAAAGATAAGATACAATACCTGTGAGCTGTCCTGGAGTTAAGCAACCTCATCTATTAAATAAAATATAACTTCCAAGTATCAAAAGCAATTAAAAGTTGAAAGAGTTCATGGATGAACAGTGAGGAAAAAAAGAGAAGGAAAGCTTTTCATACAGCCCCCAGGCATGCCTTAATTCAGCACTCTCACATATGATTTCTCTGAGTAGCGGTGACTGGTCCTGTGGCACCTGTTCTGTGCAAGAAGAAGCACAAATGCAAGAACTGCATACAGCAGTGGGAAGACCCCACTCTTCCCCCTATATTCTCCTCACTTTAACCTGCAGATTAAATGCCCAGTGCCCATCCCCTCCCGAACATCTGCTTCTGCCCGACCTCCCAGCTGGAGGCAGTGAGCTCAGGCTGGGCAGTCCCCAGTCATTAACCACCCAGCTGGCTGATATTTTAACCATCACCTTGGTGCAAGGTACATAATAGTAGGTGGGCATTTATTTATTATGGGCAACTGAGACAAGCTGGCAGATCAGCTGATATCTGCTCATGTGTATATTGCTGTAAACCACTGGGATTTTTTTGCATACTGCTATGTATACCATCACTGGAAAATATCTGAGTATTATTTTTTTCTGAGAAGGTATCTGAAATTTCTTTACTTTTGCAGTTGATCCTTGAAGCAAAATGTAGCCCTTTCTCAGCTGATAGAAAAACAAATCTGTGCACTAGTCAGCTCATTGGTATTTAACAACCATTTTTTTTGCCTGCGGAGAGGATCATAGTTCCCCTCAGAAATAATGAAATTTGTTTTAATGAGAAAAAAACACTTTGCAGAAATGTCAATTTGTGGGAAGCAGCATTTATAGATGCTTTTTTGGTAGCATAGTTGTACCATATGCCCTCCAAAAGGGCTTTGGCCCTATGGTTCATTGCACTGCTAAATGCACTCATACTAACATAAGTGTTTACATTACTAGACTATAACCTTTATAAGTCTACAGCATGTTTTGTCCTGTATTATCTTTCAGCATCTTGATACCCAGCTTTTTTTTTTCTAGTTTTCAGTAATGTCATCAAGGATGAAAGAGCTTCTTATCATCCAAAAAACAAACATACAAGACATGGGTGCCTTTCATTGGTACGTGGTACCAATGTTGTGCGGCTGAGATTGTATATGGACACTGAAGTCTCTGAATGGAAAGCTGCTGCTGAACAGTAAATTAAAGACCTGAGACGCTATAGCTTTCATCTGCACTATTGGAAATCTCCTATATTTCCAATCAGGATGAGTGTAGCTAAACTGCCAGTAACAAACTGCTCCTTTCTAATTCATCAGACATGCCTACAGGTTGTTTAACAGACAAATTGGCTGGCTTTGGGCAAAATCATGCCAGGAACCATTTTCACAATTTTACCACAGAGATAATCATATCTCAGATCCCCCGAAGATTTCCTGATATGTTTTAATTTACTAGCACTGAAATAACAAAAGGGTCTTCACTAGAGAAACAGCTAGAGAAATAAAGTTTCTGTTCATTTTTTCAGTACAATTGGATATTGTTGACATGAAAGATGGAAGTATCTGAGACTCTTCCCTGTGTGGTGGTATTCCACCAAATAACATGCCCAAGCTCTCCTGATAGCCACTCTCTAAGACAAAATAAGCTTCCCAGAGCTCTAACAGGAGTACATGATTAATCAGTTTGGTTTGGGTATTCATCCATAAATAAGAACACACTACATGACAGGACCAGTTGAAGGTTTGGGATGTGACAAAGATAATGTAATACCTTTGAAGGAGCATGAATAAAAAATAACCCCTCTGCAGGCAGATGAGAAATGATTAAGCATAGTCTGGAGTCCTGTGTTTACAATCTTCATACATCATTTAAGAACAAATAATGTTATGACACTAGGTAGCTTTTCTTAATATATATAAATCTAGAAGTGATGTTCATATTCTCTTCCCCTTAAAGCACAGAGTTTAGATCCTCTGCTTCTGTTCAGTCATTGAGTATTGTTACTCCATAACTGTGATAGCATCTAACCACCTGAATTTGCATCAGTAAAACATCATCACATTTGCATACCTGTGCAAAACCACCATGGTTATACAGGGCCTTAATAGCTGTGGGGAGGCAATTCTTGCCTTCCAGGTTATTAACTGGTTATTAATTCTCAAGTCTGTCTGTAACAGATAAACACAGTGGACTCGTGGCCGCCATTGGACAGCTCTTTAGGCACAGGAGAGAGCTATCCATACACAGGGGAAAACTGGAAAGAAGATGCTGATGTGCACAGATCTTTATTTCCAAGAGAACTGGTCACCAGAGGAGGGTGCCCTGATTGTCCTGAATTAACTGTCATCTCTTGAGATCTCATCTGAAACAAAAAAAAACACGCTTTATTTGCCAAGGCAGTAAGAAGGGGATTTTTATGCAAGACTACCAGGATCTTGGTAGATGTGAAATGCTCCATTGCTACATCAGCATTAGCTCAGTACAAAGTTCTTGCAGCACAGGAAGCCTGTACTTTCACTGGCACAGAGACATTAGCACAGGCCAGGAAAGGCAGATGCAAGCAGGTTAAAGGGAGGTGGAAGGTGGCAGAGACAGCAGGTCTATCTTTTGAAGAGGGAACATGTAAAAAGTGGCAACAGTAATGGGCAGGAAAAGGCATAATGTTCCTGGAAGTCTGCCTGTGCCAGTAGCAGTAATTATATGGCAGGAGGAAGCTGCCAGCAGTGCTGTTTGTTTTCTGTGCAACAACCAGGCTGTGGTATTAGCAAGCAGATGGCATGAACCCCATGGGAACCTGAGTTTGTGATGACTTTTGCACTCCGCTGCTTATGCCATAACATTCTTTTTAAAATAAAGCATGTGCCAGGTCTGAGTAATGGTTTAGCAGATGCTTCATATTGGTTTCAGGACAGCAGATGCAGGAAACTTTCTCTGAGAGCCAGGAAGGAGACATTCATGAAGTTATGCATGTTCCAGTATGTACAGTATTGTGTAGGTATACATATATATACACTTCTTTAGCCCTGGGTATGCCAGGGGCCTGTAGATTCATTGCACATGTTTAAGGAGGGGGAAGATGCGGAAGAAACTGCTCTCATCTTTTTCCACAAGATCTGATGCTTCATGGCTCCTGTTATACAGTGAACTGCATAGTTTGCTCAGTTATTAGGCTGGAGAATTTGGATCCAAGATGCTGGAAGGCTGAACAGGCACAGGGACAATCCAAGGTTAGTTATATGGGACCACTTGAAGAAATTTGAAGAGTCCTGCATCAAAAATATTAGTAGTAAATATGTCCAGTAATAGTTTTGGCATCTTTCAGAGTATTTCTATCAGTTAACTCCAATAGCTTTTAAGAATAACAAGCTTGCTCAGTGAACAAACAGATAAGAATTGGCAAAGGCCAGTTGCTCATGAGGCTTTTGGTATGCTTAAATACAATTCTGGTGTTAAAATTATATTGTGGCCTGCCATTTAAATCTGCTTCATGTGTCAGTGTTAACTTGTCCCATGTGTAAGTCATTTTGCTCAGGTGGCTCAGCTGTTCCCACACCTGTGACAGACTGCTCTGACTCTTTGCTTTTCCTCACTATTTTCCATTCAAACCTCCAACTACTTTCTCCTCTTTTCTTCTTAGCTGTATGTTACCTCTACCTTGTTTATCACCTGAAGTTTTGCTTTGTCTCCATGTTCCCCACATTGGCCAAAACTTTGAGGTACAACTGTCTCCTTAAAGTGAGTGCACCTAATTTCTAAAGTGAGTTGGACCAGAGTCCCAATTACATCTACAACAAAGTAGCTCTGAGAATAGATAAGATTTAAATATCCAGGGCAAGACATGAAAGCCCAACCCTTCTGAGTTCATTCCTCCAGTCCTAATCTTCTAGCAACTTAACGTACTTTTAATCTTTAGCTATACCAACTCCCCTGCATCAGCTGGAAATGTCTTTCCTTCCAACTCACTTTTGCCCCAGCTTTATTCACTATTTTTTCCATCCTGCTTCATGCTCACTCACCCCCACTGCACACCTTAAAATGCTCAATGTTAATATTTGAAAGGAGACACCACTCTGATTCTCAGTCAAAGGTACAGACATTTGCCACTTTTCTAGTGCAGGACACCCACTCTCCATGTCCCCGTTCATTTTTATCTCTTACTGTCTTCATACAGACCCCTCTTGCTGACCCCATATTTCTAGTTTTCATTTTCCAATGCTTTCCCATGCTCCCACCCTCCATTTTCTACCCCTTTCTCTATCCCTTTCTCTCTATTTCCACCATATTCTTTGTCCTTATCCTACTTCTTCCATCCTGGGTCTCATTTAGTTGACAGTTAACCATTCTCCTGATTTCCACTACAATTTGGATTCAGTAGGGAGGGTGCTTTAAAAAACACAAAGAGGTAATACTTTGTGCTAGTTAGACAAAATATTTTTTGGTAAAATCCTTGGATTTGGTAGTGCTTTCTAGGCTGGTATAGGTTTGCACAAAGGATTTGGGGCTGCTGCTGGGTTGGGAACTATGCAGTCTGAGACCACAAAATGATTGTTCTGCAAATCTGAGCTTGTTGCAGCTCCTTAGGTAAGAAAGGGTGGTCTCTTAGACCAGCTAGCTGGGTAGGTAATAAGTATTTAATGCAACGGCAGTTTCACAGATACCAAACAAACAGTCTTAAGCTCTTCTTGCTTTACTTTTGATGTAATCAAGATCCCCCCTTGGATGCATTAAAGCAGCACCTAAATCATTAAACAAGGCTACATGGGAACAACAAAGTCCAGCTTTAAGAATATAGAAAAGTAAGACTGTCTCTTCTCTTTAATTAGTTAAAAATTAACCTACCCCATTTCTTTGTCAGGTGTGATGCTACCAGTTCTGAGTTCATAGGCTACAAAAACAGATTGACTATGACCTACTTTAATAGAAGTGAGCTGTGCAGAAAACAGTTCCCATTTTGGGAAAATAAATAAATAAATCAGGAAGCTTACAACTAGCAACAACCAGAATTAAAAATCCTAGGAACAAAATCAATGCAATAACTTTAAAATTAACCACTGTCTAAACACTTTGGCTGCAGTTGAAATAAAAACATTTTTCCCAATCAGTACGAATTTTCTTCTCTTTTGAACTGTGTACAGCAGGAAATAATTCAGCTGTGTAGTTCCAAGCATGAAATAAAACAAAGCAGATGAAATAGTTAATATAATTTAGTGCAAAGCAAATACATGTATTGCCATGAGAAGCACAATTTACTACTACAGGGAAGTGAAAAAGTTCAGGATGTCAATATGTCACAGTAAAATACAAGATAATCTGCACATGATGCAACTTTCCTTATTGCTCTGCATTTTGCGTCACAGAGCCACTGGGTGAAGCACAGATGATTTCTTTAGATAGGGGACAATTGCTCAGGATTACTCCTCCCCAGATGAGTATTCTGCCTGCTGGGTTGCAAAAGCATGCAACTTCAGCTGTGCTTACTCTCCCTTCCCAGCAAATGTGCCTCAGCAGGAGGCTGAAAAGTGTACCTCTTGAGTTGAATAAGGCATCTATGACATTGCACCTAAGGGCTCAGGAACATGCTGAAGCAAAGAGTGTTTGCTTAAAAACGTGCAGCCTTCTGGCAGCAACACTGCTCAAAGCCTGGCACGCTGAACAAGCCCTCTTCTAGGGACCACTGGAGTTGAAGTGCCAGACTGTTAGCCACAAGGTAGGCAAGTATTCTGGTCTGCAGCCTCTTCTCAGAAGGTAGCTGAGAGTGTGAATAGGAATACTAGGATACCTCAATACAATGACTAAGAGATGAGGTGATTTTGAAACATTTAAATTACTTGTAGGTTGTTTTTGGTCACGCTGTGCTAGCATTAACAAAGAAAGAATGCTCAGCTCCATTACAAGCACATCCTTTTTATTTTAGGTTTAAATTTAGGATTTGTTATTCATTCAGAATATATTATCCTCTTGAAATGCTGTTGTTTGCTTTACGAAGAATTTCCTTCTACAATTAACCACCACTACCCATCAAAGATTCCATGGTTAACAATATGAATATTACCTTTATGGGGGTAAATGTAGATGACGTCTTTGTAGAAACTAGATATACGAGAAGATTTGGGAAAAAAAAAAAAATAAAAATCTGAAGTCCCTTCTTCCAAAGATTGCTTTGAATAATTCAAGCACAGTTGTTTGGAGGTGGAAGGATGCTACATTTTTCATCTGTTAGTGAAGCAAGGAACAAGCATACAACAATCTCAAGTTACAAATGAATTCTGCCAAGGTTTGAAGGCTGTGGACTTTTTGCTGCGTTGCACCTTTGAATTCAGGATTTCAGCACTGATCTTTCACCGAAACAAATAATATGTATTGTGGTCATTATGTCTCAGCAAATCTCAGCTGGCTGTATTTAAACATTGAGAAGTGGGAATGTTTCTAATCCCTTATTTTAGGTTATCAACAAGGCCAAAATGTGACTCTACCTTGTTATGTATCCCTCCCTCCATACCTTGATTTCTATTGCCAAAACCGGTCTATGTGGCTGGAGGAAGCTGATGTCCTTTCTCAGGACATCAGGACTTCTGGGTGAATCATGTATCATACCTAGGCTTTATCACAGAAATTAGGTCAAGCCAATGATGGATTACTGAATTAAAGGTGAAATTAAGTCCAATTAGAAAATGTTCCCCTTTTTTCATGAAGCCCACCAAATAACTAATGATAGATAAACCTCAAATAACTGGTAACAAATCCCTTATATTTATTTTATAAATGAGAAAAAAAAAAACACTAATGAGCAATAAATTATTTATTCAAAAACATCTATACAAAATAACACTCTTGGAGATAAACACTTTTACATTTTTAAAGTTCATCTCTTCATTGCTACAATATTTGATTTACTAATTTACACTGTACATTCATAATTTATAAAAAAAAAATAATAATTGGTGAATATTTTTTGAGTTGGATGTTCAGTGACAGGGAGCACATATTCCATTATAGAAATCACTTTCAAAGTGTGTACATATACAAACTAGTAATATTCAGATGTAAAGACAACACTGTGACAATAGCAAGAGTATCACTAGAAAGTGGAATTACAGTATACCATATGATAATAGGTCCTCTTATTATAAAAAAATATTTAAAAGTGTAAAATATACACACTCTGCCTTTATATTACTTCCTTTTTTAATCTTTACTACCTTTTAAATCCTTTTCTGACTTCCTGAACTGAGCAGCTAAAATTACAGTAATTTTACACTATTTACTACAACCATGCACATGTTGCAAGTTTGGAAAAAAAAAAAAAAAAAAAAAAAAAAAAAAAAAAAAGGAAAGGAAAAAAAGCAAAGCTTCATACACAAAAATACTGCATTTCAGATTATTTTTTTTAAATTTGCTAACTAAAATACATAAAACACATAAAACATCATGAATATAACTTTAGATGTGAAAAATTATGAATGTGAAAAAATCTTGTTAATTTTTCTTTGACAATTAAGAGGTTACTTGTAAGCTGTTCCCTATGCTGTCTGTTGAGGTGATAATATTTACTGCATCATTTTGTTGCACATATTTTGCCTTCCACTAAACTGGAAAGAAATCTGCAATATGCAAAAACTCATTAAAAAAAATAACAATCATTTAATTGCCACATGACCAAGAACAATAACATTCAAACAGTCCCTATGTGACTGTATAGGATTTTAATATCCATTAGGTTTGGCTCTATTATGATGTGTTGAACATTTTAGTGTATTTTTTTTGGACAAATCTAGTAGACTGTCAGGAAATGCTTAATAATACATGGCTATTGGCTGCAATAGAGTATACTAATTAAAATGTTGTGTGTTTTTTTTTTTTTTTCTTAAAAAAAGCATTCATATGCTTTTTCTGCATTCATATTGTGTAAAGTTTAAAGCTGAAAATTTTGCGCTAATTATCAGGTGTAGCTCACTTCATTTTTTTTAATTTTTTTTTCCCGGTGCCAGAGACTTCAATAGACTTGATATTTTAAAATGTATGTCAATTTCTGGAGAGAAGATGATTTTTCCTTTTCAACAAAGAAAGATTTACAGGCTATAAATGAGAATGAATGGCAGCTGGTGAGGAAACCTGAGTGTTAATGGCACCACTGATGATTTAATCCTAGATGCCCTTCATTCTTAGGGAATTCCAACAATGTCCATTGATTTTCAAAGGCACGAGTCTGGAAATGGTTTAAAACATTTCCTATAAAGTATCTGAAATATTAATATCTCCTTCTCTTCTTTGGCTGAAAAAAATAAGATATTAAAAATAATATACACATTTTTCATTGAATAAGAGTAAGCAGCTATCAGCCTGTTGAAGAAACACTTTTTTTATCCTGTACTATGAGCTTCTGATCAGTGTGAACAAACTCCAGACAGCACTGTTGCCACACACTGTAGAAAAGCATTAATTTCATGATTAAAAAAAAAAATAAATAAATCTACATTTCACTTCCACAATGTGTTTTTGTAGGTTTTCACCAAGAAACAGAAATCACTTTTTACTTTGCAAAAAAAGATCACATGATGGGGAGGAGGGGGAGCAGTGGCCACATATTTCACACTGATCATTCTGGGAAGGAAATTCCCACTGCTGTATGTAGTACTTGGTTCTGTTACAAATGGTGTTTTCCACCCATAGTGGCAAAATTTACTGCAGTGCTTGAGATAGAAACTCCTGCAAATGTTGATATAAAAGTACATGCGGAACGTTATTAATATAAATTTTAGAGACACATATAATAACTACCTCTCTCAAACACAAGAAGTCAGTTAGTTTTCCCTTGCTTTTATTTACCACTTTCATGAAGAATAATGTATTTTCTCCATTTTTTTAACATCTAAGTGAAACCTGAGAACATTGTGAGAACTTTAAATCCCCTTAGTTTGAAATAATCAGTTATTTATAAAATTTTATCTTTACCAGCCCAAGACATTAGTCATATTTCTGTGGAAACTGGAGTAGTATTGGATAAATTTTCTAATATTATATATAATATAATAATATATGAAATATGCCCCAAAAAGTTGAATTAAAATAAAAACCCACCAATCTCATTGCATAGCATTTCATTCATTTTGTTGAATTTTCTAGTGGTGATAAAGACAAATACAGATTTCAGAATCTAAAGTCAAGAATTTTTATTCCTTTTTTAATTTTTTTTTTTAATAATCGTATTACAAGTATTCCATTTTTTTAATGCAATGGGATAAATATATTGACATAACCATAAAAAATTATTAATATCACCACTGGATGGTGTCAGGTCAAAGGAAAACTTTAAAATAAAAGACATTTTGTATACAAATACAACGGGCTATCAGTAAGCTCTAAATGAGGCTAGACTCCTCTATCTCTGAGAGATGTAAGTACTCCAAAATATGGGCTGGAAATGAGAAATTCTGAAGAAATTGTTTAATGGAATGTAATTTTTGGTTTATAAAACAAATGAATGGTTTATAAAACGAATGAATGCACTACACCAGATTAAGAAAAGAGAGAGAGAGAGCACAAACTGCAACTAAACACCACCATCACTAACAGAAAAGCAAGGATGCTGATAGAGGTGAACAACTGCAGTCAATAGAAGAAATAGGAATAGTGAATGGGCAACTGCTGCAGAGCAAGCACATGCAAAGGACATGTTAGAACATATTACAACAACTTGCAGTGACCATCAGGGATTTGACCTCTGGAGATCGTAATTTTGCTCAGTGAATGCTAATAATGTCCCCCCAAATGGATGGATGACATTATAATCTGGGTAGCAGAGTAATGAGGTATACATTTACATGCTTCAAGAAGAGATACAGAAAGTACTTGCACTTGCAATATCTCTCACTAGAACAAAAAGCATAAAAAAGCGCAAAAGATTTCACTTTCTCTGATAGGTCTGCTGTTATTTAATAATTGAGCAGTATTTCTTATTATGCAATGTAAGGAAATGCTCTGTAATTCTCTTAACATTTTTGTGATCACTTACCCTGCCTACTCTAGCCAGTTTAGCAGTTCCTCAGGACATGCTCAGCACATTCCCAAGTACCTGGCTGCATCAGTTCCAGCAGAGATTACTAGCTTGCATTTTTTTCTGTTCATATCCCCTTTTTTTTTTTTTTTTTTTTCATTTAAGAGAGTTCTTCTACAGTTCAAATATCATTTTCTTTCCCACCATTGAATTCATATTTGAAATGACTTCTAAACATCAGTGATCTAATTGACTGTTCATGGAGCAGACTATGGAGTCCTGCTCTTTATTATGAACATTGCACTCATCTATGGCACAAAGAAAAGTGACTCATCAGAAATATATTACCCTGTGTATAAGAGGAGGTTAGAAGTATTTATGTATGCTTTTGTGAAGCTTTGTGGTCTACAGAAAAGTGCCTTGCAAATGCAGTTATCCTATTTACCTGAAGGTTTTACTTAAATTTTGTCTTTTTGTCTGTAATTACATGTTGTATCATGGATATTGTTTTCACACACACATGCACACACAAAAGAGCACAAATATTTAATGTTTGAAACTAAATAGCAAGTCTTTCTAGATGAAATACACTTGTCTGTCACGGTAAATATCAAAGTAGTCTATTTTTGCTTGAACACTTTTGACAAGTGTACTGGGTCTGGCTGGAATGTTAACTTTCCCGGCAGCAGCCCATACAGTGCCGTACTCTGTACTTGTAGCTGGAACAGCAGTGTTATCACACCAGTGTTGTGTCTACTGCTGAGCAGCAGTGGCACAGCATTGGGCCTTTCTCTAACCCTCCTAGGGGGTGGGCAAAAAAGTGAGGAGAGAAACATCACTAGGGCAGCTGACCTAAACCAATCAAAGGGATATTCCATACCATGTGGTGTCACACTCGGCAATAAAAGGTGGAAACAGGAAGAAGAGGGGAGGGGTGGGCTCTCGTTGAGAAGACGTCGGTCCTCCTCTCGAACACCGGCTGCGTGCGTTGAGGCCTTGCTTCAAGGACGTGGTCAATCATCGCTCATTTGTGGGAAGTAGAGAGTAATTTCTTTCCTCTGCACTTCCATATAGCTTTCATTTATTTTGTTTGTTTGTTTTCCTCCCTTTTTCCCCTTTCCCTTTTATTTCCCCTTAGTTAAATTGTTTAGTTCATGGTAGTCTTTATTTAATTATTATAATTATTTCCCTTTAATTAAATTATCCTTATCTCAACCCGTGAGTTGTTCTTTGCTTTACTTCTCCCCCTCCTTATCTAAAGGAGGGGGAGTGAGAGAGCGGTTGTGGGGTTTAGCTGCCCAGCACGGTAAAACCACCACAACAAGAGAAAACTGCAAATTTTAGGCAGTGAATTAGTTCAAGATACTCCATAATTTTTTAACTCCTCTGCATGATTAGACACCATTTTCAATGTGGAGAAAACTTGTGAGTGCAGTCATAACAGTGATAAACAAGCTGCGGAAGCATAGCTCAAATTGTGGAATAATACCAAAGCAAGACAATTAGCGAACAGAAAGAGGAGAACTGGACATCTCTCACTTTAAGTACATCCTGACAGTGAATTAATTTCTGCCATCTGCAGTGCTGGAAATTGTAATGAGAAGACACTTCTCCATGCCTTTCTCCTTGCAACCTGTGCCGTTATTGAAACAGAAGAACTTGGAAACATCTTTAAAATCCAGGGCCTGTTTTCAGAGATGAAGCATGGCAGCTAACAGGAAAACTGATGGGTTGAGAATTTCCCATGTGCTGGATTCCAGTCTCTGCTGTCCACTTTCCCCTATCAAGGTCGTTTCCCCTTTTCCTTCTAACAGTTGAGAAACATACATTTGTTTCAGAGATTTAAATACAATTCCTGGTTTCCATTGCTTTTTTTGTCTTGCACTCCTTCTCCAGGAAGACTGTAATGCGTTTTTGACAAATTCTAAGCGTTGCTGAATACATTTAGAAACGAGATGCTATAGAAAAATGTATCAGACACAGGGTCTCTCCTGCAGAAAGTCTGTGCTTTATTGTAACACTTTCATTGCCACCAATATTTCTGCCCCTTGGCAATCTTGTTTGTGTACACAAAGCACTGAATAAGTCACTGTGCCTTTTCCACTTCAAATGATCTGTTAATCAAATCATTTTCTGTTCAGCCCAAGCTCAGCCTTCCACTACTTGCATTTGTGCAGGGACAATTGAATTTGCCCTTTAGAGCTATTACAGTGACACCAAGTTTCCTATTCCTCACTGAGTTTCAGCAGACCAGTATTTACTGAAGTGATTCATTTTATGACAGAGAACAAGGGACCTAGCAGTCTGCTGAACACATTTTATTGCTGGGAGGTGAAATGTCTCTGTGTGTGTAGAAAACTGGAGCTGAGACCACACTTGCTTGCTAACACCTTGCTGATGGAACGCTTTCAGAATGTTTGCCCTGTTTTGTTTCATTTTTGGTTCAAGCAAAGAAAGTATTTTTCTCGATGATCTTGAGGTCTCTTCCAACCTAGAAATTCTGTGATTCTGTGATTCTGTGTGATTCTTGGTCTGAACATAAAACTGTCCTTTACTCTCAAACAAAAATCTGAGACAAAATATGTTTATAAGAAATGGTGAACCTTTGCTTTCTAATGTAGCAGAGTGTATTTGTAGGATTCAGGGCCTCTAGGACTAAGAATGGTGATTATTCTGCATATGGGCAGAAAAGAAAGAAGTATTTAAAGAAATAAGCGTTAAATGGTGATGCAACTGGTAGTCAGATGCACCAAATGACCTCTCATATTTGAAAATGTTACAGCATTACAGTTTAAAGGCTGTCTTTCCTACTCTGTATGAATATGTTGCAATGAGTACAAAATATGATCTAATTTGATATGATTAGAAATTAGAAGTTAGGAAAAAAAGGGATGAATTTTCAATACAATAGAATTTTCAAGTGCATCATATGTGCTTATTTTCTTCTGCTTGTAATATTTGTAGATATATCTATGTATATTTGCTCTTGTCACGCTAAGAATATTTTGCAGAAAATTTTCTATATTCTATATTACTATATTCTTAATTTGTTTCAAATCCAACAGTGAAGCACACATCTAGTGGGGCTAATCTATTTGACCCCAAAATCACAGGATATATTCACAGATAAATAACCATAAGTAAACAGCCGATGACACCTTAATGACTTCCACTCATCAGCTGAGGCATGGCAATCATCTGGAAGCATATTCCCAGCTCATTGCAGATATCAAGTGAAACACATTCAGTAAACAACTGCAAAGGTCTAGGAATTCAAAGTGAGTCTGAGTAGATGGTTGAGTACTCAGCAATTTTAATTATTAGGCCCATGGGGGGGGAGGGGTGGGAGGATCTAAATAATCACATCTGAATAGAAAGGCTGTCCTTTTTTTTTCTTTTTTTCCACTGCAGGAATAGCAAAGGTTATGGTTAGGAGCTGGTTAGATGGTTAGTTAGATGCTAGTTAGTTAGGAGCTAGTTAGATGGTTAGGTATGGAGCTGGTTAGGATTGCTGGCTTCCAAGCTGTCTCTGAATGAACCCCTGTGGATGTTTCGTAGCCTGGTCTCCAGTGTCACAAACTATGGCTCATAAAGGCACTACAGTTTTGTCTTTGTCTTGCTCTGGGTCCTAGCTATTTATCCTTTTTGTGAGTATTTTCAAAATATCACCTCCCCTACAGGCAGTCTGCAAACAGAACACAGTGAATGAATTAGGCTTTTTAAGATCTTGCATACAGTACTTTAAAACAAGAAGAGGTTTGGGAAATCTTAGTTGAACCCAAAATGGTAGTTCTTTTGCTTTGGATAAGATTTTAAGGTAATTAAACCATTATATGTCCAATATTGGGACATTTTGTCTTCATTATGCTAGACAAATGTTCCTTGTATTTGCAATACTTGACGAAACACCCATTCCCTCACTTTAATTTTTACTTGGAGTTCAAACTCATTAAAGTACCTCTGCACACACTCCTGGCAATTTTCAGTCTGAGATGGCAAAGAATAGTGAACCACTGACCTTTTTTTTTAAACTGTTTTTTTTTTTTTTTTTTCTTTTTTCCCATACAGTTTGAATTCCAGGCATTTTCATTTGGAGCAGATGTTTTCATGACAAACAACTGGTCCAATTTATCTTTTAAAAAATGCTGGTTTTGCTTTGGAAATCAATAAGGAATGTAGGTAAATGAAGAGAAGGATGGAGCATACCATTAAAAAAATCAAAATATTAATTTTATTTCTTATCTTTTTATCAGGAAACCAAAAATGAAGAGAAACAAAAATACCATTAAAAAAAAAAAAAAAAAAAAAGTTGTTTTAGAACAACTACAAAGAGGTTTTTTTTTCAGGCTGTTGAATTTTTTTTTCAGGACAAGAGATCAGAAAGCAACTATAAAAGAATAAAGATTGATTTTGGAAAGACCTGTGACAAATGAACACAACATATACTCTTCAGAAAAATTAAAAAAAAAAAAAGTGAAATGCTGTGATAAATCAAAGGACAATGTATATTGCAGATTAAAATGCACCAACAAAATTGAAGCAGCTGAATAGCATTAAGGAAAAACATGGCCCGTTATTACACAAAGTTTAACATACATACACTTTCAGCCAACACACTTTTGCAAGCAGTATCAGAAAATTTGTACAGCTGTGGATGGGAGAAAAAATACTGTGATTATTAAAAACAAACAACCACCACAAAACAACAAAACAAGCAAACAAACAAAACAAACAAACAAAAAACCACCTGTACCTTGTCTGCTTGCTTGTATTGTTAGGAAAAAAAAAATCAGTCATGTCAAACTAGGAGAACAATTCCTCTGAAGGCAAGAGAGCGAACTAATTCTGACTGCAAGGAACCACTTGATGGCTGGCAAATCTATTTTGGGGAAACTTTTCTCTATCTAAACCTGTTTTATGCCTCTTAGCTAGATTAAGTAAAATCATAAGAAGACATGTAAATGTATATAATACTGATGAAAACACACCTATTGAGGAATGCATGCTACTTAGCACAGGAAAAGATGTATGGTACTACCATGTCTAGAATCCACCAGACAAGAAAGGAGTATGGTGCAAGATTTTCCAAGGGGAATAAAAAAAATAAAAACATGAAAGAATATTTTAAAAAAGATTCATAAAAGGAAAATGTCCATAAAAGGAAGAGAAAAGCTTTGTATACACCATTTTTATATAAACATTCAAAAACTAAAGATTACAGGGTTGTTTTATGACTTATTGCAGAACTACAGGATATAAAATCTACAGGATATAAAAAGGGTGTTTGAGAAATGTATTAAGAAAGTAAAAGGAAATGCAAAAAATATTGAGAGTTCAGAGAATAGAAATGGTTAATGTGGCAACAGAAAGCATTAGAATGATTTGGCATATATTTTATAGGAAATTATTACAATCAAAATTACTGTAATAATAATAATAAAAAAAAACACACCACATTTAAGAGTATTTTGAGATCTCTTTAAAATGAAAAATTTAAAATGCAAAATGAAGTGACAGGCAGAACTGGTAAGAAGTTAATTCAGTACAAGTTGTACAAATGACCACAAACTCAGAATTTGGTTCAGTTCATGGCACAGAATGAGGTATTCTCATGGCACAGAATGATAGTATTCTCACCTACAGTATACAGTAGTATATATATATACAGTAGTATATATATATATTAACATTTGAAACTCCACAGTGCTTTGATCCAAAGAAAGGTGAAGGGCAAAAGAAGTAGAACTTTAGTTTTGAATTTAATTCCTTATCCTCTCATCCTGCTATGAATATTCTGGTGATTGGGAGAAATATATCTGTGATAATTCTAAAAATGATGATAAAAACACCATTGGCTTCCAGGAAGAACTAAAGCCCAGAAGTGGTTCTGATACTGCAGGGCTTAAACCCTGCAGCTCTTTAATGTTTCCTACTTCTCTCTGACTGCATGTATTTACAAGTACATACAGAATACTAAGCAAGCAGGCAAGCGCTAGGGCTTTGGTGGTAACCAACATGTTTTTAGTAGCAGACAGGTGGGAAAAAAACACAACCTTTACTACAAAAACTCTTCTCTGCAGTACTGAATAAAGCTAGAACACAAGGCAAATGCAAACCATAGAATTTCCCAAAGTCTCATCTTGGTATGAAACATTTAAGAAACTTTTTTTTTTTCTTCCTGTTTTATCCAACAGCAAAATAATCTAACTAAACACATTGGTTCAGTAAAAGATTTATGCTCTAAAACACAGGGAAAGTTTATCCCTAAAGCCAATTAAATATTCATATTAAATCAGCTGGGGAATATTTGTCCAGCTTCTGTGCAATAAGAAAAGAGCGAGCTGATTATGTACTCTGCTTATGGATGTTTTAGGGTGTACTAAAGGGCTGTAGTTTAGCTCAGCTCTGAATTTTAATTGAACAAACTGCTTAAAGACACAGTAAAAGGTCTCTAATATTTTTGTTATGAGTAGCTTGATGTTATAAGAGTCAGTGTATCCCCTGAGACATAGAACCAGTCTACAAATTAATACAATTTCTACTGCCTCATTTTAGAAATATTTTCTACTAAGCACTAGGTAGTAACTGCTGGCTGAAAAAGTAGGCTAAGTTTTTTCTCTCTTTCCTCACCCTCGCCCCATACTTGTTTAAGGGGATGACAAACTGGTTTATACTCCGTTCATTCCAGGATTGTTCTACTTTATTTTCATAATCTGCGAACATTGTTTAGTGTAGGACAGTCAGTGGAGAAGGATGAATATCTTTTCAGAACATGATTCAGTCCACTGGTTTTAGGCATCTATAACAGGTGGGATTAAAGCACACTCCTCAACTGCCAGTGTCTTTTCACTTATTATGAGTTGAGAAAGCTAACTAACAGAGACTGGACAACTAATTTCTACATGAATTCATTAATAAGCATGTATCATATTTCTATCATATTTGAAAATTTGAGGACATGTAAAAACCTGGCAGCTTCCTAACCTAGAAATATAACAGAAATAATGTTCCAATAATAACTTTTAACTAGGAAAGAAAAATAAAATCCTCCTCACATTTAACTTCCTTTCCCTTTTTCCTATTCTGGCAATCCTACAGACTATGTCAGACTGTCACGACTATGACAGTCATGATCAAGTTAGTGTTACAGAAAGAAAGAATGAAGTACTCTCACAGCTCTAACAGTAATAAAAATATTAAATACATGAACATATTTTCAGTTAAGAGTTCTTGTAAATATGTCTTATTTCTAGTAAAAAAGATTATTTCAGCATTAAAGTAAATAAATAAATTCTGTATTAAAACCAAACCAAACAACAATAACAGCAACAAAACCCTTTCTAACATAATTTCTCTCCAGCCCCCACTCACCTACTCAAAATTAAAAGCTTTTGACTTGGGGAAAAACAAAATAAAGAGAAAGAGCAATGCTTTCCCTAGAAATTAGCACTTCAGTGTTTACAAGAGCAGAAGACTCTTGTGCAGCCTACTTTCCTGTGTAGCTTAGACCCTTCTGCCACTCTCAATTCCCAATGTAGTGACACTTACACAATATATCATGTTTTTTCCAGAGGAAAAAAAAAAAAAAAAAGTCTGTGATGCATCTAGACTGAAGGTATGAACACCTGCATAACTGTAGTTCCTATAGGGCATCATAGCAGCCTTTCCAAATAAAATATTATAGTTTTCTGTCCAAGTAGTCTGGCTTTGATTTTTCACTGAAAAGTCAGTTTTTTGTTGTTGTTGTTTTGTTTTGTTTTGTTTTGTTTTGTTTTTCCCTGCAGGAATAAACCCATGTACTGACAATGAAAGCAGCTGTGCACCAAGGCAATATTAGAAAAGAAAACAGGTTTTCTCCCTGCCTGTATAATTTAAAATTGTTTATCTTTTTCTCTTTTTCAGCTTAAGTCCTATGTAAGTCACTTGGAGTCTGTTCATCAACAGCAGTGGATTTCGGCTCCAGTCCATAGGACTTAATAACTTCAAATTTAATGAAAAGATTTTACTTGTAGAGTTCTTCTGGTTGAACCAGATTAAAATACATCTTCAATTTCATCTTGCATGCAACATAAATCCCTTTTGTGCTTTCTAATAAATTTACTACAAGGTCTTTTACTTCACATCAGATAATCTCTTCTCTACATGCTTCAACAAAAAAAGTATGTAAACATCCTTGAAGCATACATTAAGAAATTAAATAGATGATTACATGATATATTTTACATTATTTTCTTTGAAATAGCTCCCTATTAAGCAGCTATAACTCAATGGCAATCAACTTAAAGTAAGAGGACTACATGAAAGAATTTCTCTATGAAATTGTCAAGAGTGATAGATACTTTCAGCTTGTATGTTTATGTAAAGGAGTCTATTTAAGACTGCACAGTCTGTCCATCCTTTCCCTGCCTCCATTTTTGTAGTGCTTTGATCCACTTCCTATACATTGGAAAGGGGGACAGAAATCACCACTGTCTTCTCTTGACCTCTCACGTAGGCATGGAGGAAAGGGATTCCTTCTGAATGTCCATTCTCTTTGATGCACTTTGATGCAATAGCAGTAGAGGTGATATTCAGGTGGGTAGGGAGGTGTTGCAAAATGCCAACACTAGAAACATTTATGGAAATCTACTTAAAAAGAACTTCAGGCATTTGTAAATAATGCTTATGCCACTACAAAGATCAGACTATATATTAAAGGTTTTGTGGAAAAGCATGCCTTGCTGGAAGTTACCTATGAATGAATGTAGTTCAGAAAGAAAACAGGTGTTAGATTTACAATTGCAACATCTGTCAGAGTCTATCCTCTCCCACCCACCCCTAAATAATAAAATAAAATAAAATCTTGTTTATGCTTCAAGCTTACTAGCACAAGAGTGGCTATTACTCTGAAATACTTTCAATTTTTTTTTTAAGATCCTAGTGTGAAAAGAATTAGGTCAGATATCCAGAACTTAAGCTTTGGCTGGATCAGCACAGCTTCAATATTATAATTCTATGCTTTACATCTATGATCAAAAATAAATGTTGAGGGATTTTTGAACCATCAAAGATCCCATGAGTTGCTGCAGCTGAGCAAACCAGGCTACCAGGATGTCTATGAGAAGTTCCCATGACAGTGTTCCCACATCGCCCAATTGAGGAATTTAGAAAAATATTGTTGCCAGTAGCTGGCTTCATGGATGGGACCTATGTGACTGCTAATCAAGGGGGTTGTTTTCTTGCAGGTGGGGTTGTTTTCTTGCAGTTGTTTGTCTGAGTGCTTTTGACCAATAATCTTGTGTGAGACACCATTCGCCCCTGTTAAGTTTGCTATAAAAGTCAGGCTATTTGGGTAATAAAAGGGAGCATGATCTGACCATACTAGTGTTTGTCATATTTTCGGCCATTCTTCGTGCAACAAATAAATATAAATAATATAGGTGAGCTGCACTGGGTGAGGCCCTGCCTCAACTGAAGTCAGTGTGAATCTATAGCAACATCTAAATTTATAACTAAAATTGTCAGTGCTCATTTTCTATCCCTGAGGCCATCCCGCATGGTCTGAACACAGCACCTCTATTAAAGTCTCCCTTATGTTAAACAGGGTAGCACAACCAAGACATTTACTGGGAACAGACCTTAGCTCACTCAGCTCATGACTGTGCACAGAACTTTTGTGCAGATTTCAATTAACGTTGATCAAAGAATGCCAGGAGTTATTTTAATAAATCTACAGTACAGTTCAAGTCCAGTTCCCAAGTCCAGTTCCCATAGCACTCCTTAGTTAGAATATATATCACTGACATTAAATCCATGGCACAAGTCATATATCATGTTCAAGTGAGTAACAACTCAATATCGTGTTTTCAAGTGGAGTCCTACTTAGCAGTTTGAAGTTTTGAGCTTAAATTAAAGACATAACCAGGACATATAGAAAATACCTTGGTTTTACTACATTTCTAATCATGAGTGGCTATCTTGATTTTGTGATGTTGCACAATTTTCTAGCGTTTCTGTGTGTCTTTACTTGGCCTTCTGTTTAGAGCTTTGCTGTAGCAAATGCCTCTCTCCTCCTACCCCTTACTCAACTCTGGTATCACTTTGATCACTCTGGTATCACTTTGATCACTGGAAAAAAATAAGATGAAACTGTATACAAATGAATAATGAAGTAGCAAAACTAAAGCTTAATATATCACAAGCACATAAGAAAGTATATTAAATTTTGTTTTCAGTTTTGATTATTAAGCAAATATTTGACATTCCAGCTGCCCAGATACCACAAAACAACTGTCCTCTGCTTCAGTGATTGAGTCTTTTGGGATGACTGTGGAGGTTACCTAGCCACCAGTAGATCTATTTACCATTTGGGGATCCTACTGTTTTGGGGTCTTCAGCGAGCTGAAAAGTAGTGACAATAGTGATGATACCCAGCATGCTATATTACATACGCTGTGAAGGTGATGACAAAACAATATATTTTACTGACATTAAAAAAATGTAACAAATAAACATAAGACACCAAACAAATTGGTAGTCTAACATTTTCCCATATGACATACATGTATGTTGCCCTGTTAAGAGAACTACAAAGAAATACAAGATCCTGGGGAAGTCCTATAAAAGCCATATCAGAGCTGCGTAACAAGCTCTGTGTTAGCTTTTCCCAGGCTCTGCCAACTTCCTCTGAAGGCTGGCCTTTAGTCTCTGCTTTGGGATTGTTGCAGAATGCGAAAGGAAGGAAAAAGAGAATGAGCTAACAAGAAATTTCAAGTGTCTCTTTAAAAACATCTTTGGAGAATTATTTCTAAAATACAGCCCTAAAGTCCAAGTGGTGAATTGCTAAGAACTTTTTCTCTTATCTTTCTAGGGATTGATTTGCACATATCAGAAGAAAAATCCTATCTTGCAAAAATGGTAGAGAATGTCAGGAATTCCCCCGAACAAATAAGAAAGTTACTTCAAATGAATATAAGCAACTTCATATAATAATTCTGAAGGTGGCTAATGAAAATATGCAATATCCTCTTATAATATGAGATAGGATTGCATAAGGATATGCAATATCCTCTATAATATATGCTCTTGACAAACATAAATTAATTAATTATTTTACAAAACTGCTCTAAGGAAAATAAATGCAGGATTCTGATGGAGAAAGACAAATCCTTAACAGGGAAATAAATAGAATTGTTTTGAAAAATATAACAGACAATCAGAAATTTTGAAATGAGAAATTGAGAAATAATTTGCAAGCAAATGTGTGTTGTTGAGAATAATCAGTAACCTCCAAGTGGAAGGGGCATGGGAATAAATAGTCAAAATGAAATACTAGAGGCATCCTTATAGTTCCAAGAAATTGTTCTTTACCAGAAAGTTTATTGTATTGACCTCTAATGTTAATATTATTAAAATTCATGAATATAGTCCTAACTGCATCTTGTATTTGCAATTAGTTTGATATTGACTTGTTTCATCTTAGGATGAAACTTAGGAACTTCTTAGGAGAAATGAAAGATTATTTAATAAATTTAACTTAAATTCTTTTAAGGTTTTAATTACAGTATTTGGAGATGTATTCCTTTTTTTCTTTTTCTTTTTCTTTTTCTTTTTCTTTTTCTTTTTCTTTTTCTTTTTCTTTTTCTTTTTCTTTTTCTTTTTCTTTTTCTCTTTTCTTTTTCCTAGTGCTGAACTTTGCATGTAAGGGAATAGCAGTAAAACAGAGGAAGAATTCCATCATTCTTCAAACTACAGTCACTCTGCCATCTATAACTGTTCATGCTAATAACTGAGAATTGACTGTATCTATCATTGTATCTATCATATCATGTATCTATCATAAGCTATCATTTGTGAATGTTAAAATCTCATTAAACACAAAAAGCTGAAAAGTAAAAGGAAAGCTGAAAGTTATATGAAATATTTTCAATAAAAGCATGTTTGAGAAATACATCTTTGAAAAAAAAAAGTAATATAAAATTTGGATGCTATTTGTTTAAAATATCATAATGATTATAAGTACATATTTACAGTCAATAAAAATATTTCTCAGTTTTGCTACATAGTGTTTTGACAGTAGTTAGCTCTTCTATTATGCCTCCTTGCAAACATTAGATCTGTAAACAGCACTAGAATTGCTACCAGCATCTCTAACATTGAAATTAATTTCTCTCAAGATACCACTTTGCAGTAGGCAATCGTTATGGTAGGATCAAATCACCTACTTCAGACACTTTATTTGTGCATGAGGTTTAAGTGGACAGATAAGCATCCCTTTAAAGTAGGTGCCTAAGGCCCACTGCAATCTGCTCTACCTGACTTATGATAGAGGAGGAACCTCTCTGACTAAATTTGAGCACTGAAGCTATGTAAAGACTCCTTATCTGAGATCTTTTAAAGGTACATACCTTCTTTTCTTAGCATACAGTGATTTTAGGCTTTTACTTTATCAAGACATTTTCTTGTGCTCCTAAAATATAGGCAGGGCTTTGATTATGTTGATCCATACTCATTGTATATATTTATGATATTCTTCTTGCTTCATTTCTTGATTGTGTGCTTTTTTTTTTTTAATTTCTCAGGGAAAAACAAAACAAAGCAAAACAAAAACAAAATAAATAAATAAAAAAAACACACACACACAAAAAAAAACCACACACACACAAAGATATTGCCTGATGTTGATTCAAAACTGCACTTAAGAACAAATGAGACTTCTATTACAGAAGCCTGGAATACTTGGTATTACTTACCACTAAGATTAAAATGTCTTCCTTTTATAATTTTTCAGTATCAGGATGTTTTCATTAGCTGTGCAAGTAAAAAAGTGATTTCAAAAGGAATGTTAAGGATATGCTAAAAGTAGACCTGCATTATTTTCTTAGCAAGGAGAAACTCTTTTCATTTCTATTTAAGCATGTATGTAAATCAGGATTAGAGGTAAAGGAAAATAAAAAGTTAAGTGAGCTAGAAAAATCTTTATGTCCAGCTATCACCATACTGACAACATCCTCTGCCAAGCAAAGAAGTCACTGAAGAATGTCTGCACAGCATCACATCTGAGGCTAATGTCAAGGCAATCTATGAATGATTAGATGACTGATTCATGGAAACTTCAATAATATATAAGAAAATCCTACAGGTCGGTGCTTATAGTTATGTCAAATGCGTGCTTATGCCTTTTCCTCAGTCTCAAATAGAGTACATTGTGTTTTAAGATCAATTCTTATTGCAGTTTTCTAGAATAATTAGTTTTTTTTTTTTTTTTTTTTTTTTTTTTTTTTTTCTACAGTGAGGGCTGCAGCAATTTTCAAAATGCACTTAAGAGGCCAATCTTTGGACACACACTTTTCAAACGTTAGTCCATGTTTTTATCTGATATGGGGGATATGTGTGACCATAAGAACAGAAATCAAAATGACACCACAAATGTTATTGAATGAATATTTGCTCAGAATTTTACATTAATGCTGAAGACAACAAACTGATTCAGTTTGACTTAATATTTGTTAACTCATAGATTCAAAATATTGAACAGATTGTGAAAACTGTTAACATTACAGATAACACAACTACAGACTTCTTAGAAAATCACAAAGTTGCAATATTGTGCATGAAATAACTACTTTCTTTAAGAAAATAATTTATTTTCCATAATCACTACATATAATCTTATATCAGTTACTGTACATATATTTTCTTGCAATGCTCTGGCTGTCTATGAATACTGGATCCACAGATGCCACTTTTGCTGCTATAAAGGAGTGAATACAGTGTAATACTGCCGTCAAATCCTGAAATTCAAGTTCCTGAAAGAGGAAGCAAGAGAAAAAAGAGAGAAAACATGATTTCATATTCAGGTCTATAAATTTTTTACATAAATACAGAAAAGACTAATCAGCAAACGGCAATGGACTTTAAATGAAAATTTGAACCTTTAAAGGGAACTGTAAATTTAAAAGTGCTAAGAATAAAAGATGGATATCCATACCTCATTCACTGGAAGTGCAGTATGTCAATTTAATTTTCACCCTCTGCTGCTTCATTGTTTACATTTCACTCAGCTTAGGCAATGAAAGCATTCAACTTGCAAGAACATTTAAATATCACCCCATGTTTTAAATTATTTGAAAAGTTAAAGGTGTTTGGGAATGATGTGGTTTCAAGTCTCAGCCAGGGGAGGCTGATGAGGACACATACCTTGGCAGCCTCTAAAGGAAGGAAGCTAGAAGGACAGAGGCCAGGTGGAAGCAAAGATAAACTCATACCACAGCTTGCACATAAAAATAGGGCTATTTGAAATTCATATGCCCCAATTCAGCAAGAAAAATACTCTTAACCAGGTCTCAGATTCCCTTGACTTTTTATAAAATATTTCACCTGTGCACAATGGACAACATTTCTCTTTCCCAATCTCAACAGACAGAAATGGACCGATATTCTAACATAACAACAAAAAATATAGTATAAAAAGCATGTTAAATTTATATGATGTTACTCTTTGTAAAATCTGCAGCTGGACACTGGGTATAGTTTTTGGTTTGGGGAGAACACATTTGATTTCAACAGGATATGCATTTAAAGGTACTGGTTACATAGTAGCTTATCAGGGAATAACCTATCTGCTTATTTTTAAATGAAAATTAAAGCACTGAACTTCTGATTTTCCTATTACAGTACTTTACAGTATCTCCTAAACATAATTGCCTTAGACAGAACATTTGGAATGTATTCCTGTTCAGGAAACCATTTTGCTATCAAAGGCAACTTTGTATTGGCCATTGCTGGCAAATTTTTGGTAGTGGGAAGACTGCATAGGCAGCCTCTGTAAGGAGAGCAAGTTGTTCCAGGAAAGGTTTAGGTTGGAAATTAGGAGAGGAGATATTTCTTCTCAGAAAGAGCGGTCAGACATTGGAACAGGTTGCCCAAGGAGGTGGTGGAGTCACCGTCCCTGGGGGTGTTTAAGGAAAGGTTGGACCTGGTGCTTAGGGACATAGTTTAGTGGCTAATATTGGTGGTAGAGGTTGGACCAAATGATCTTGGAGGTCTTTTCAAACCTTGATGATTTTGTGATTCTATGAGAGGCTGGGGATGCCCCATGCCGGACACAGCTGGTTCCAGCTGACTCCAAAGGCCCCACTGCAGGGCACGGCCAGGCCCAGCACTCAAGATGGTGGTGATTAAAAATACACTTAAGAAAGGGCAGCAAATTAAAAAAAAAAAAAAAAAAAAAAAAAAAAAAAAAAAAAGCAACAAGGACAGTGCAGCAGAAAGTGGGACAGTGCAGCAGAAAGTGCTCCATGGTAAACACCCTCAAAAAGACTGCAGCCCATTGGGGACCCGTGTTGGAGCAGAGGAAATGAGTAGGAAGGAAGGAGCAACAAAGGAATAAAATGAGAATCGAGAAGTGTCAGAAAGAAACCATTGCATCTTAACCCCAACTTCATGTGCCACCTCACCAGAAGGCCTGAGTATATCTTATAGCAAAGATGGGGGGAAACTGGGAGCAGAGGTCTCTGAACTGGGGAAAAGGGATGAAAGGTGTTTTTCCTAAGTGTTTAAATGTGATCTTTCTTTCCCAGCACCTGAACCAGTAATTAAATGTCTTAATTTAAGTTAAATTTTGCAAGATATATTGCAGATGATGATGATGATGACGATTATTATTATTATTATTACTTCTGACCCACAAATGTGCTCATTTCTGCTCTTCCCTCCCACTGATGGTGGGGCAGGTAGCTGAATGGGTGGTCAGCTGCTGGGGGGGGACAGCCCACCGCAGGCACTGTCCATACTCAGGGACCTCCTAACTGAAACTACTGGAAGTACTCCTGAGAATGAAGAGTTACTTACATGAGTAATAGCTTCAGGATCTGCCCAACCTTGCTAAAGAGGACATTCTGAAGACACCTGCATTAACCACACTTCTGCAACACCTTTGAGTGTTCAAGGAACCAAAGGAGTTAACAAGAATATACCAGAAAATGGACCACTATGATGAATCTCATCTGTCTGTACTACAATATTTTAAAAAAATACTACAGGTAGTCAGAAACTGTTTTTCTGCTTGTCCAGATGTGCAGTGTTCATTGTAAGATGTTTGGCATTTGAGAGATTTTGAGAGATTTATTTTTTCATCATGGAATTTTTATTTTTCCAGTATTCCTTACTACCCTACTTCCAATATTGTTGTGATTAAGCACTTCCCTGAAATATATAACTTTTATATACCTTCTTCTTTATTCTCCTTTTCAACATCTTTATTTTACTGACTTTTTATTTTGAGGTAGTCGATTCCTTCAGAAGCTAAAGATAATGGGACAGGTGTCCTTGTAAACATCTGGTATATGAACATTTGGTGTATGAACATACTGTTAAGTAAGTAACAGCCATAGTGATAGATACCTTTATTATTTTTAATAAATATTTTATGTCTCTTTGTTATATGATCGTAATCATACTGTCTCCTCTTCTGTGGCAGTAAAGTATTACCAGAATACGAGGTCATTTTGTACATCTCCACAGAAGGCATATAATGACTAACTCAGGTGCTGATACACAACAAGTAATACTGTGATTTCATTACGGGAAAGCAACCTGTAAGCATTTGGCAAGATTCATAAGCCAGACTAACTATGTTCACATAAAATATGTGATTTAGTTTAGCCATATTTCTTTGCTTCCGCTTGGTAGATTCCCCAGTTTAAGTGTACTATACTTTGTTTTTAAAAAACAGTTGTACTTGGCTCAGTAGAAATAAAACCAATCCGGATGTTTTAAGTAAATAATAAATAAATAAATAAATAAATAAATAAAGCAAATAAATAGTCTGGTGTGATACAGGACACAATGTTCAATCTAAATACAGGAAAAACTGCTTGATTTCCCTCTAAGACAAATGCTAATAAGAGTTTTCATAGGACAAATGTGGTCTCCAAGAGCCTGAATGAAATTAACTCATTGGGGATTTCAAATTATTTAAACAACAAACAAACCAACTTTTTTTTTTTTTTAAATAAAATGATCAAAAATAGAGGTTCATTGTTTATTTTTCAATACTGACTAGGCTACAAGCAGGAGAACACAAATTGTAGACTCTTATTCTACCTCACATTCTGCAGAATAAAACAAAGTTGATATTTGCCTTTTTACTGTTTCATTCGGGAAATAGCCAGGGATTCTGGTGGAATTATGAAGCAAACAGGATCAGACACATGAAAAATAAAAAGGTGGAAGAAGAAGGTGGCAACAGACTTTCAATATTTGAAGACTCTAGTTCATGATGAAGATGAGTATATATATTTTTTCAAACAATTGTGCACTGTTTCCTTACAAGCTCAGGCACATATAGTTTATTGTCTCAGGGATTTTATTTTCCACTAAACAAATCTATTATTCTCAGACAAATGTAATCTTCTTTTACTGTCTACTTTGCCAGCATATTGTGGCAATAAGCAATATTACCGTACAACAAGAGTAATGGGATCATATTCAGCATGCTTCCAGGATATGCTCATAACACCATGATACCCATGGTATCATGGCCTTACAAGTGCCTTTTGCACTATAAAGGCCTTACAAATGCCTTCATGCTCAATGAAACATCCAAGAAAGCTACAGAAAAGTCCTCCTCAGACACAGTAACCTTTGGACAGAGTACGTTTTGGAAGCAAGCACTCAGAGATTGTTCTCTCAGTGCACACATAAGCCTGGGAGAACAATGCTTTCATCCCCTAAATCCTACACAGAATATGTAAGCAGAGGTATTTGGATGTATATAATAATTTGTGTTTAGTGGTTCATTACCAGACAAATAAATGTTAACTTTCCAGAATCTTGAACCACAAGAATTTTGTAATTCTATAGCTTTGAGAATTTGTTAACATAAATGAAATGACTCCCCTATCCCTTCAAAAATTTTTGAAGTTTTCCTACAGCTTTTAAAGTAAAAATAGGTGAATTCAGACACTATGCACAGGCCATTTTTCATTTGAATTAATAAGCCATTATAAACAGATTACTATAATTGGATCTCTTATACAATGTGCCTCTGCAGTATTTCCTTGCTTATTTTCCTTCCATGCAATGGGAGAACATTTTAGTTTTTATGAGTAGATTTTAAAGAAATATTGCAATAAAAGTCAGATATTCTTTTATCTGAAAGCAGCTAACAAAGGAGAATAAATTAGAGATGCGTGACAAAAATTAAGGAATCTTAAACATTGCATCTTGATTAAATCAAGGTTTAGGGAGGTGTGCTGTTATTCATCTTTCATTGCTCTTTACTACAAAATTCTGCTTTCTGAGTGTATAATTCAATGGATTTGAAACGCAATGCAAACTGCTAGGTGACTTCCCACTACTTCCAATCTCTAGTCAACCAGCACAAGTTTATCAAAATGTATTCTGGAAAATGTTGCTACCTGCAACATCTAATTGCAAAAAAGTTCATAAACCCTTACGCCTTTAAATGCTGCACTTGGTTGCTTCTGTGTGAGCAGATAAATATACCTTAACTGGAGTAAAACAATCTGTCAATTATAGAAGTTCTCTTAATTGTGTTAAACAACTATGGACCCCCCTGTACTTAATGGAAATTAAACTGAAATTAAATTAAATGGAAATTATATGGAAATTATGGACACTTGGAAAGTAGATTTCCATAAATTTCCATTTATATGGAAATCTTGGGCACTTCCAAGATTCTAAATAATAACAAACACAAAACACCCTATAATCTTATGAAAACAATAGAGGCATAAGCCAACACAACCAATGAACAGGCTGTGCAATTTATTATGATTCATATCTAGTTAAATAATAATAAAAAAAATAAGATAACATCAAGGGAAGTAGCAAAACTCTCTCAAACTTCTGTTTTTGTGTACTTGCTAGTTAATAGGTTAAGAAATAATTGCCCTAAAAGAAGAAAAATCTCTTGAGAACTAATATCAAACCAAGCACTTCAGTAATGTGTAATAATTGGCATTCAGTTGCTGAAGTATTCATTTGGGCCTCATACTCAACATTAGATCTCATTGTAGAAGAAAAATGAAGCGTAAGTGTTGGTTAAAATCCTTTGAGCAATTTAGACCATGTAATCTTTATTCTGATTTTTTGGAGGCATAAAGAAACCACTTCTATTTTGATTGATAGATATGGTCATAAGGAAACGTTTCTTAAAACATTTTATTGTTATTTTATTTGTATTTTATTGACAATATATGTCTATCATAAACAATATAAAATTAATGTAAACATTCAGAAAAAAAGTAGTGCCATTATTTAACTCCCTTTGTATTAAGTTTTACACAACTAAAATCTAGCATACACACAGGACTTTTAATAAATGCTACTCTGTATAAAATACTATAGAATAATGTATATGTTCTCAGCTTAAGTCAAAGTTTAAATCTCTTGAATTATAATATTTAAAAACAATAAATAATAAAATACAAAAGCACTCACATTAGTCTTAGATTTGCTCCAAAATTAATGGAACTCATCCAACAATTTCACCTTAGGTTCTGACTGATTCATTATGACATTCAACATATTGAGTGTCTGAAGCTAAAAGAGCTCAGAGCCTTTTACAAAGCTTTTCATTTCCTTTCTGCAAATATATTCACTTCTAAGCTGTACATATTTATCAAGAAAAACAATTAGAGATAGCTAACTCAGACTGTAGGCAGGATTTCAGACTGCTCTAACAATATTATGTGAAGAGTTTTTGGATAAGAAAAGAGGAGAGATAGGAATGTGTCATCAGTGGGAGTCAATCCAATTCCCCTACTGCACAGTGCTCATTGATTCTATCAGAGTACAGACCAAACTGCGGCAGTTCCTCCCATGTACCTCAGAATTTTGTCTAATCTGTTAAAATTAATCTTTTGGATACTTACAATATGATCTTATTGTAATTATGATCCTATATAATATAATTTACATGCAGTTGAAAGAGGAAAAGCATTGCCAAACCTGTGTTTTAAGTGAAGACAGCACTCTGTTTTCTCCAGATAACGCTGCAGGTCCCTCAGAGGGATTACTTTTAAGAGCGGTACTGTTTTTGGAAATTGTTATAGAATAAGGTAGCCAAACAGGTAGCATATGAGCTTTATACATGTAATTTAACAGTTAGCTCACTTCCCTTATGTTCTCTAACATCTTCACTATTTTATATTGTTTTCTATTAGGGTGAGATCATACGAAGAGAGAAGAAGAACTCTGAAAGTATTCTGTTGCAGGGCTCTGATATGGTCAACTGCGATAGACTGTGTTAGATATGGTCATCAGAGAAGTAATGTTCACCCTGAGGCCTGAGAAATCCAATTAATCACAAGAGTATTTGACAAAGTAGGACATAAATGAGGGTGGGGATGTGGTGCTTTGTCCCTGAGAGACACTTGATGCCTTCACAACCTTGAAGCTGTCTAGCAAGGGGCAGTCGTGTATATCCAGAACAGATGTTGGGGTACAGGCCTGTGCCCCAATTTGAGGATGGAGTTAGATCAGAGAACTGGTGTTCTGGTGGTGAATATATTCTTGGATGAAGATTACAACAGGGAAAGGGGAAGAGGATTAGGGGTTTAATTTGGAAATATGGATTTGGTGAAAGATAGGGATGGCATGAGGGACAGGGGAAATGTAGATACTGCATTGTCAGAGGACATGGAGACAACGTCTGCTAACAAGTGACCATCTGGAGTATGGTTTATAGGGTGCAAATTTTTCTTTTTCAGGTTTAGAATGTAATGTGATTTTTAGTTTTGTTTTGTTTTGTTTTTTGTTTTGTTTTTGTAGAAAATACCACCAATGATACTTCTTTCTAAGAAAAGAATCACTCCAATCTCTATTTTTTAAAGTAACATACCCAGCCAGGCAGATAACTGAGTTATCTGCCCTGCATCATCTAACTCCACCTATCTGCTTGCTTGCCTCATCTGTGACTGCTGTATTGTGTTTTTGTTTTTTTTTTTTCCCTTAATTACAATTGTCTATTTTATGTGTATTTAGAAGAATCTCTGCATGTCTAATATTTCAATAATCAAGGCTATTTCAGTTTTCTATATGCATCCTAATAAGCAGTTAAGTACAGCAAAGGCACTAGAAGGAAGACAGCAAGCAAGGAAGAGCATAAAAGATTGGATTAAAGCAGTGGGAAGACAAGACTACAAAACTGCCTGCTGGTACTGAGAATATAAAATATGTGCACACTGCACTGACCTTGATCATTGTACGTGCACAGCCAAGTAAGAAAAATGTATGTTTTTGCTTTGCCCACCCACCTATAACAGTTGGATATATGATATATCATAAAGACTTTAACAGGCCTGTTGCACCACTACCACACACACACTTAAGTTTATTGATTACTTCTGAGAGATGTTGAATCACTATTTGAACAAGATATGAGCCTGTATTGTGTAAAGGCTCTATCTGTCAGTGTCTACATTTTCTGCACCTGTGCATTTCATGACTTCTTTAAGGACATTGGTGAGTCTTAGTGTTTATTAATTGTTGACATGAGTACAACTGTTACCACTGCATTCTTCAGCATGTTATTTCATTCTTTTTGATTGAAATGCTAACCATTCTTTTTTTTGGAAAGTAAAACAAAACAAAACAAAAACAACAACAACAACAAAAACAAATAATATCTAGGTTTAAACTGTAGTCCTCATGGGAGTCAAAACAGAACAAGAAATTCTAAATTCAGTTCTAAATTTTAGAAAGTATACCACAGCTTGGTTGCCATATAATGGTTGAAAAGAACAAATGTGTTAGTACTGTGCAGCTTAAAACTGTTATAAACAGGCAAAAATAAATTTTTGGCTATGGAATGAGGTATGAAAGCTTGCTCAGCTGTAAATTTTTATTTAAAACTCTTTGTGAATATTTGTGACTATTATTTACACACACACACATGCAAATTAAAATGGTGCTCTTACCTTGTAAGCATAAGAACTAGATCCATGGTGCCAAAAATCAATGCCAGATAAATTGCAACTCTATCTATGAATCGTACTTAAGTTTTTTAAGTGTTCTACAGGGACCAAGAAGAATCAGATGACTTTTCAGTGTCAGCTTCAGTGATTCCGACTGCCACTGTCTACTGTCAAATCTGGAATACGTTTAAATGTGGCATTGGCAGATGCAAACTTTACTAATGCATAAGAAAGGCATCTGAAAAGTTGTTCTGAAGATGCTTGTCTAGGAGCAGGCAACTAAATTCACCCCTTCCAGAAAATATTAAAATTAATTTCCAACAGCAATCAGACTGTCCAATACTGTCAAATGGGTAAAGTCTTAACTGATATCCATCATAATCTTGCAAATGTTTTTCAAGCTCTCAAGATGTTCAGTAGTAAACTACCAGACTTCAGCAAGAAAAGACCCATATTAATAAAAAAACAGACGGGCTTGAGTGCTAGATTATGGTTTATTGATGCTAGAGATTAATGTTGCTATAAAGAGAGAGCTTTACTTGGACTCTCTTTAATATCCCATATCTCTCAACTAATGTGGAATACATTTCCTCTCAGGTGCATATAGTAAATCTAAAGACAGAAGCACAGTTGCTGACTTGTCCTTGATCACTCTTCTGAAATTCTCCTGTTTTAAATAAAAAAGGATTTGTTGCAAACTGTGCTGCACAGTCTAATTGCAAAAGCATATCAGAGTGTGCTCTTGTACAACTATGTTGAGGCCTGAAGTCAGTGAAGAAAAAATACTGTATGCACTCTGATAAATATGCAGGGTTCTTACGCTATATGCATAACAGACAGGAAGTGCATGAGAAAAGCAACATTTACTTGAATGCTTGAATATGGCTCACAACAGACTAGTGAAAATATGATTTATTTTTGTATTCTTTCTTCAATTAAATATTTGTGACCAAGTTGGTAAAAGAGGAAATGTAGTGAAGAAAGATAAATAAGGTCTCTTTCCTTTCTCAGTTTGAATGAATTGCTAAAATATAATTCCATTTTTCTTTTCAACAGAGGATAGAAACAAAACAAGATGAGAAAAAAATGCTTATATGGCTCAATTAAAATATGCCTGGAAAAAAAAAAAAAAGATCTTATCTTCCAGGTAGCTAGAGTTAAAACATGAATACAACCTTAGAAATATTAGTAACTCTTTTTTTTTTTTTTTTTAAAGCAAGTGTACTTGCCATGTAGACTCAGAATATCTAACGTTATTGACATTACTTGGAACTTTGTCTGTACTGGACCATGTGTTCAGGTACGTAAGTTATATACAACTTTGCCAAATATAAAATGTTTTCGCCGATATTTACTATGCCAGCAACAAAATTACTCTTCAAAAGAAAACTTTAGGCAAAATTCCTAAGACTTTAAAATTTGGCAGGAAGACAAGATTTGCATCAGAGGTTGTTTTTTATTATTCCTGTGTAATCTATCCAAATTTGTTAACTGGAAAATTTACTTGCCAAGATATTATTTTTGCTGAGCATGCTCCAGCTTCAAACCTTCACCAGACAGGAAATTAAAGGAGTGTGACTCTTGATCAGGAAAATTTGGGTATTTTATATTCTTCTATTTTTTCAAGCAACTGATGGAACCTACTTTTTAAATTGCTTTTTCAATTACTCAATTGATTTTATGGTAACTTAGGTTCTATTTACCAAAATTACTTATGAGAATATCACATAAAATTTGAATAAAATCGAGACAAATCATGACTATTGTTTCCTCCCACAGCAGTTATCCTGTCAAAAAATGGAAATGAGGCAACTTTAACAGAATCTCATTTCAAAAATCTACCTTGCTTCCTACAATTCTGTTATTTTCTCTATAATTATGTAATTACAAATTGTTTATTCAATAATCTTTGTGTTTATTTAATAATGTTGTATTTTTCTACTATCAAATTGAGGCTGACTGGTCTATATGTTTCTACATCTCCCCTTGGTCCTTTAAAGAAAAAAAATTATCTTTCTGTAATTTTACTTATTTACCTGGACTTCTCAAACACAACTTCCACTGCCTCCTAGTGTGAAAACTATTATTTAAAAATACTCCAACCATTTTCCCTCCATATTCTGGCTTTTCTTTATAACCCCTTGATCTTGTAATGTGGGGTGTAATTTTTTTCCTTTTTTTTTTTTTTTTGATAACTGAAGCAAACAAAAAAAGCACAGAATGTACCCTTCTCGTCTGCTGTTTGCTCAGTTTACGCAGTAAGCTATGAATTATTATTTGCTTTCATGACTTCAGCTCTCCCCGCTACTAAAATATTCACAGATTCTTTTTCTTCTTAGGCAAAGTGCAAGGTCTACATATAGTCTGGGGCAATCCCAAGCACAAATACAGACTGGGTGGAAAATGGATTGAGAGCGGCCCAGAGGAGAAGGACCTGGGGATGTGTTGGTTGATAAGAAGCTCAACACAAGCCATTAACGTGTGCTTGCCGCCCAGAAAGGCAACCGTATCCTGGGCTGCATCAAAAGAAGTGTGGCCAGCAGGTCGAGGGAGGTGACTCTCCCCCTCTGCTTTCTCTTCTGTGACTCCACCTGGAGCGCTGCATTCACCTCTGGGGCCCACAGCATAAGAAAGGCATAGATCTGTTAGAGCAGGTCCGGGGTGGGGGGGGTGGGGCATGAAGATGATCAGAGGGCTAGAGCACTTCTACAAAGAACAGCTGATGGAATTGGGGTTATTTGGCCTAGACAAGAGAACGTTCCAGGGAGTCATTACAGCAGCCTTCCAGTACCTAAAATGTAGCAGCCTTCCAGTACCTACAGGAAAGCTGGGGGGAAACTCTTTGTCAGGGATTGTAGTGATAGTACAAGGAGTAATGGCTTTAAAGACAGAAGATTTAGATTAGATACAAGGAAGAAATTCTTCACTCGGGGTGGTGAGGCACTGGCACAGGCTGCCCACAGAAGCTGTGGTTGCCCCATCCCTGGAAGTGTTCAAGGCCGGCTTGGAAGAGGTTCTGAGCAACGTGGTCAAGTGCAAGGTGTTTCTGCCTATGGCAGGGGGATTGGAATTAGATGATCTTTAAGTTCCCTTCCAACCTACGTCATTCTGTGAATCTGTGTGTAATGAATATGTTCCATTTGGCTGAAGAGGTTTAAGAGCCCCTTGCCAAAGGGACATGAAAGGGCATCTGCAGCTCAAATAATTACAAACTTTTGATTCAAGGAAGAGCACACAGACATATAAACTATATATTAATGCCATGGTCCAGGAACACTTCATAACTAGTCTTCCTCCCCCTCCTTTCAAAACAGCTGCAAAGCTACTCCTTCATAGAAAAACATTTACATGCTATGCTGCAAACAGATTTTTTAAGAGCTTTAAAAAAAAATATCTGATTTCCTAAACAAATAACATGCCGAAATTACATAGGTACACACTTGTGCAATTTTCACATTTGTTGAAGTGGTGGATACCTCAAAGGAGCTGAATTTCTAGAATTGTGTTACAAGTTGCTGATGTGACACATTGGGAGGTCCTGGCACCACCCCATGCTGAAGTGAAGGCAGGAGGATCACTGTCCTTTCCTGCCCTGACCAACAACTGGGGTAGGGGTCACTTGGCCACCTATTGAATATGGGTTGTCTAAATAGTTAATAGACACATACCTGCAAACTATCTGCAACAACTGCTTTTTTCCCATTATCAGGCATTCTGCTGACTTTGCAGGGGTTTCAAGGATTTGAAGTGGTATTATTGGAAGTATTAAAGGAAGAGTAAGTACAGAGAAGTATTGAAATGGGAAAGTACAAGGGGAAGTTGTAGGGAATATGAAGGACCTGAAGAAGATACAACTGACAGGAATCTAGGACTTACTAGTGCCTTTGAATTGAAAAAAAAAATAATAATGGAAAAATATATTGTTCTTCACATAAAACTGAAGTGCACAGGAAGAAGCACTTTGCTCAAAATTTGTAGGAGAAAAAATACCATCTCTAGCTAGTAACCAAGATGCAAAAATGGAATTTCCAAATGTGATTTTTTTTTCCCAAAGATTTTATAAGCATATAGAACTCAATGTAATCTGGAAAAATTTTTTGCAACCTTAATGCTACTGATTACTGCCAAGTGAACATAAGTCATCTGTATCAAGCTTTATTTCACATGTAGTGGAAATGAAATTTCTAGTATTTGATGACATTTTCTATTCCTGATTATTGGCTGCATTTCACCATACAGCAACATCTGGCTTTTTCAGTACACTAAGCTGAGGCAGTTACTGCAGTATGTACTATGGGTATTAGAGATGCTTATTTCATGATTACTCTCTAATTCCAAAGTCTAAGAAATAATACCATTTAGAAGTGTAGGGACATATACTTGACCCCAAGCAGAGATACAGGCTGGGAGATGAGTGGTTAGAAAGCTGCCTGGCAGAGAAGGACCTGGGAGTATTGGTTGATAGTCAGCTGAATATGAGCCAGCAGTGTGCTCAGGTGGCCAAGAAAGCCAACGGCATCCTGGCTTGTATCAGAAACAGTGTGGCCAGCAGGGCTAGGGAAGTGATTGTCCCCCTTTACTCAGCTCTGGTGAAGCCGCACCTCGAGTACTGCGTTCAGTTTTGGGCCCCTTGCTACAAGAAGGACATCGAGGTGCTTGAGCAAGTCGAGAAAATGGCAACAAAGCTGGTGAGGGGTCTAGAGAACAAGTGCTACAAAGAGCAGCTGAGGTAGCTGGGCTTGTTCAGCCTGGAGAAGAGGAGGCTCAGGGGCGACCTTATTGCACTCTACAGGTACCTTAAAGGAGGCTGTAGCGAGGGGAGGGTTGGTCTGTTCTCCCACGTGCCTGGTGACAGGACGAGGGGGAATGGGCTTAAGTTGCACCAGGGGAGATTTAGGTTGGATGTTAGGAAGAACTTCTTTACTGAAAGGGCTGTTAGGCATTGGAACGGGCTGCCCAGGGAAGTGGTTGAATCACCATCCCTGGAGGTCTTTAAAAGACGTTTAGATGTAGAGCTTCGGGATATGGTTTAGTGGAGGACTTGTTAATGTTAGGTCAGAGGTTGGACTCAGTGATCTTGGTGGTCTCTTCCAACCTAGATGATTCTGTGATTCTGTGAAAATATATGAACCAAGTATCTGGAGCAGGGAGGCTGCATAGTTCTAGCACAGTCCCATTTAATGTGAAATCTTAATGAGAATAGAAAATCTTAAAGGATAGGTAAAGATATTATCTGTTCTACCTTTGTGATATGGTCATTGCAGCAAATTTTCACTTTATAGGTCATTTTAATCAGTATAACTCCAGGTAATAGTATTTGAGAGCTTTCATAGATCTTCATGGTTGTTTTTTTGTTTGTTTGTTTTGTTGTTCGTTTGTTTGTTTTTTGATTTTTCTTTGACTTTTGTCCACCAAATCCCAGCTGAACCTCACTCTTGCCTTCCTCTTCTTTGTCATATCAAATCAAAGTTCTCATTCCTTTCAGAACGTCATGATTGAATAATTCTGTCTTCATTTATTTATGTTTTATTGAATTATTCTTCACTCTGTTTATTCATCAATGATCTCTACCTTAGTATTCCATTTCTCCAATTTTCATCCAGTCCCTTAAGTTGTGTGTACAACTGCAAGAAGCTTAGGATCACAGAGGAGAAGCTGAGGCCAGATTCAGGCATTACAGCTACACCTCACAATGATAATTCAAAGTACAACCCTGAATTAGAAACTGCTGAAGTTCAGTTGGGAATCTGAATTCTAAGTTTCACAACCATATCATATTGCCAGAAGCAGAAACAGACACCAGCAGTATCTCATCTATAGTAGTGACTGGCTGTCACCACAACTTGATGCCAGATCCCGCAAAGCTCCTAAGTCACAGTAGAACCAATAGGTTTCAGGAAGTGCCTGGCCTCTTTTAAGGTTATTTCCTAGTAAAAGTTACACAATATTTTATTTTCTGCATATCTTAAACATATTTGCTTGAATTTGTCTACTATGCAGCAGCTTAAAATGTATTTAGTCATTAAATAGTTTTATTTTTCCTTTATCCTTGTCAAAAGCAATTTTAAGGTACTGTATGATTACAGGTAGGCTAAACAACTGCACTAAAGAAATCATCTTTCTGATATAGTGAAACACCATCAAAACACAGCTCAGTAACAGACTTGTACAAATACTGCAATAAATTTATAGATGTTATATCACTTTATTTATTGTGGAGTTTCTACAGAATAGGAGAAAAAAAGATAAACTGTGATTTGCAGTTCACCATTTGCAAGTGCAGCAGTAAATGAAATCGATAATTCCATTTCATTTCTTACTAAACTGAGAAGGAATATGTCACTTACCTTTGTCTCAATTTGTTTTGTGTCTAGATTCTGAAAAAGCAGCTTTACTTTCGTTTTCCCATCATCTGAAGAGCCTTTGAGCTGAGAGAATTTAAACCTCCACAGCACGTTCTAAAGAGAAAGAAATTTGATTAAGGACTCTGTTACACACTGTTACCTAGAACTACAGATAAATGATTAATGTTTTTGTATTATGATGAAGCATTAGGGCAGTAAACACAGTGCATGATAACAGGCTGGTTGCAGAGCAAATAAAATTAACAGCTCTGTATCACATGTGGGAACAAAGGATACAATAATAATACTCACTAATTAAAAATTTACATAGAAATTATCTGAAATGTAAATTTTTCCATTGCCTACATGATATAATATCAATATCCTTGACAAAAGCTTAGTTTTAAAAAGATCCGTTAGGATATTTGTATCAGTTTCAGTATGAACACAATTCTGCACCATATCTTGATCTGTCATATTTCAGCTGGCTCATCTGCATAATGTAGATAAATGTCTTACATGAATGATGCAAAGCTGAATTCACCTTGGCCAAAAAATGAGTAAAGTGATTTGAAAACCAAAGATAAATATGAAATAGAGATGCAAAAACTTTATTATTGAATGTGGTCTTGTGAAGTACAAAAAATATGTTCTGTGTTACACAGCTGTTTTCTAAAATACATAGGAAATCTAGGATTCTTGGTCTATTTTATGCAGGTTTATTCATGGGATCTTACTACTGCTGGCACATCACGGATTCACAGGAGTATTTTAATATGTATAGAGATATTTTTCAAAACAAAACAAAACAAAACAAACAACTATTAGATTGCATCCAGACCTTCTGCTGATGTTTCCTTATACCTATAGCATTAATGAAAATTTCATGTACATGTTGAAATGTGATTCAGTCCCTGGACACTGTTGAGAAAACATGATTTAAATGCTTTAAAGGCTCTTTCAAAAGCAAACATAATCAGGGAAAAGTTTGCTATGTTTCATTTTTCAATATACCTGCCTGTAAAATATTTTCTTCATATAGACCAACGCTATACCTTCACTTATAAATTTTCTGACTTTTTCTCTGTGAATTTTTCCAATATCCTGTAGATAACACTGACTGGATTTGGAGTGGAATAGCTGCTCAGTGAGTCAGATGCAGTTACAGAAGAAGTTCTTTCTATATAAGTTCAGACTTTTTTCACTGTCTGAGAGGAGAGTTATTCTGCTAAGTTTTTAACTATTTCTACATATTCTAAATATTAAACTATTTCTACATATTCACAGAATCACAGAATTTCTAGGTTGGAAGAGACCTCAAGATCAAGTCCAACTTCTGACCTAACGCTAGCAGTCCCCACTAAACCATATCCCTAAGCTCTACATCTAAACGTCTTTTGAAGACTTCCAGGGATGGTGACTCCACCACTTCCCTGGGCAGCTTGTTCCAATGCCTCACAACCCTTTTGGTAAAGAAGTTCTTTCTAACATCCAGCCTAAAACTCCCCTGGCGCAACTTAAGCCCATTCCCCCTCGTCCTGTCACCAGGCACGTGGGAGAATAGACCAACCCCCACCTCGCTACAGCCTCCTTTAAGGTATCTGTAAAGAGCAATAAGGTCGCCCCTGAGCCTCCTTTTCTCCAGGCTGAACAAGCCCAGCTCCCTCAGCCGCTCCTCGTAGCACTTGTTCTCCAGGCCTCTCACCAGCTTCGTCACCCTTCTCTGGACCCGCTCAAGCACCTTGATGTCCTTCTTGTAGCGAGGGGCCCAAAACTGAACACAGTACTCGAGGTGCGGCCTCACCAGAGCCGAGTACAGGGGGACGATCACCTCCCTCGCCCTGCTGGTCACACTGTTTCTGATACAAGCCAGGATGCCGTTGGCCTTCTTGGCCACCTGAGCACATTGCTGGCTCATATTCAGCCAACTATCAACCATCACTCCCAGGTCCTTCTCTGCCAGGCAGCTCTCCAACCACTCATCTCCCAGCCTGTAGCTCTGCTTGGGGTTATTGCGCCCCAGGTGCAGGACCCGGCACTTGGCCTTGTTAAACTTCATGCAGTTGACCTCAGCCCATTGGTGCAGCCTATCCAGATCCTCCTGCAGAGCCTTCCTACCCTTGAGCAGATCGACACACGCGCATAGCTTGGTGTCATCTGCAAACTTACTGAGGGTGCACTCAATGCCCTCGTCCAGATCATCGATGAAGATATTAAAGAGGACCGGCCCCAGCACCGAGCCCTGGGGGACGCCACTAGTGACTGGCCTCCAACTGGATTTGACTCCATTTACCATGACTCTTTGGGCTCGGCTATCCAGCCAGTTTCTAACCCAATGAAGCGTGCGCCAGTCCAAGTCAAGAGCAGCCAGTTTCTTGAGGAGAATGCTGTGGGAGACGGTGTCAAAAGCCTTGCTGAAGTCAAGGTAGACCACATCCACAGCCCTTCCCTCGTCCACCCAGCGCGTCACTTTGTCATAGAAGGAGATCAGGTTTGTCAAGCAGGACCTGCCTTTCATAAACCCATGCTGACTGGGCCTGATCGCCTGCTTGCCCTGCAAGTGCTGCGTGATGACTCTCAAGAGGATCTGCTCCATGAGCTTCCCTGGCACTGAGGTCAAACTGACAGGCCTGTAGTTTCCCGGGTCTGCCCTCCAGCCCTTCTTGTAGATGGGCGTCACATTTGCTAGCCGCCAGTCAATTCGAGTCCTGCAACATAGTTAGTAAATTCAAGGGAAGTGTTGGATTATTCCTAATTTAGAATATGTAATTTGGAAGAGAGCAGGAGACCTGCTTCCTTCAGATTAGCACTTTGGTAAATTATTTATTCACATTGTTGCCAGCTACTACATTATTATGCCTTGATGCCTTTAATGGTAATAATTACATTCAACTTGATATATCCTTGTTGTGACTAAATCCCCACTCTTCTGGGTGCTACCAGAACACAGAAAAGAAGAAATACCAGCCTGAGAGATGATTAGAATGATAAAGGAAAAGTAGAGGTTTTGTATTTGTGTCATTAGTCAATGATTTTCCTTTTTTAGTGGATATGGCAACACTTGAATTAATGACAACTGGTAAGCGTGATAATCTATACATTGAATGATGAAAGCCTCACGAATTTCAATTATTTTTTTGTCTGTGTGATCTTTAGAACCCTACTCATGGTTTGAGAAGGAATACCCTATGCACAAACAAAACAAAATGTGTTTATGCATTTGTTTATACAAATAAAAAGGTATGAAAAGCCTTATTTCATCTCCTGGTTCCCTGCAGACAAAAACATCATTGACTTCTTAGATTTCTTAATATAAAGGATGAAAAAAACTCACCCCCACCAACAATGCTATGGCATTCTGCTGGTGCTTAAAATTCATGAACAAATTTTAACTGGGTCCAGAGGGCCTAATTAGACCATCTGAAAGGTATTCTTAAATAGGTTTGGATCTAAATAGGATGGAGCAATGTTCACTATATACTATAATTGCTTAGACGCGGATGAAACACAAACAATTTAGCAATAATAGGCATTGCTGAAGTCAACAGTTGACACTGAGTGG
This sequence comes from Aythya ferina, assembly GCF_964211825.1. Classification (NCBI taxonomy): domain Eukaryota; kingdom Metazoa; phylum Chordata; class Aves; order Anseriformes; family Anatidae; genus Aythya; species Aythya ferina. The sequence continues at coordinate 100,067,392 of NC_140298.1, read as the reverse complement.
AAAAGAGAAATAGATGGCTCTGGAAAGAAGAAAATGCACACTTGGGGATCCCTTTATTTTGGATAAGCGGCTGGAGGCATGGGATAGGGAAGATGAACCAACTAAGCCAACAGATAAAGAAAATCTCTATGACAAAGCAGTAGCAGGATGCAATGGTATCTCTGTGATGGGCCCCAAATGGTATATCTGAATGAGTTAAGTCCATGATGACCATAGAATAGACCATGTATGTAATGAAGCAATTATTTCAAACATGTTTGAGAATCCCCCAAAACTGTTCTAATGAAGAGTTTTCTAAAAGATGCATAAACTCCTAAGGAAAAGTTCTTGCCCTTTCTATTTTGTCATTTGTAATGTGGAAGGCCTCTTTAAATCCCTGTAAAGACTGTAGTAAATAACACTTTTTAATGAGTGCATGAACTGTTTGCCCCAAATTTGAGATCCACCTTAGAGCTGTAGGTCAGACCAGATGAATGTGCTTCATCTTAATAAGCCTGTATGAGTACCTGCTGTGCTTTAAGTGGATTTTTTTTATTTTGCATCAATAGATGACCTTAATTTGAAGTTCATTGTCTAGACGAGAAAATATTTATTTTCAGCAAAATTTTTGTGTCCCTAATGAACTGCTAATTACTTGACCACTTCAACAAATTAGTCAGTCTTGGTAAGAAATATTCTAAAAAGACTGATTGTGTAGCAACACCGTCAACTTCAGACGACCATTATGGGCAGTATGAATGAACAGTGGAAGCTGCCCATTACTGCCTCACACAGGCTTGAGGATACAGAGCAGGTCCATCTCTCATAGGCATGAACAAGAAACATGCATGAACTCTCCAGAATTTACACAGTTTAACAACAGAATTAATATATCTAATGTTATTTTTTTCCCCTTTTAGGTAAGCATCAAAGGTTAATCAAAATCCTCCTCACTATATATATATATACACACCTATATACACCTATACAGTATATATAGTATAGAATATATATATATATATATACACACACACCTATAAATGTATACCTTTGACATTGGGTCGAAGTCCTACCCTTTCTATAGGTAATACCTTGGTTCTACTGAACGCAGTAGGAATGAGATTTTAGTTATGACACATTTACTGATCTTTTGAAAAGGAGTGTCAATAGATTTTATTCTTTATTTTTTTAAAGGTGGGAGTACACTAAATCAACCTTCACATTTAAAAGAAACATCTTCCATAATCTAAACTAATGAGATGATTACCATCTCTACTTCCCCTGTGGCTACATGCAAAATGTGCTATGCAGAGCCTAATTTCAGAATGCAGTACCACCAAAGACAAAGTAGAATATGGAAACATATTTTCTGAATTATTACACTACTCATAGGACATGTAAGGCAACTAGTCTAAATTTTCAAATAATCATCTTGGTCATTATTTCACTGCATAGGGATCTCAATAAACTTGTACATTTTTGCCAAAATACCAAAAAAGCCAACACATGAAAACTAGGTAAGGTATCAATGTTTCAAAATGCAGTATCTTTCATCTTAATTTAGAATAACTGATTAGCATATATTATAAAAATCATTTCGGTTTGGATTTGATCATATTTTACAGGACAGATTTTCTACTGTACAGCTCTATTAAGGTGGAAACATTTTTTTTTATGTAAGTTTGCTTTTACTGGCAAATAAATTTATAAATTTAGTTAGAATCACTTCAAATTATATTTAAAATAGTAGAATTATAGATATGGTTTTGAAATTGGAACGTGCCATAAAGCATTCCCTATAGTCACTTTATATAGCCACTCAATTTTTCAAGGTAAGTGAATTTAATCATATAGATTGGCTTTAAAATGCATTTGCCCTTGTTCTGTTTAGTTTAGATATAGCCTAAATATCTTATGATGGAAGAATAATTCATTCTATCTGTAGCTTCAAAACAAACAGAACCAGGTGAAAGTTCAATATTTTTCATAGCTGGTAATCTTTTCAAAATCTTGAAGTTTCTCTGTTACTAAGAAACCAAGTTCTCTGCTATATATAACCTTCTTTTTTATTGCTTGGAAAGGAAATTACTTTTTTTTATATCTTTCTCCAATATCTATCTTTACATGCTATGGCACAAGTAGATAATCCTTTTCTAGTCTCAAATTAGAGACTAGAAAAGCATTTTGGAGGTGCTTTAAAAATAAAAAGTACATTATATTTGAGGAAAAAATACTCCACATCAATATAAATATATGGTTACTGATAACTTCAAGAACAGTAGAATAAAGCAGTTATGTTTTCTTTGTGTTTTGTTTCTTTTTTTTTCATCTTACCTTTGTTTTACTGTCAAAACAGGTAAATCCCAGAGCAAAGTCGACAGTGAAACATAGGGTATCGCCTTGCCAACTGCACATATATGTTTTAGACTGGGAAAAAACAAAACAAAACAAAAACAAAAACAACCACACATGAATTTTAGGAGAGCAACCATCATCTCAATTTATCACATAAAAATAATACTTCATATGATTTTGTGTGTGTGAGAAGACACTCATCTAGTAGCACTGGTACTTGCCTTATCGTATCTTAAAATTGTCAAAAATTTCTGACTAAGTTTGTATGAGATCTGTAAGCTAGAGATGAACTGGAGATCTTCTTTATATCAAATCACTCTTCTGCAAAATAAAGACAATGTTCTTGAAAGCCATTCCTTACCAAATGCAACAGAAAACAAAGTACAATCTGACTATTTTAAAGCTATTGGAGAACTGCATGGACCGCACCTATTAATGACTTCTCACGTCTTCTCCAGTAAATACGGGGGTAACACTGCCTAAATGTTTAATGATTGCAGTCTAATTATAAAAGAACTGTCTGTCTACTTGATCTCTCTGCTTGATGTAAAGTTTGAAGACAGTCTTTTACTTTGCAACGTCTTCGGTTGTAAACTTGGCTCACATGTCAGTGACACACCATGATGGTTCATATTGTTTAAAACAATTTAGCAATTACAATAAATAACTAGTACTCATTATTTAGCACTGCTACTTGTTAGATACATAGCCAGTGCTATATATATGCCAATTCTTCAATCTCCTTTCAATCTTCAATCTCCCTTAAGAGGGAGTACAAAAATTCTGTTTTATTAAAAAAACAACCAGCCAAAGAACCAACACACCAAGAAGTTTTTGTTTTAACTTCTGAAAAAAATTTACATCAAAAAATCAATTAATGCTCTTTGCGTGCATTTTTAAAGGCTTTGGTCTCTCCTAGATTCTGAACGTATGACAAAGTATGCTGCTGATGTAATATGACAGAACTTAATGATATTCACATTAAAGTAAATGGCAAAAAGCCCACTGCCTTCATCATGAATAGAGGTCAGAATGTGCCTTGAGCCTTTCCTCACCTCACCTTACCAGCCATTTCATGATATATAAATACCCTCAGTCTTTATGATTTTTTTTTTCCCCCAAGGGAGCATTATTTTGCTCTCATTGATATTTCATAAATCACATTGTTGCCTTACCCTTAGATATTTGTTTGCTGGAATTTATTTATTTTTTTAACTGGATAGTTTCTTTAAATGCAGAAACATGGTATTAACACAAGAATTGCCTAAAGGAGATTGCAGGAAGTAATGAAATTGCTTAAGTTGAAAATTGTCCCATGAAGTTGTTCTTCAATTTTTTTTTTTTTTTTGCATAATCTAAAACTTCTGTTTTTAGTAACTGTGAAGTTTTCCTTATTCCACTACTTAAAGAAATATTTAGAGTTACACTGCAGTAAGAATTTCTGAGTTACAGACATGACATTTTGTAAAGGATTTTGAAAGGGCTGGGAATGAATTTCATTTATTAGTACAGACTAGTATTATAATCAACTGAACAATGACAGATGTAAATTATTTCTGAATAAACTATTCTGCTCATTAGTGTTCAAAGATCATATTATTTGGTATTAAAAAGATTTCAGTGATTGATAATCAATCAGAACACTTTTTAATTTAAATATTTATGTATATGCATTTAATATATTTAACTTAAATATTCCCACATTTTATTCAGTAATTGTAAAGTGGTATTAAGCATCAGTCTTAACTTATTCTCTTTTATTATCCAATTTAAATAGTTAAAAAGCTGGGCTCTGACTCACTAATGCAGTTTTGAAAATGTATTAAATTAGATTCCCCCCATGAGTAAACATCTAATTGCTCTGTCACACATGGTGATTATTAAAATGAACTATTTACAAATAATTAGCCCAAACTATTTTACAAATATTAAATATTTGCAAATAATGGAACTGGTTTAGAAATGATTTGCAGGCAAACACTAAAGGCAAACAGATTATGCTGCATTTTCAGTGTGATAACCATTACAAATAAGGTTTGTACTTAACCAAAAAATAATAATAATAAAAAAATAAAATAACGTTTTCTTTATAACAGAAGTAGTTTGAGTTTTGCCATATAAGAGAGATAACGGCAGGTATTAAATTTAAAAACCTGCCTCTGGCATTTGCTCATTGACTCTGAACAGGTTCTCAGATAGCTCTAATAAGGACCCCTATCCCCACTTATTCACACTAGTACAGAGCACTATCCTTTCTAATTCTTGTCTTTGGAATAAGCTTCCCATATACTTGCAATTATGTGATCACCCTTGTTTTTCTACAGAAGTTGTTTACATAGAGGTTTAACAATAGAAATCTGATCTTAGCTGTCTTCAATGTAATTTTCCAAAAAAACATCTTAGTACATATCAGCCAGCTCTCTGCAGGTGTTCAACTTGAGAATTCACAGTTTAAGCACCAGTGAGGAAAAATATAGGTTATTTTAAGCAGTCTTCCTTACCAATTGGAAATGAGATTTTTCTTAGCTTAGGTCTAATACTGGTTTATCACAGAGCACTTAGGAATTGTAAATAGCTGAGAACTTACAAGGTATCAATTTAAATTTTGCATTACAATATTTTCCTATCATTAAGCTATACTCAAATAGTCACATTAATTTTCATTAATTTACACAGTTCATGTATATATGAAAGTTCAAAACTGTAGCAAATGTGGCATAGTGACAACATTTGGCTTACACTGCTCCAGAGTAGGTGTAAAGTTTTCCAGCTGTAATCTTGGTGTCTCTGATGGTAACTGATTATCATAAAAGCCAATGGTTACAGAGACTGGGAGTTTAAGCCTGATGAACTTTCTTTAGTAAAAAGAATTAAGCTATTAAAAACAAGGCATCACATCTGAACTGCACTGGGTCAGAAAACTGTAGTATATATCCCAGATCAATTACTTAATCTCTTCCAAGCACAGGTGAAGTGATCTGCAGAATAATCATTTGTAATGGAAGACAATTACAAAACTCTGTATCTTTTTTTTTTTTCCTTTTTTTTTTTTTTCTTTTTCCCCCAGGTATCAATATCATAATGCATATACGTGTAACTCATGAAAAGATCATTAAGTTGACAATACGACTGTCCAAATAAGGGAAGAATGGTGTTTATGACCCATTTGCCAAAGGAATTTGTTAGACTTCCTGTGCCTACTCAGAAACTGGGTGAAAGCGTGACAGCATCATGGCAACAACACACTGTAAATGTAGGCAACATCAAGCAATACTAACATTATTATGCACTAATTAGCATTATCTCACATGCTGGTATTACCAGGTTTGAGCAGTCCTGAACACACATGCTCTCTGCCTACATCTTGTCCATGCCTTCAGACTGGGTCCTCTTCACCAGCAGCTCATGTGGAAATGAGCAAGCCTCTCTGTTCCAGCAGCAGTAGGGGAAGGCTAAAAGCTTTTCCTTCTAGATGATGAAATTCCCACTTGTCCTCAGCAAATCACTAATATAAAGCCAAGCCCTTGCCTTTACATAAACTGCAACTGAGATTCTTAGAGGGGAGTAAGAAGAGTGGGTAGTGTTTCTGTGGGAGGTAGTCCTGATCAGACAGTCCTGGAAGCTAAATGATGGGAAAAGAGATCCTGTGCTTAGGGGCAGGAGGTGTCAGAGAGAGTAAGTACCCTTCTAATGCAGCCGTCAGAACAAAATGAAGTCCCTATGTTTATCCCAGGGCAAGACTCCAGCCCTGTAAGGAGGTCGCATCTGGACAGCTGTTCATCTTTCATCTCCCAGCTACAAAACTTTTCACACATACACCCCACTGCATGACAGTACAGTTAACTAATTTTCTGATGCTTGGGAAGCTTAGCACTTTTTTTTCCTTTTTTTTTTTTAAATTTTTTTTTCTGTCCACATCACCAGAGAGTCAATTAGTATCTTCCACGACTACACACACATCCTGGAATCTGCAGGAGGTAATTAGCACTGAAGGCTTGGGTCAATTATCTCTTAATAGGAAAAACAGAAAAACTTCTCTAATGCTTATCTTCCATCAGTTTTTAAAGCACGGAGAGAACAGAGGACAAGTTGCTCCAGTACTCCAAAACAAAGACTGGTGTAGCATTCTGTGTAACAATGAGCAGAGACTTTTAAAATACATTCAAGGACGGGCCAATTCATTTCAAAGCTGGCTATTATGATAAACAGTCACAATGACTGTTTCCCTTGGAAAGAGGGAATGTGTTTGTGAACAGATCTGGTAACTCAACACGACGGGCTTTAAATTCCATTCATATGTGTCAGGTTCCTAAGTAAAAAGGTAAGGAAGTGCTAAAAACAGAGAACAAATTCAGAGGAAAAGACAAGACGGTCTTTCTTATTTCCACTCAGACAAGGGTGCAGAGGAATATGCCTCAAATTTCTGTACAGTGAGACACAGAGATGGGGACACAAACAGAATGAGGGATCAGTTCGTGTGTAGGCACTGGCCTATGACATGGTTGGAATGAGGCCACATTGGAGTACTGCATCCAGTTCTGTGCTCCCCAGTACAAGAAGGATAGAAGTATTGGAGCAAATCCAAAGGAGGGTTATGAAGATGATGAGAGGACTGGAGCACCTGTTGTACGGTGACAGGCTGAGAGCACTGGACCTGTTTAGCCTGGAAAACAGAAGACTGAAGGGAGATCTCATCCATGTGTATAAATATCTGAGGGGAGGGTGTCGAGAGGATGGAGCCAGTCTCTTTTCAGTTGTGCTCAGTGACAGAACAAGAGGCAACAGGCACAAACTAAAGCACAGGAGTTCCTGGCTGAATATGAGAGGGCACTTCTTTACTGTGAGAGTGACAGAGCACTGGGACAGGTTGCCCAGAGAGGTTGTGGAGTCTTCTTCTCTGGAGATATTCAAAACCCGCCTGGACGCCATCCCGTGCAATGTGATCTAGGTGATTCTGCTTGGCAGGGGGGTTGAACTAGATGGTCTCCAGAGGTCCTTTCCAACCTCATCCATTCTGTGATTCTGTGAATTAGAGACTTGGCAGGTAATAGGTACCATTGCAGCTGAGCCATAGCTGTTTGTGAAGGAGAAGCAAGGAAGAAGCAAGGAAGAAGCAAGGAAGAAGCAAGGAAGAAGCAAGGAACTCTCCTCTTCTTGAGTTGTCTTCTGTGTAAAGGGGTCCTTGACCACACAGAGCCATAGTATAAAGCAAGAAGGAAGTAAGTATACCTGCCAGATCTGAGGCCATCTAATTTCAGCACAAGCATTTGGCTCTCCTGCCTAACCTGAAGCCATAGGTCATTTGGGTTGCTTCGGGGACTACAGTCCAAATGCTTGTAAATAAATCTGTACATGCAAAATATTTTTGTGGTTGCTGGAATATGAGCTTATTAAAATGCCTTTGCTGAATGCCCTAATGCCTTTGAAATGCCCTAATCTGTCTACATTCTGTCATAGGTGTCCAGTGTAGCACCTCTGGACATTTCCATAACATTCAACCTTTTAATATTTCTCTGACTTGGGACTGGATTCTGTTCCCAGATTGCCCAAGTGACATAGGGGTTCCATTTGTTTGTGTCTTTAAAATAACAACTACTAATAACGACTGCTGGTTGGGATGCTGTGTTCGTAGATCATCAAAAATGTTTCATAGTAAAAAAAAAAATAAATTCATATAATTTTCTAAAGAATCAGGGTGATCAGTTCAGACAGCATTCCTTTTCCTAAGATTTCACTTATTTCCTTGGCAAATAAAATTTCCTACGAACAACTGAGATTCAGTGACAATGCTCATGTAAGGACAAGGGTAAGAAAAATTATATATCATATATTCCTTTCAATGGAGTTTATTTTTATGACTTTAGTGTTGTTGTTTCTAACGCCCAATCAAGTTTACAATTTCAAAATTTCAGCTGAAACCTGGCTATATTTTGGTTATTTTTTGTCTTGAATGAAGAGAAGCTCAGTTCTGCATTAACTACTGTTGTTTGCTATACTATTCATTCATACTCAATATATTCACTCATTCTGGACTAAGTTATGTTCAATTAAGCAGGAATTCTGGTGTTCTTTGTCAGCCAAAATACATGAAAAAACTACACAGTCTTCTATTATAATTGCATACAAATTTGGCATGTATGTTATTTTGCTTATTTATTTTCCAAAAAAAAAACCAACAATTGGAAAGTAGACAATATCATTACACTTTATTGCTTAAATTTTGTATTTCCCCTACTGTTTTGTCAACTACTTTATAGATGTATATAAGAATTTGCACTAAGATGGTCTGTAAATGTTCATTACATGTGAGTGGGAACACAGACACCGTTTCTCAGTATAGTCATGTTGTACAGTTCAAAACATACTTATTTTATAAAAATAAATAACAAAAATAACCAGACAGCAAAGATCTGGGCAAGAACCATATCCATATGCATAGAGTATACATATTGCATACATTTCTTATTATTCATTTAAAGTTTAAAATGTGCTATGCTTCTGTGTAGAAATAAAACATTATCAGTAACTGTGAAAATATTAATAAAATTTTTACTTTGCTTAGAGCTAGGTAGTATTTGCATTCAAATTAAATTAGCATTATTTTATTAATCTAATTATTTTTTATATTATCAACATCTATTGTTTTCCAGAGACAAGCCATCCCAATTACAATATAGAATAGAATGTAGAATAAACAATACAATTGATGAGAACAGTTTTATCACATTCAGTTAAAACTCCAGATACTATAAAACAACTATCATCACCTGGTTCTGATCTTTTTCATTTTTTATAATTAAATGCCAGCTGATATATATAGAAAACAATAACAAGAATTTATGCATTTAGCTTGGTTTATTTAGTGATGATCCAAAATCTGACAGATTTAATGGAAAAATTCTTTTTAGCTCCTCAGTACTTGTCTGTTATTAAATGTCCAAAAAACCCACAGAGTATTAATGATCAGCCATAATCAAACTAAGAAGTTTTCCATACTAAAGGTGTTGACTTTTCAGCAAAGCCCATCATCTCATACAGACTAGGAAGTGAGCTGTGTACAGATGTTGAGGAGGGCCAAATTCTAACAGCCTGAAGTGATTTCTTTGTCATACTGTATTAAATTGGAGAGTAAGGTAGTAATTGAATTTAATTGTAAAGAGATTTCCCTAGAAATCAATTACTGGCCAACATATCAATCTTATTAACAGAAGACTCCTGTGTTACCAATTTGAACTGATAACATTTTAATATCTTCCAAATATCACTGGTATTTGTTTTTCCCTGTATATGAGAGCAAATACCAATTTATATTACATTTAACATTTTCTTTAGTCTTTCTGTCAGTATGGATATCTGGAGAGAGCATAAAAGCAAACAGTTATTATCGTTGTACTGAGAAATAAATCACAGGCCACATACAGAAAGTGTATTAGGAGACAGAGAATTAAAACCCTTAATTCTGAAGACAGAGTGAAAAATCATCAACAGCATTTTTGTACAGCAGTACCTGTGATGAACAGAAATGCTATTTAAACTCTGAAATTCCCAAAGTAGTTTAATTTAAAATATATGTAATTTGGCTTTCTAGAAAACCTCTGATACTCCATTTGGAAAGATAAAAAAAAATAATAATTAAAAGAAAAAAAGCCAAAAATTTAAAAGATAAAATATACAGTACATTTAAAATATGAAATACATTGAAAATATTCTCACTCTGAATCCACAAGACATGAGAAAATAAAATGACAATGAAATCTGAAATTCATCAAAAGCACAAAAGTTTTCAGAAATTTCATGTATAACAGACCTTTGAAGCTTGGGTGTATTCTTGCCCTACATAACTTCGCAAAAGGATCAATGCAATAATTTATTTGTGTGCATGAATGAGCACTATCCTGATTTAAAAATGTGTCAGATCCACTCATTTGGCCATGCCTTTAAGGAATTTATCATGTCACAATTAAAATTTACAGAAATGTGATAATTATTGATAGATAAATTTAAAACCTCTTTATTAAAATATAAACCTGGTTAAAAGCATTCTTGTAAAACAAAAACATTCCTACAATTTCTGGAATTAATGCTATGGGAGTAACTGCATCAAATGCCTTAGCATGATTTTAAACTTTTTTTCTTGGTTTGCTGAGTATTAGTAGAAATGAGTACAGTGTCTTGTAAAAGACAGCGTTCTGATCTGATGATTTCAAGAAGACATTATACCTTTTTTGGTTGTTGTTTTAAACACAGATGCATACATGTGGTTTAGCATATATGTATGCAAGACACACTAGCACTAATTGCAAGATTTTTCTAAGGACTCAGATAATGGCTTATTATACTTTCAACAAACTTCAAATAAAGCTTCTGTTGATTTTAGTAGAAGCAGTGCTTTAGAAACAAACAAACAACAACAACAAAAAGAAAACACCTATGTTTAATACATTCACATTTTTTACTGGAACTCTCATTGGACAGGAGAAAGAAGCAAAAGACAAAAGAAGACTTGCTACATCCTCTGCTGAGCAGGCAGGTTGTGGCTTATATTGGCTGAAGGGAGAGGCAGTGTGAGAAATGTGGGTAGGAGGACAAAATCAGAGCCCAGTGGCTTATTGGTTGTCCTCTTCTAGCAGTGAGATTTCAAAATATGTTCTTAAACCTTGGCTTATGTCAGAACAGATTGTGCTTCCTCATCTGAGGAAGAACCATTTTCTGGTTTTGTAGTAACTGATTTTTCCACAAGAAAAAAAAAATACAACTATGAATTAAATACCCATAAATTGTCCCACATATATTTTTACATACCTGAAGCACATTCACAGTCATAGTAATCAGGCTGGCACCATTCATTTCAGTGGAAATCTACTTCAGCAAAGGCACTGACTTGTTTTTGAGACAGTTCTTTATTACATAATAAAGTATTTTTCTGGTGATTTATAAACACCTGAATTTATAAAATGCTACTGATTTTGCTGTTCAGAAAAGATTTTAATTAGAAGTATCAACACGAGACATTACCAATTCAATTCCAGAACAACTAAGCAGTTCAAGTGTTCATTACCAGAACAATATTCAGATCAATGATGCTTAGATAGGGATTTTTTTTTTTCACCTGATTCTAACAAAGAAATCATAGGTAGAGAACAATAGAGAACACCAACTTTTGAAAACAGAAAGTAAGATATCAAAATGCTAAGGTTACATTTCTCTATAAATTTGAAATTCCATTAGAGTAACTTTACACTTTGAATTCTTTCATCCTTATTCAAGTCTATAACAGTCTAATCTGGAAAACAGTAACAAAATTAGACTCAAAACACATCATTGTTATCTAAATCTTTGCATTTATAAATAAATATAAATATGTTAAAATACAAGCAAGACTTTGGATTTAGTCTTTCCATATCTGTAATTTTAAGAACATATTATTTTCAGAAATGTTGGTGTATCTTCATGAAAATCAACATTTCATATTAATCATGTTTAAAATACAGAATATGTTAACAAGATTTTTTTCACTATCATTGTAAATTACTAAATTCTTATGGGAAAAAATGCAAGAGAATTTATCCGCTGTCTGAATTGCTCAATTATTAATCATTTTTACAAATATATTTACAATTAATCCGTATAGTTCTCAGCATATTTCTTTGGGGGTTGGAGAATTGTTTGTGTGTTTCATTAGTGTGAAAATGAGTTTGAAACTAATAGCATTTCTAAAGATGACCAATTAAAAGCTTTCTGTACATAATGAAAACAATCTAAAACTTAATTGTATAATTAAAGCACTCAGTTTACTGAGTGCTTCTTGTAACAAACTCATAAGTATCTTTTAATGATCCTATAAATCTAACCTAATCTAACTGCTTTTTATTATCTTACCTAAATTTAAGAAGGATATTCAGTTTATTTTTTAGTTTGTTTCAAAAATAAGAATGAGGTATCTTCTGAAATTATTAATATGGTGGCATTTCCAGTATTTAAGGTATTCCTATATATGTCTGATGCTTTGTCATCAGAATATAAAATTGAGATAGCATTGCCAGCTGTATTTAACATTTTTGTATTTAAAATAAGTTATTTGGAGCTTAGAAGTATTACATTGTAAACAATCTTGTTTTACTCATCCTCTCAGTTGACCATAAATAATTAATACATTCACAAGCTGGAAATGACAATTATTTATTTTCAGGCTGCCTAATTTCTGCCTTTTTTTTTTTTTTTTCCCCCATTGAAGTGGACTTCTCTTGCACAGTCTCAGAAGATGATCTAGACTATCCTAATTCCCAAATTTTCCTAGATACAATCAGTGTGTGTTTTGACCACAAAGTTTCTGAGACATCCAGTTTTCTAAGCATCTCAGAAATTAGGTAGTCAGAAGAGCCAGATTAGTTGTGATACCAGGATGAGTAGAAAGATACTTCACCTGTGCCCAAGTCCCAGTGGGAACACAGTCTCTAAGATCTATTCTGATTACATCTAACTTGTGTTGTAATAAGATCAAATTAAAATACCATTTAAGAATGACAAAGAAAGACCCAGGAACTAAACTTCTTTTAGGATGCTTGGATCCAAACACCACAAATTTCCTTTTCTTCATTTTTCTCTAAATCCAAAATTGTCAATCAGACTTGTACATTTTACTCTACTAAATACCTTCAGATGGGGCTGTTTTCACACTTCTGTGCAGCTTGGTCACTATACAGCAGAAATGAGAGGACTCCAAATCACTGACCAGTGCACTCCACTGTTCACACTTGTAGTTGCTTCCTTAATGTTCACCTCTATGTATAAACTGCTTTATAATGCTAGGTTGCTAAAATATTATTTGCCTTAGAAGCAATAAAAGATTATTGCAGAACCCAACTTGAAGCACGTGTACTAAATGTGGTGCTGACCACATTTTAAGGGTCCACATTTTAGGTATTTTTTAAAAACACTTGGCATGCATAGTGAATTTCAGTTGTTTTCTTTTCTTATGAAACTATCAGTCTACTTGGTAAAATGTATATACTATGTGTATACTATGTGTATACTTTTCTACTATTCTTGTTGTGCAACATATAATCTCATCTGGATCTTGGGCCATTTGGAATAAAATCTTTTGTCCATAAAATAATGTCAACTGGCATTCCAATACATCTTCAGTTATATTACTTCAGACTAAAAATATTGTCCTGGTTTAATAACAGAGTAGTTATTATATAATATACTAATAATATACTTATTACATTCTGACCCAGGTGTTGGTCCTGTGAGATTTTTATTTTGAATAGAAATAATAAGACCTAAACAACAACAACAACAAAATTGAAAATATATGTATAGGCTAAGATATATATATCATAATAAAACAAAACTAGGTGCAAGACTGTATTGCTGTTCAGTAGAAAAAAAAATGTTTAGAAGTTGCTTAGAAGCCTTTGACTTAAAGGAATTTCAATGGGAGTTTACTGTTATCTCCAGTAGGCTGAGAATAACCCCCCAAATATATAAATCAATTTTGTGTCTTTCTGGAGCTGCTCCAAATATGGAGTATACTTTATTCCTTGACTTCATTATTAATTCATTTAATTTGATGAAAATGTAGTTTTTTAAAATGTCAGTGTAGTTATTTATTTATTTATTTATTAACTTTTCAAAAAATTAGCACATCCAGAAGGTTAGGTAGTAGTGTCTTCCTACAGTGAATTCATATAGTCACTATTATATTGATTTCATATAGTCACTATTAGATTGATATTAAATACAATATAGTCAGTTGACTATATATGCACCTGAAGGTAAATTCTGAGAGATACTGCTCTCCTGAAAAGATTACTGAAATCAGTTCTGTATATTTTCAATTAGTTCTAGTGAACCCTTTCAGAGCATTTTTAACACAAATACGCATGAAAAATTAAGTAATAGTCCAGAACAAACAGCATGTAGTTTGCAGGAATGATGAGACTGCACAGACTAATTTCTTTACTTTTATGCAATAAACAATATTACTTTTATACAATAAACAGTATCTGTTTCATGGAAGACAACTTGGATTAGAAATGAATTAAAACTGCAGAACGGATGAAATTTAAGAAAAGTTAATACAAGGAAATTTGAAAAGATGAATAGAAGAGAGGATAACAAAAAGTACCCACAACCAGCAACAAAATCAGAGGTAGGCCATCAAGCAAAAAAGCGAAGATAAACAAAGCTGAAGAAAATAATTGTGTAAACAATTTCTTTAAAATAATTACAGGATTTTGTCGTTTGGTTGGTTTCCTCTTGCTTTAATCATCAATAAAGTGGTTTTAGACTTGTCAGGCATTTCATGTAGATCGTCTTGAATAACATACATGTACAGTGTATAGAGGAATATTTTAAAATCTGACGTAGGAAGCTCACAAACTAAGGATGCTGTGATATATGTTACTTTCATGCCCGTCATCTTTCATAACTGTGCAACACTGCTCATGTTCACAGATTGGCAGGACAGAGTAATATTGAAAAGAAATTTATTGTTGCTTACAAAACAGAAAAGGAATTAACTAACCGCATTTGTTTTAAATATTGCTTTATTTTTTTTAGGAATATTAATCATGGTGTATTAACAGAAAACCAGTTTTGAAAATAAAATGAAAGCTTCATATGGGAATCCTATAGAAATAATGCCCTGGGCTTGAATGCACAATTATTCCTAATAATCATTGTTGCAGTTAGTCAGGAACAGACATAATCAGCAACCAATTCTGCATCGCAATGAGCCAGTCTGGCTTACATGTTCAGCATCAAGAATCTCATTATGAAGAATTGTTTGTTGCTAACTCTTAGGAAAATAAATAAATGTTAAAAATGCATATAAAAAAGATAAAACAGCCAGGGAAGTTGTTAATAATTAAATGTTAATGAGAATACAAAGGGTGAAAAAAAAAGGATACTTGTTTTGTACATTCATGCTCACACAGTTTTTGGATTTCCAATCATGATTCACATGACATGAATTTAAGTGAAATATGATTACATTGTTCATGAAAAATGATTGGTGTCTTGTTATTTTTAAAGTATTTTCCTGACAGGAAGAATTTATTTCATTCCAGAAACTGAATTTCACTCCTCGTGTGTCTCTTATCTCATTCATATCCCTGTCCTCAACAAATACCTATTTTATTTTGACTTCCAGAATTTGTCTGTCAATGGAAAGAAATTGTCTAGAAGTAATTACCTTTTTGCACAGAAAGTACGCATTCAGCAAAACCTCTCAACTATTCTATTATGAATGGTTAGAGATCAACATCTGACCGATTTTAATTTTTTTTTTTGTCCAAGAAAAGTAAATGCTTTCACGAAACTAGGTTAGCCAGCACTATGGGACAGCACTTGCAGCATCTGCAACACAGCTGGAAGGGAAAATTTACTTTCATGTTTAAAGTTTCTAGATAAATGATGAGAGTATGTAACTGTGCCTCCTCACTATAAATCAACTGCAGGTTTTTCAGAGATGCTGCAGTGGATAATTTTACCTTTAGCAAGCCAGTACTAAGGGTCAAAGAATTAGTAAGAATAAAAGTAAGAGTAATTTAGAGTTTTGTGGTAGGATCATGTCTGTAAACATTTGCAGCTTGAAATAGGGCTTTAGGATACCTGAAATGTAAATGATGTTGTGAGGGGAATTTCTTCCTGCCCTACTACATTCTTCCCATCATTTAAAACTGGTAACATTTTCAGAAGAAATGTATAACAAATCACAGTTTTGAACATACCATTGCACCTTAACATTGTTTCTCTTAGACTGTGTAAGGACAGAATTTTCTCAGAACTACTATTCTTATAAAAATACCATAGCCAAAGAACAGGTACAGGATATGGTTAACAACAGCTCTGACAAAGACAAGACTCTAATGGCCATTGAAAGAAAATAGAAGGAAGCCAAGTTTAAATACGAATGGCTGAAATGACACAATCCCGTAGCTGAAATGGCTGAAATGATATCCAACCCCACCCCAAACACTTATGAATAAAAATGAATTTCCCGCTGCAATTATGTTTTTTATTCTTTTTTTTTTTTTTTTTTTTTTTTTTTTATGGACAACCTAGCCTATAGGTTACAGCTTTTAATCTTCTGAGTACTGAAAAGTTAATTCTTTTTCTATGGCTTGGAATAATCTATGCAACATTAAATTGCATAAATATATATGCAATTTAAGAATGCATATCATTCATGCTGCCGTTGATATCTATCTGAAAACCAGGGCATGCAAGCAGTATTCATGTTTTGAAGGAAGACTTTGCACTGCTTAAGAATGACCACACCACTTTTCAGCCTAGTGACACAGCAGTTTTCAGCAAACTTTTATGCATACAACTGAAAATTAAAACAATAATAGACATGGAGACTTAAGCATTGAAATCAGGATTTTAATAGAATGCCTCTCCTGGAGGTTTCAGATAGGTTAAACCAATGATGGAAGAAATATTAATGGTGTTTATGGATATTGGTCTAGCAGTTTGTTGTATTGAAAAGACAAAAGGTCATTGCATAAGCAAAAGAACATCTCTTAATTTAAAGTTTGTTAGCGTGCAACATAACAAGAAGTTTTGAGTTTCAGCAATAAACTCTTCAGAAAAAATCGGTTACAGAACAAGTTGATATCCACCCTTATTGCACTTAATTCTAAAGAAATATTATCTGCTTTTTATATGATAAATAGGATAATTGAATGGTTGGTCAAACAGATGCACCATAATTTCTTGAAGAATTTATGTGAGAAAATATTTTATGTATACTCAGTTAGCATTATGATTCCCTCCCTGACATGCACGATTTTTCAGGAAGAATCCTTTTATTTATTTTTTTATTTTTATTTTTTCTGAAGAACTGCATTCCTTCTCAGAGGTGCAGGAGCAACAGCATCACCATTACAAAATCATTTTTGTCACCCCGTCAGTTCAAAGAGACAACTAGAATTGTTCTATGCGAGCGCCTGCAAACCTCCTTAGTATCCCAGAGACCTGGAAATTTAGAAGAGCTGATTCAACAGCTACTCTAAGACTCCTGTTCCTCGCATGTTGTGTTAATGCAGTGCTGTGATCCTTTGTTCCTGCTAGTGCAAACATCTTTAGGAGGTCCTTGTCAATCAGCACATGCCAGATCAAGCTTGCATTTGCACTATGTAAATATGTTTATCATTAGATAAACATATACTTTTAATCCATATATTCCCATACCACTGAACCAGTTCACTTGGATCCACATGTACAGCAAACAACTTTTTTATGTAACAATACAGAGTTGCTTTAGTCTACAACTTAACTAAAAATCCATAGATGTTCTCTGTCCTCATGTCACAAAATATCTTCTTTAGAACAACATATTTACTTTAGGATGATTACATTCATTCTCTGATCTCACTGATCTAATCACGCTGATTCTAATGGGAACATAGACACCACAATGTTAACAGACACATATTTAGACATCTATACTAGAGACCCTAACCTTAAACACCAAACCATTTAATGGGAAGTACATCCTCAGGTCTAATGAAATAAATGGCTTGAGAGAATTTTACTAACCAGGAGAAACTGGTAATCTGTTGTTTAATATACAGAATTTAAGATTTAATACAACAAACTTTCCTCTTTAACTCTGATTCTTCCAATTCTTCCAGTGTTAACATAGTCAGCCCCAGTTTTCAATTAACAATGTAAAAGCAAAATATTTCTGTTTTTGAAAATAGAACCATAATGTAAAACAAATGTACCTTATGTGAGGTTTATGAAAATGTTCAATGTAGTCTACAAAATCTCCACGAAAATGTTTTTCAGTGACAAAATGTATCAATTTCCAGTTTTATGTAATCATGGTCAACTATACTCACAGATTGTTATTACATAGGCATACTAGGCATACTATCTAAAGATTTGTTATACTTCTTTTACTGATGAAATGGCTCCAGGATTTAAATTATTCATTACTTACCCCAGTTCTTTGAACTTCCAAGAAAATTGCTCTTTGAAATGATTTCTCCCACACTGCCAACTCGCTGCATAGCTCTACATTGAAATAATGACTCTTGCCATGTCCAACCATAACACTGAAACAATATGGCCTGTGGTCTTCAAGATCAAAGTCCTGATGAATACCTAAATACAAGTTTGCTTGTAGCCAGCAATCATCAGCAAGCCAGAGCTGAAAGACATGTTTCAGTATGTGATTCTTCATCTAGCAAAAACAAACAGTTAAAGCAACATTGTCTTCTGTAAGTGATGGGTACTTGGATATGTTACATCATTACGTTAATAATTATCTTGAAGAAATATTCTGAGAATTAAGCAACACTGGCAAAGTCAATTTCTCTCACTGCTTCTTATTCACCTTACCTTGTATCATGTAATCTAAGCTACTTCTGTAGTTCAGAATTACTGTCAAAGTTGTACAAGCAATGCATACATAATTTAAAAGGAATTTGTAGCAATATGTTCTTTACACTGAAGAGGAAGGGAATTCCTAAATTGTTTGAATACAGTTCAAGAGCTGTTTATCAGCCTTCTAGCAGAATATAACTACGCCATTTTAATTGGGTTCCAAACTGAACACCCAGAGATGCAGTAATTTATCAAGCATATGGGCTAATTCTGGAAATAATGATGCCAGCTTTCAAATATTCCCTAATAGCTGCCAGTGCTGCTTTGCAACTACAAGTGGAATGAAGTGAGATCCTGTCATCACCTTCAGGATGAAAAGGATGAGAAATTTCACGTTAGTCTTTCATAATATAAAGTATCCCCCCTAACAGAAGGTTTCGTAAATGAAAATAAATTTTTAAAAGAAGTTTCCCTAATCTTTCAAGTGTTCACTGACTAACATAAACATAGAGAAAAACAAAACTAAATTAAAAGCTTATACATCTGAGTATTTTTATTGACTACTGATTGATTTTCCAAGTTATGTATTTTTAAAATTTCTATTTATCAGAGCCCTTTCCTATCTCTATTTCCCTATGATGACATGGGGCAGAGAATATCGAAAATAATGAAGGAATTTACAAATAGAATCTTATTTCTTATTTTCAAGATTTAGCTGCAAACAATTTTATTTCTCCAGTACTTCACGTTAAGTTTAGGAACTTGAGTCAAACAGATCTGAGATAAAAGCAATAGTGCTGGACTGGACTTAGGTGGCTTTGAAAAGACCAGAACACAGCTCTCTACTGGTACACAAGTACTAGAATCTTGTAGTAAGGATAAACCTTTTGAAGAATCTTATTTTCCTAGGGCCTCTAACAGTCTATTATAGGCTATCAAAGCCTGAAGCTGAAACTCTATGCACATAAAAAAAAAATCAATTGGGACTTGTACAAGAAAATGTAACCTGAAATATTTTGATTTATGTAAGATAAATATTTAAAAGTTCAGGGTCTTGCAACCCTCCAGCCCTAGATGCACACACAACCACCCTTACAGGACAGCAGTGAAGATCGACTTTTAAGTAATAAAAAACAGAGGTAACAAATCATCTACCGGTGCATGTGTACTGCTTCTATTAATATGGATTCAGCAAACAGGATATACTCACATGGGAACTGAAAACGTTGATTGTGCTAGTGAATTATTGAATAACATAAAGCTAGCATATGTAACTCTACGCAATTTACTCTCTTAAGTTATGGATGCATTGGGGAATATCTCAGAGGCAGCACATAATGCCACCAGGGCACATGATGCTGTGTTGTCACAAAAGGCCCTACAGCTAGCCTAGCAGAGAGGTCTTGAGGCACTTCAAAGCTATTTTTTGCCACTTCTTTGGACTGGTAAAAAGGAAACTGAACAAAACAAAACTGAACAAAAGGATAACTGCACATTATCTGGAGTAACAGTTATGAAGCCTACGCCTGCTTCAAGACTCAGTACTTCAATTAGACTCCTAGCAATTAGACTAATGCATTTATATTTTATATTTTATATTTAGAAATGTGATGTGTGAAAATACTATGCAATAAATAAGTAAATAAAAAAGATAAAATGTTTTTTAAGACAGGCTGTTTTTAAAAATATATATAATGTTCTTGCCTCTGAAAAATACAGGTTTTCAGTAACAGTTCCAGTAAATATAGAGTGTGAAGCAAGCTTAGGAGGAAACACGTGATAAATGAGAAACATTTAAAACTCCTGGTTGTTACCACTAAATGCCCATGTATGTGCAAGTATGTGATATATAAATTTTAATTCACATATTTGCATACGTATGTGAATACACATACACACATAACCCTAAAATACAGCAAACGTTGATTTTAAAATGCCATTCCTATATGGCATTTTATATTCTTATTTTCCATTTTCAACTCTTATGGCATAATGAAGATAGGTAAGAAGCTTACATTTAAGTGAGTAACAAGGGCATCTTCCTTATAACCAGCTTTCTTAAGAAAATACAAAAACACTCTACATCACAGCTTTGCACTAGATCTTACAAGCTCCCCAAAATCCTTAAAAACACTCTCCCAAACTGCAGTTTTTACAACATAAGCTCCACCTTTCAGTCTGCAATATAGAAACTTTAATTTCTTGAGATTATTTCCATCTTGGATTTGCTCAGTTGGCCTCGCTGTCATTTATATCAAAGAATCTACAGAAAAGAGGTTAAAGTGTTGAATTTGAGCTTTTGCACTTTAGTTAATGTACTCATGAAGACCGGTAATTAAGCATTCATTTATTAAAATGTCAAGAACATTAAAAAGTTTAATCTTTGGTAGTTTATTTCCTACTTCTTTTTCATAATGAAAAAATATCATAGAATTTACTTTAAAG
The DNA here is from genome assembly GCF_964211825.1 of Aythya ferina. NCBI lineage: Eukaryota > Metazoa > Chordata > Aves > Anseriformes > Anatidae > Aythya > Aythya ferina. The sequence continues at coordinate 100,046,269 of NC_140298.1, read as the reverse complement.
ACAATTTTACATTGTCCTTGAAATTACCAGAATATTCAAGGAAGGAGTGAGTTTCAAATCACTAATATTTCAAGGAGAAAAAAAAAAGAAAAAACAAAACCCATGACAGCATAAAACCTTTTAAAAAAACATAATGAATGTTTGCTTTATTGCTGCCCAACTTATTTATCTGGAAAAATGTGAATTTTAAGAAAAGGAGACAGAATCAATAAGCAGGGTTAAATTCTCTGCTTTTTGCAGCTGTCTCAGTGCTATTCAGAATCTGAAGTTACCCATAGATATCCAGTTGGAGATAAGGTCACATTAAAATAATACTATTCACACAGAAATAGGGTTGAACTCCTGCAGCCTGTGCTCTGGAGCTCAGCTCTAGTCCTGAACTTGAGGATTGCCAGATTCTTGTCATGGCACTGGCCAGGACTCTTCCTTCTCCCACTTCTGCTAAAATCATGACCCCCTGCCCAGTGAAAGCAGGCTTATAACAAAATGAAGACAGACAGTGATGGGCTGGAACTGCTGAACTGTTACAACTGCAAAACTGGCAACTGACATCAGGGTCTGCAGGCAGCCAGTTAATGGCATTGACACCTCTGGAAAATGCACCTATCAGCTCATACTTGAGAGCAATCTTCCTTTTTATTTTGTTTTGTTGTTTCAGTTCCGTGTGCTTATGGCCCTGTTTTTAACTTCGTCAGGTTTCCAATTTATTTATTTTAAAATCACAATTCACAGAATTTGTGTAGGACATTTGCCCTTGTTGTGGAAAGTCAGATTAGTACAAGTAGTTTGAGCAGTCAGGACATGAAAACTCCCTGTCACCCCAGGGAATTATTTAAACAGACCGCTAAAGGTTTGCCCTAAATCCTTCCTTGGGATAAGCTAAACAGAAAACATGACAACATCTCTAGATGGTAGAAAAAATAATTCTATAGTGCACAAATGGAACATTTTGCCCTTTTTAAGGTAAAACCAACTATAATGTTATCAAATTAGCCATGATCTAAGAATGACAGAATTGTCTACTTCTTATTACTCAGACTCGAATAAAAGCATTTTTATGTACATCAGGAATTACACTGAAAGCATTCTTCATTACATTCACTTAAAAAGCTAAGCTACTAAAAATATACAATATCCACAGTCATTATGATTAACTGTTATTTCATTTGACTGGTTCTCACACAGAAAAAAAAATAAAAATCTCCAATTTAGAAGAATTTTATGAACTGGCTCACTTGGAGCTTAATCCATTTTCCAGTGTCTTATACAGGTAATGCAATGCCCACTGCAAAAAGGTTTTATAACAACATAGAAGATATTTATATGCTAGCTACTCCTAGATGTGATTGAATTGAGCTCATAATTAACAGGAAGAGGCAAGGTTTTTTTACTATATAATGTAATTGTTAGGAAACCTACCTTGTGAATTTTAAATAGAACCTCACAGAGGTTATAGATTTTTTCAGCTCGTACCCAGTCTAGTGTGCTTACCTATAATATCAAAATACAGTATTAAGAACAAATTCTTCTTTATTCTAAAATCATATAAAGATGAAAATATTATAAAGATTTCACCAATCATTATTCTATCAGATGCTTTAAGTATAAGCAAGCGTTAACTACATTTAATATCCAACATCTAGAAAAGTCTGTCAAATAGTATTCAGTTTTTCCAGAAACAGCATCTACATGACTTTTGCTATAATTAAAAGGTATTATATACTTACATTGATTTTTTTTTCCATTATTACTACCGCATGATGGAAACCTCTTTGTAATCTCTGTGGTGAGGTACATAAGCATATTTATTTTAAAATATGCTAACACACAAAACCTTCTTAAACCCAGAGGCATTCAGCAGCACATCTCAATTTAATAAAACTCTTAGAACCAACAGACCCAAGATCTGTTCCTAAATTCAGATTTGAGTTTATATACAGTAGGCCATCAATATCTTTATATCTATATTACAAACTGAAAAGGACTATGTGTTTACAAAATTTGAATTTAAAATCTTGTCAGCTGAGTGCTTCATAATGATAGAAGATGTTACTACATGTGTTTTTTGTTACATTATTTTGTTCATATTACAGGCTGTTAGAAGTTAAGAGTTGGAATGATAGTTGAATATTTTTCCTATGAGTATGAAAAATACCAAGGGAATACACATTATTTTGATTACATATTTTAGAGCAAAATACTAGCTCTTGGTGAATGTATAGGAAGGTCTGTATAAATATATGAAAAATGTGACTAAACTGAAGCTTTTAGCACATGGAAGTAAGTGTTTTGGTGACTGCAATAGATGCTTGGATGCTTTAAAATACGAGGCAAGATGCAGCTTTGTTTTCTTCTCCTGCCTTGCCCCTCAAAGGAAGAGAGCAGAAAATGTCACTTAAATTATTAGCAAAAGCAAAATTTGGCTACAAAACATCCGACTTCTGTGGAAGAAACATAATCAGGAAAGAATGGTGTAATAATGCATTATATTTTTCTGTATTGATAATAGCACAAAGCTCACCTATAGTATTTGAATCTTGCTCCTGTTGTTTTGTATGAAGAACTGCTTTTTTTTTTTTTTTTTTTTTCTTTTTTTTAATATAACTTTTACATTGGATTACCAGGTCTTCATGAATTCTAAACCATAGGAGTTTAGAAAACTGTGAGTCGTAATAAAATGGTGAACATCCAAACCAGTACAACACCTGGGAGCAGATTATTGGGACATTTACTAGTTATGAAGTTATTTCATTGAGTGCTGCCAGAGGAATAAAGTGAACTTGGTTTTAGTTTCTGTCTAATCATATATGCTTTTTATCTGCACCAATTGGAACCAGTGAACATTATTATCAAACAGCCCTTTATTTCTGTGTGTTTCAAAGCAGTGTTTCAGAATTTACCTGAATTCTGAAGAAGGCAATCACCTTACCTAAATTTTGACATCAGAAAGATCTAATTTTAATAACTGAATCCAATTGTTAATTTAGTTTTAACTTCTGTATATTGGGGAAGAAAAAAAAAAAAGTTTCCTCACAGCTCTCTTAGCTCCTTTCCATGAGACTGATGAACAGACTTTGGGAATTCTTTTTATCTTCAGTCACTGAATGTAGAATTTGATAAGTTTAGATCAGATCTTTACACTCTACATGATTGAATTTGGATGAGATGAATCACCTACTGCAAAAGGGACTGAAGATTTCTAGAAGAGAAAGTTCAATCACCACTTCTTTTCAGGGTATAAAGGGACTCAAAATCTAGGGTTCACTATTTGAAACTTTTTATATTTTAGCAGTCAAGTGAGGAACATCACTTGAATACAATGCATGCAGTAAAATAAGTAAAAGTATATAAAAGTCGTATACTTACTCTTTCTGTTATATTATGAGCAATTTCTCATTACAAATTAAAACTTAAACCATTACTTAATGCTAACTTTCAAGGTTAGCAATTTCCTTATAGAAAGTTTTTTTCAGACTAGAAAATTAAAGCAATTTTAGATAGTAGATTTGTAGTCCCATCACCTCATGAAGTATAGGCATTTTTAGTCACACAGTTCTAATTTTTAGATTTCCATTAATCATTTCATTCAAGTTCCATTCACTATTTTGAGTTTTGCTTTTTAATTATTGCTAAAAGTAAGCAATCACAAAAGATTAGAAACAACTGAAACTGAGAAATTATAAAACTGATTCATAAAGAAATATAGTTTTAAACATGCTCACATACAGCAAGTACTGAAGGTTTTTGCTTGATCCTTTCTACAGGATATATATATATTTTTTTTTACTTGATGGCTATTTTTAAAATAAAATAATTAAGTATTACAGGTTTTGGACGATTTTTGTTGATCCTCAAAGGGGATCTTCATGTTTTTTGCAAATTAAGGTTTACAGGCTAGAATGGTGGCTAGTTCATTATTTGGTCTTGAATTTCTGAAAAGGAAAGATTCTTTCCAATCTCAGTTAAAAACAGGAGAATCCTTCATTCCTGTTAGTGGTTAGGCAAAACATAAAAGCGTAAGCACCTCTTCATCTGCTGTTGTGAAACTGAATTTAGTGACATGGGCTATAACCTAAAAACTGTTGAGACAAGACTCAACTTACATTTCCTCACATCTTTTGTTTTGATTCCTGAAGATTAATTTAAACTGTTGGAGTTCTTTTCTGTTACTAATGATGCTACCATGGACAATGGTTATACTGCTGTTAAATCCACTCTGAATACCCCCATTATCCTGACTACTGCCTTCTCCCCATTATCCTGTGTATTTCTTTCATCTTTTGTTTCTCTGTAACCTCTTATGACTTTTTCAGCAGAGATAGCTAATGATCACAGATCACTACCAGCACCTATATAAGTCAAGATTTTCTTCTACTGTGTATATCAGAGAAATACTACAATACTTAAAGATGAGTGAAACTGTCTGAATATCATAGTGTGCAAGGTCACCAGGAGAACATGAATGACATTTTGAGGAGGTTCCCCTTAAGGAAGGGAAACAAACATAATACAAAGGGATACTGGAATCCAAAGAGACAGTTGACATTATTACAGTTTTCACCCCAGAATAATCATAGTATGTTTAAGTTTAAAATGTAGTTGTTAACAGTTGCATATCATCACAAATTATCTTATAATTCTAGTTAATGAGAAAAGCTGGAAAGGATCAGAAAAAAAAAATTCACAAGAAGTGCAATATATCTAAATTTGTTTTAAGGGACATTTCCATTTATTAAAGGTTTATCCATCATCACCCATTTAAACGTGGGTTTAAATGACATGTCGAATAATCATATGTTGAATTACAGAATCATAGAATATTCCAAGTTGGAAAAGACCCACAAAAATCACTGAGTTCAACTCCTGGGTCCCCAAAGGATCACCCAAAGAAACATTGTCATATGTTTGAGAGCACTGTCTAAACACTTAAACTCAGTGCTATAAACACTTCCCTGGGGAGCCTGTTCCAGTGCCTGACCACCCTCTTGGTGAAGAACCTTTTCCTGATAGGAAAATGTAGGTAACTAAGATAAATGTAATATTGAAACATATTCCCAGACATTTCTAAAAATGTATATTCAGAATGGCTTAAGGAGATATACTTTAATTCAAACAATTTAGTTCTGGCAATGTGCCCAAAAAAGTAAAAAATACATGATAATACCAAGTAGAATTCAGCTAGCTGTCACTAATTCTTGTTTGTCTAACACATAAATTTATGACCGTGAGTAGCTGAATGCTGTTATTTACAACATTGGATAATCGGTGAATATCCAACTCCCCAGCTAACTCATGCATTACATGATGAAAAATTGCGAAGGCGGTAGAAAATTTGGGTTTGTAGGTATTTTGCTAATTAACTCTTTCAGAAAGATCAAAAAATAACACATTTGTAAACTCACAAATAACACTAAGCAGAGATGAAAGGGAGCATAAGTGCTCAGAAGACCAAAGAGATAACAGAAATGAAAAAAAATAAAATTGTAATCTGAACTTACAGTCTTAAATCCATAATGAGAGACTGAAATAAGCACTTAAGAGTTACAAAAATGTTAAGTATTCAAGAAGGACTTTTAACTTCAGTGTGAGTTTCTGTAAGCATATCATGTTTTCAAAACAGACATCACAAAGGATTCAAGAAACTAAAGGAAGCTACTCAATTCTTCTTAGACCAAGTGATCTATAAAAAGTTACAATTTAAAATAGGATATAGAAAAAAAAGTTAAATTCATTTTGCAATATACATATAGCAAGCAACAAACTGAAGAACAGCTAATCCTTAAAAGAGAATTATGTAATGAAACCAATCACAAAAGATTTGCATGCTTATTCAGAGATCAGCACTAAACGATTGTACTACGCACGTGGCAAATAAACGGCTGCATTTAAAGGAGTATCACACTTCAAAGCATCCAATTCACCTAGAAATACCAAAATGATAGAGACAAAAGATTGAACATTTTCTGGTCAATAGCAGCTCTTTTCAGTAGCCTTTTCACCAATCAAAAAAATGAGCCAAGTCTAATTCTAAAAAATTATAAAAAAGATAATAAAATGGAAAAAATATATCGAGAAATGTTCTTGAGACAAATTGTGATATAGCAGTATAAGAAGCCTAAGGATCTGTAAACCAAGTCAAACTAGATGCTACAAAACACACACTAAAGAGCAATCAGATCCTAATAAAGACGTGAAGAAATAAATAAAAAAATAAAGAAAGAATTTGTACATAAAGTTAGAAAGTTCACCAAAAACATCCATGGTCAAGCATCCATGGTCAAGTCTATGCCCTACAACTCATTGCCACCTCTTTTCTGTTGTTATATGGACATACAAAGCACTGGCATGAACCTACGGATAACAGTCATGCTAATTAAATTATGAATGCTTCTCTGCAATGTTTTTCAAAGATGGAACACTGATAAAATACTCTATATTAGTTTCATAATTATTTCTGTTACTTACACAGTACTGTTGCATTTATTCCTTTTCTTTAAACTTAAAACGCAGGATATGCAGTAATTACTTAACTACCTTCACATAAATCACTTCAGTACTATTTAATCACAATGAAAAAGACAGTTTTGTAATTAAGAGCAACATAACAACTCCAAAGGCATGGCTACTTTAAGACCTGAATTGAAAAACAATATTGATCTGTGAGTATGACAAAAAAATCACTCAGTACCATCTTCCCAAACATATTCAATAAAAAGAAAAAAAAAAAAAGCACATATTCAATAAAAAGAAAACATTTCATTTTTCTGTAAAGTTTCAATTAAAGAAACAAAAAAGTTTGTTTTTAAATGATAATTCTGAATTATGTCTCCACAATTTCTTCTAGGATATGAATTCAGAACACTTTCAAGACCTGAAAATTGACAGAAATGTATCAGATGCTTTTAGAATGTACTAAAATACTGCTTGTATATTAACATATCTAAAATAATAAATTCTATTTGTGCTGTGGTGTTTTTCATACGCGTAGTTTTCAGAAATGTGCCATAATCCAGATACAATCTATAAATTAAATCTTCAGATTTCTTAAATACTGTTAGATGAGCCACTTCAGGGGTGCATGAAGACCTTTATCTAGTGAGCAACATTGCTGACATTTACTTTTATTCTGAAGATTCTACATTTTTAGAAACAGCATCTAAGATACTGTTGAAACAGAGTAAAAATAGACTACTTTACATAGATTCTTTCATATTATAAAATTAACATTTGCTCTACATTTTTCTTGGTTCTTGTGCATGGTTAACCATAGCTTTTCATTCTTATGAAAGGTAGCAGCTGTATTTACATTCATGATCTTTTACACACAAAGAAACAGAAAAAGAATAAAAATTGCACTAGATCCTTTTATAAGCAGTTGTAAAGTTGCAAGTAAGGTAATTACAATTAAAGATGACGTGTACGACATCTACTTTGTGTGGTTTAGTACGCAAATAGCAATACCACCATAGATACATCTCAAAATAAAACATAGTGGAAAAATCTTATCTACCATGTTAATGTTAAAACATTTTTATTTTTGTGGTAGAACAATCCAATATTTAAAAAAAGAAGTCAGTAGAAGTAACAATAAGATCAGCACCATTAAAAATGTCTGAAAATAGTAAAGCAGCTCACTGCATGGCTTTGTTGACAACCGATGTTTCCAGCTACAAAGCTGGGACATGACATATCACCAGCGTCTGGGCTGTGGGAACTCCCCCTGGGGTTTGGCAGGGCAGGGTCTCTCAAGACAGGGTATATGACACCTGTAGTGGATTGACCCCGGTCAACAGCTAAGCATCCATCCAACTGCTCACTCACTCACCCCCACCTCCAGCAGGAGAAGGGGGAGAATAGAGCAAAACCAAGAAAGCTCACAGATTAAGACAAAGGCAGTTCAATAATTGGTGGAAAGAGAGAAAAAACAAGTGCAAAAGAAAAACACACACACACACACACACACACAAAAAAAACCAATACAATCATACACCACACACACCACACCTGCCCAAGTAGACCGATGCTCAGTGTCCAAGCAACTTATTCTTTTAAAGACAAAATCTCTATTTTTCGTTGCTGAGTTATATAGTATGGAGTATCTCTTCTGTCCAATTTGGGTCAGCTGTCCCAGCTGTGTCCCTTTCCAAACTCTTGCCCACCTCCATCCTACATGCTGAGGAGGCAATGTGAGAAACAGAGGAAGCCTTGATGGTATACAAGTACCGCTCATCGACAGCCAAAACATGGGTGTGTTATCAGCTCTAATTTAGCCACAGATACAGAACACAGCACCGTAGGGGATGCTATGGGGAAAGTCCCTTCCAACCAGGCCCAGGCAGAAGCCAGGCAGCTGGGGACACTGTAGAAGCCTCAGGTCACTGGGCTGGGGATGGGGCAGAGGCCAGGCCAAGATGGCAGAGGTCAGGCCTATGGGTGGAACTGGCCTGGTGGGGCCATCGCTGGGCATGGCAGGCCTTTGGGGAGCTGGAGACTGGCCCTGCTGCAGCCTCATTGTCTGACAGCCCTAGGTGTTGACATGGAGTCCTGGCTGTCATGGACAGTCAGGGCTGGAGGTGCCCTCAGGGCCCTGATAATCAACTTCAAAGAGTGAAGTTGAACACACCTTAGATTCAGCTTTGAATTCTCAACTTGTGTGGTTGCTGGAAACTTCTAATTTCCTGGTTTGCCCCGATACAATAAATCAGTGGCATGATTAAATAACAAGGCCAATGGTCTACAGATTTTTTATTATTAATAGGCTCTGTCATTAATATTTTAAACTCACTAGTGTATCTGATTACTGATGTGACATAACACAATGACTAAAGAGTCACCTTTGTGCATTTTTCTGAAAAGCCATTGTTTCTACAAAAATTTTGCACAGAAACAAAATAGGATGTAGTAGATACTGTCAAATAACATGGTAAAATACTATTAAACATTCATCCTCATTTGTCTGTTCTTTTGTAAAGTGCTGAACATGATAAATGAAGCAGTTTATGCCCAATTAGTATCATGTAGATGGATAGTTTTAATTATATTGATAATGTTTCTTCAAAAACAAGACTAAAAGCAATAACAAAAAATTATAAAGGAAAAGCATTTATGTGGTGTGTTATTTATTTGTTTAATATTTTTGGTTTGTTTTTGCATTTTAATTGGATTGCAGTAATTGAATCAAAATTTAGTTTATTGACTTAACATATAGAGTAATCATTTTTTTGCAGGGGAAAAAAAACATAAAACTTTTTCCCAGATGTGCTAAATTACTATTACTTGGCCACTTAAAAATAATGTTTGAAGTTAATAGGAATCCCTGGTTTTAGAATTACAATCTAGAGAAAGATAAAATGTTGCCTGTTGGTTTGTCTTAAGGTTCATAAATATGGTTTGAAGTTTGTACTTCAGTAAGGTAAAGTAGACGGCATACATGTAAAGGATGAGATTTTTTTTGGATCAGCTGAAGAAATTGGGAGATTGACCACCTTCTGAGTAATAATGCTACAGAGCTGTTTAATTGAAATTGCATTCCAATTCCACATATTGTTCTTTTTGATTAGCTAAAAAAGCAAAGGCTTTCTGGAGAGAAAAGAAAGGATAAAAAAATACAGTGTGATAAGTATGGGTACTTTTTTAAGAGTTTAGAATTCTACAACTCATTTCTGTTCCATTCTTGTAAATTAATTTTCTTACGGTGATTTTTTTTTTTTCTTTTTTTTTCCCCAGAAATATTAGGTAAGTCATCTGCTGTGAAATAGAATTCTCTTTACTAACTATATAATAAGAAACTATCAAAGCAAGATGCTGTCATTTGTTCGAACTGTACACTTAGCATTGGATTCTCTCTAACAGTTCAATCCCTTGTTTGTACGCAACATCCACATCTACTATCAGTATGGATGGTGCATTTCATGACACGTCTTGTCTTTAAGAAGAAGGAGTTACTAGCAACTCATTACATCTCCAAAAACGTCTTTGAATTTGTAAGATAAAAAAATTTGGCTGTAAGTAACCAGTGAAAAATATGAACTTAAAAACTTTAAAAAGTAAAAACAGTATATTCCCTATAAGGAATTCTTTTAGCTAACCAGATCTGGTATGATTTTCAGAGGACATTGAAAGATGTTAAATATCTAAAGCTTAGTGAAATTCAGTGGCACTTATGGCTCTAACTGCTTTTGAAATCTCAGCTGACAACTTCTCTTAGTAAGGAAAAATAAACCCAGACATAACAAACAGGTTTCCATATACAATGGAACTGTAACAAAAATATATATATATATATATATATATATATTTTTTTTACCGGTGGAGTACTGAAAATGTAGAAGGATGAACCCTTCAATGCCAGAAACTTGAATTTGTAGAGCTGAGATGAATCAGTTCCTTCAAGTCTCTCATGTACCCATCCCATATGTATGACCTGCAAAAGAAAATAATTTAAAATGAAAGCTCTATTTTTCAGTGGGTCAAAAATATATCTGAATAGTCTTTCCACAAGGAAGAGTGGTCATCTTAGATTAGGATACATCATCTTCTTTATGTTTGCTTTCCCACAACTACCTTACTCTTGAAGCCTTTAATCATGCTGGTGTGTAAAAGTCCTTCGAAGTACCTTTACAGTACAGGCTGCCTGAATTTTGCTCCGATCCCAGTCAGCAAAAGTTTTGCATAGATTTGCATACACTGTGTGTCTATCTCAGTCACAGAGAATAGGTGGAATTTAATATGTAAAAATTAAGTAATTATTATAAAAGCAGATGTACCAAGACAGTGAATCTAGCGAAGTTAGAAGGTTCCATTAGTAATCACCATTTGAGAAATCATTGCTTGCGTCACAGCAGACTCTCACTTGAGCCAGCAGAAAACCTAAATATTATATTACATAAATATTATAGCCAGCAGTTTATATGCAACATGATCCTACCCTTCCTATTGCACAGTCAAAACTTGGAAATACTAAACAAACCTTCAGTTGCTTACACCTCTAAAGAAATACATCTGAGTAAGTCACTAGATTTACCGGAAATCAAATAGCTTTCTGTATGCTCACGTTTGCCATTGTTAAGAAATTGTCTTTGTCACGCTAATTGTCTTACAGAATTTATATACTTTTTTTAGGTATATTTTATCTCATGACCACGATTTATGTTCTGGTAGAATTAAATGCCAACATCATTTGTTACAGAACTCTGCTCCAACAGTATTACAATACTTTAAAAATATATTTCAGATAAATTAATTTTAAGATAATATAAAATTAAGCATTAACATGCTTCCTTGCTGAGGTATCTGCAAATTTGTAAAGGAATAATCCCATAGTGTGGTAGTAGGATATCACAAAAGTAGTTGCCCATCAAAAATAACCTAAATGTATTAAAAACGTTTTCGTATTTTAAAGTTTTTAAAAAGAGCATATTGCCCTTGAAACAAGAATTGGACTCTAGAATGCTCCACCAATGTGAATATAAAGCTATTGCATTCTCATTTTCATTTAAGGCTACACTTATGAAAAATACTGAATTACATAGGGATTGAAATGTCATAACACTTGCGAATATTTTGAGCCCACTTCTGCTGGAAGTCAGTAAACACACAGACTGAAGAAAGCATTCGTTACATTGTATGAAAACTTTAGCATTTGTGCTATGGATAGATTTTGGGAAAAACAAACGAAAACCACACACACACACAAAAATAGAAAAACTAAAAAAAAAAAAACAACAAATACTTTTCTACTGAAACCTTGGTATGTTTATGTGTCGTTGCTACTACTACAGAGCACAAAGGTGGAAAAAATGGATAAGGATAAGCTAATAGTACGTTCATACTCTTGTATCATGAGGATTTCACACATTGTTCTCTAGTTTTTTATTATATGAAGCATATGTCTCTTAGTAATCTATTTGTTTAGAAATAATTATATAGATTAATATGTTGAGCCAGACACTGCTTCTGCTATACGCTTCTACTGAGGTCCAGTACTATCATTCTAAAGAGTAAACAGCACAATAAATACAGTAGCCTTTTCAATTCTCACTTTGCTGTTTTATAAATCCAATATGTCTCACCAAAACTTTGCATCTATACTAGTCAGCAACGGTTTAGAAGCAAAATATTCAGACGCATCATAATTCTAACAAAATATACCATAGTATTGCTGATAATCTACGACAAATTGTATCATATATTGCTTTTATCAGCATGGTAGTATAATACCAAATAACTCAGAAAACAACCATATCCAAAACACAGGACCTTTATTATTCTCCTTTACATTCATGAAGTCGTGTTTGCTGACGTGCAAATGTACACAATTAACTAACTTGTAACAGTATTACTTTTTTTCTAAAAAAATAAATTACTGATTAAATTGATAAGCAAAGGATTTATCTCACTATTATGTTTTTCATTACCATCATTGACATCACCACCGTCACCACCATCACCACTTACTCTTAAAGGAGCATTCACCAAAGAATTTTGGAATTGCCCACAATGTCAGATGGCAAAACTGTCACAGATAGTCTTCAGCTTGTCCAGGCCATTCATCAAACATCATATATTAAAACAAACATGACACATCCCAAGAAACATAACTATATATCTTGTTGCAAATCAAAGATGTTTACTTAGTACATTAAAACAAGTTCTTATCTGAAACTCAGGGCAGGATGATATCAGAGGACTGCAATTCCATACAAGTGTGTTTTCACTTCCAAATAAACTTGATTTTATTTTGCTGACAGTAGTTGACAAAAAACACAGGTTGGCCAGTAAGCATTGGTTTTAAGTACCAACAGTAGTGCAGAAGACAACAATAACCTTCTTTTGGCGAACATTTTCCATTTAGAGAAAGGGTATTGAATTTCTCTAACTTGAAATAAAATGAGATTTCTTTGCAATGAAAATGTACCTTATGCCAACCTTTTCCATCTGTAAAATGGTCTTTACTTGTTTTATAGAATGTGTGTGAGACTGTCGCTGTTGTATTCTTACCTATGACTGCAAGATGCAGTAGGAGTAGAAAATATTACAGCCCTGATTTAGTGTAGCACTTATCTTTTAGATTATTCTCTTGAGAATGTACTGAGCTACAATCACAGACCATATTTTCTGATTAGCTGCAGAGATACTTTTTGGCACGTGTTCAAAGTTTTTTTGCTGAGATGGAACTGATTATTTATTTTTATTGTAGTCACACCATACTGTGACCAGCCTACCTGTGGTAGACCAGAATCAGCTTTAAATTTGATTCTCCACACTGCAAACAGATTTTTATAACTAATAGCATCTATAAACTCAATAGTAAGCTGGTAACCTGTTCTACAGAATCTTTCAGAATCTTTTTCAACCTTACACCAAAGAAAAAGAATGATTAAAAACCACATTCATTGGATTAGCTTTTGGGGGAATGTGAACCCCATTTTGAGAGAATGGTACTTCTTGAGGGAATGGTACATTCAGTGGTTCATTGAATTATTGCAACATTTTAACATCTCTCATTTATTTTCTTATTCATTTAATTTTTTATGGAAAAAAAATACATGGATATGGAATAACTTCACCTATTCGTTGTACTTTATCAAAGTCAACACAAAAAACAAACATCAGTACTTAAGTCACTTTTCAAATACATTGCTCTGAATATTAGTCTGCTTGACTGAAACAACCAACAAAAACTCCAGTTCCAGGAATCAAGAACTCTAATCAAAAAAAAGCCTGAATAACGTATCATAAAAGCAAAGAGAGTCTTAGAACTATTAAAAACATGAGAAGAGCCTTTTTGTTTCAAAATTTGATTATAATTACCAAGAAATATCAGACATTGATCAACAGTTCTTCAGTTTACATTTTCTTTAAAACCTTTACTTAACTGCACCTCATCAAAATAGTTTGTGGAAGTAAAAAACAATTATATGCCTCGCAGCAAAAATAAGGATGAAATGGCCTGATGATTTTTGTCTTACAAAAGAAAATAAAAAATTATGCACAAAAACTAGACGGTATGTTATAATTCAGTGTAATTTGAAAACAAAACCAAAACTAATACAAACGAAAAACAACACCAGAAAAAAAAAACACTCTGCAGTCTTTTAAATCACAAGATTATAGTTTATATATTACCATCATAAAATACTTACCTAAGTGTTAAAGGTGTTAGTAGACAAAATGTCTACTATTCATGATCTTCCTAAAAAACACTGAAAAAATGAATGTCTATATCAACTTTGTCCATTTTTTTTAACACAGATGTGAAAAAATTCAACAAATAAAACATTTGTAGATCAATTCTGAAGTCAGAGAAGAGTATCCCTGAAGAATATTAACTGAAGTCTCAGTACATATATATATTTAGGAAGAGAATTATAGTACAACTAGAAGGCATAAAAGCTTTTTTTTTTGTTTGTTTGTTTGCTTGCTTGTTTTAGAGTTTTTGTGTATTTAGGAGAAAACCAGGGCTTGAGTTGATTTATATGCAGATCGCTGCACCAGATATGGAAGATTGAATGAGATACTCTCTAGGGGAAGAAAGTCAGTCAAGCTAGGTAGCAGAAGAATGATTACTATTGAAAGATTTGTAGTGAGCTCAGTGGATTTAGAACTGTATTACTGTTATTTGGGATAAGAGGAAGGCAAACTAGAAATTAAGCACTAATGACTATGAAAAAGAAGAAAAGCAAACATAAACCAAAAAGATAAAGGAAAAGATGCTCAAGAAGGAGAAATAAACTAATTTGTTAAGACAGGAAGAAAATATAAAATTAAAAGAGAAAGGACACTATATAGGTGTAGAAATTGAGAAACATAAATACAAGAATATTTGGAAGCAAAAAAAAAAAAACATAAAGAAAAAAGAGTTCCAAATGTATACTTCAAAAACATAAAACACTGAAGAAGTAAAGAAGGAAAATATAATTTCCTTCTTCAGAAGGTTTGCTTAAATTTTGCATATATGCATACATATATTATGTATAAGTGCATCTTTTTTATGGATGCAAAAAAAATCTAATATATTTTTTACTTTCACTCCCCATGTCTTTCTTACTGACAGGTTTATTTCATGGTTATTTTGACCGTATGAGTGGACAAAGAATAATTATTCAGTTCAAAAAAAGTTTGTATGGAACAAAAGCAACCAAATGCTGGTACCCAATATCAAGCTATTTGTGTTTCTTTGGTATGTAAGTGAGATTATAATTGAGTCTCAGTACGTGGGTGGGATAAAAATTGTTCTGTTACTTGGATTGAAACCTGCCATTTTATTTCTTACTGAGTAATAAGGCATAACACTACAAACCGTCCCATTCTCAGCACTGCTTTCACCACTCTATTCCCATACTGCATAACCAATTTGAAACTACCATTTGAAACTGCATGGAAAATTACCCATACATCATCAATGTATTATTAAGTTTCTAGTGTGTTCTAACATACTTTGCAAAAGTTCCTGTATGAACAAAATGAGCAATGGCACTCATTATGAGGAGATAAAACAAGTCAGTAACAAAATGTAATCCAATCATTGCAGATAAATGAAAGTTCTTATTTGCACTTACTGTTTTCCTACAGCAATAAAGCATCTTGATACTGCAATGACTAGAAATTTAACATGTGTTATATTTAATAAAGCAATTGGTATGTTTTGTGTATAGTACTTTTAGTTAAATGGTTAAGAAAAGTAAATGAAGCATAACACTCGAGGGAAATGAAGAAAATCAAGTAGATCTCTGATGTATGAAAAGTCAGAACAGATGGGTACACTCATGTAATCAAAGTGGGATATGAATCTACAACAGATGCCAGCTTGGTCTGCAAGTCAAGAACAAGTGTACCATGAAGCATCGTGGAACAATACAAAATTAAGAAAGCAAAGAGAAGTACATCTTGAGGTAACATAAGTAGATGCTTTTGGTCTTTCAAAAAACAAGTGGGTAGACTTGTTTTAAAATTTTACATATTGGGAAGAAAAAAAATCTTACAGGTTTTCTCTATCACCTTTTGTATTTGTGTGCCTTTCACATATACAATGATCCCCCCCCCCCCTCTAAAAAAGGAATGCTAGAAGTTTTGATTAATGGTTACAGAATGTTTGCTATTCAAAACATAATGTTATAGAGATGAAACCACAGAGGAACTTAGAAATGATGACACTCAGTGTTTTACATGCTTCATCTTCAAAGCAGACTTTCTAAGTTCCAGCTAGGCACAGCTTGAACACCACAAATAGCAACATGTCTGTACTAGGCGAAAGGAAACTATGAAGACTGATATGTATGTGAATTCATGAAGCTTCCCAGGAGTTAGCTGCTGATGCAAAATATGGATTCGGAGTACTTTGGTTAGTGAAAATTGTTTTGCCTCTTCGCTTGGTTTAACAAGCAGCCGACATTGTTCTCTTTGATGATATGATGATATCTAAGAGTCTTTCTGGAAAGAAGTTCCACACAGAGTCATATGCTGATAGAGGCCTCTGGAGGTCATCTAGTCCAACACCATGCATAAAGCCAATGTAAGTTAGTTTGCTCAGCGATCTGTCCAAATGACTTTTAAGTATCAACATAAAAAACATATAACAGATGACATAACACAGTTAACATAATAGCAGGTGGTTTTTTTTTGTTTGTTTGTTTGTTTTGAATATCGAAGATTCCATAGTCTCTCTGAGCAACCTGACCTGGTGTTTGATAAGATTAACAAGTTTCAGTACTTGAACACATTTGCATCTTCTCTTCCTGGGAGACCATATTTGTGTCTAAGTTAGTGAGCTGGATAGGAAGATGGTCAAGTTCCCTCACTGAATCTGGAGATCATGAAAAATGGCTATCACCAAACAAGACTCATATTCTGTAAATGTTTTAAATCTAGTTTTAAATCCTTTTGCTTTTGTTTTGAAACAGTTCAATGTTTCTCATATCAAAGCCAAGTAGCTTTGCCTTGACTTCTTAGCCTCCTCATTTGTGTTTTTTCTCCTATTTTTTCATGCTAGTTCTTCCAGTTACTGTGTTTCTCTGTCATTTTCATGGAAATCATTCCACAGCTAATGTCGTGCAAGAATGTAGAATTAATGAGAATTAATTGCACCTGAATCTGAATTTAATTTTGCCTAATTAGATTTAATTCTTTATCCATGCTGTACATTTGTTCATTTTCTCTCTCCAAAAGCAATATTCATATCACAACAGTTGGTCTGTTGTGATATGTCTTATTTAACTATTGTGATTCTTATTCTCCTACACTAACAGATGCACAGTTCTGTTATGATTCTCATATTATACTAAATCAGTAGAACTATTTGTTCAGCAGAAACTGTCCAAACTAACTGAAAATTGAAAGCTCAGGTCCTTCATATTTGCTTTGTTGTTTTACATGCCTACTCTATATTTTAGTGATACTACAACAACATTAAAGTATACCTAGAAAGCTATTCTCTTCCTCACCAAATACTCAATTTGTTTCTTCTGCCATTTTGGAAAAAATAAAAAAATAAAAATCTTTCAAACTACATCTGTTGCAAAGGAGTCCTCAGAGAAGAAAATTCAGTCTGAAAATGAGTTTCAGCTTCCTTCTTCCTGTGATCCCCCAAACAATCACATAACAGTTCTGCTTAAAATTGTGTTAAAATAATTTTAGTTGAAGAATCATCCTGAAGAAGGACTGGTCTCATAGTGTTAATCCAGCGAAATAGCATTTCTATAATACTGAGTGGAAAAGAAACGTGTTTTAAAAGCTGTTAAGAGCATACTCTAAATTATTTCTAACAATTCACAAGGCAGAAATATAGAGTGAAAAGGAGAATAAAGAACAATTGTTATATTCGGTTTTTAGATGTATTCTAACATCTAAAGAAGACAGCTTAAGCAGAGAACATGATTTTCCACTGAAGACCGAATTACATTGTTCCATGTACTGCCAGATACACTGTAAATCCAGCTGAATGCTAGAAGATGCAGTCAACATATTAGGGTAAGGGACACTACTTAAATACACTCCTCTGTATACGTTAACTTAAAAAGGAGTAAGTTTCTTTCATCTGACCTATTCTAGAGTTTCTAGAATCCAATGTTTACAAGTCTTACAACTTTGAAGAGAAATCTAAGATAAACTGTTTAATTAACATACAAATATGGAACATATACGTAGCGTGGACACTGAGAAACGTGTTTTAGAGAACAATATGTTCAGAAACACAACCATGGTGTTCAAAATTGGTATTCAATATTAAGGATTGTTTTTTTCCAGAAAGTTTGGCAAATCTCTTGATTTTTTTTTTTTTATCTGCATCCTCCTCCTCTCTAAAATCAGTATAGTAGTAATAATTATTTACCTCACAGAGGCACTACATATTAGCTAATAGACTATAGGTTGAAAAGTTCAAGTGCTTTGAAGTGGTGCTTAGAACAAGTTGTGTTTTCAGTGAAAGAGCAGAGGTCCAAGAAAAATCTCTGAAGCAGATCAAGAGAATTTCATTAGGAATTGTGTAACTGACCTCCCATACAAATAAATTTAAAACAATTACCAGGGAAATAACCTTTACATTGTTACTTTATGCTTGAAGAAATTTAGTCCTGTTCCTTTTCTACTGGTGTAAATTGTAAAGCTGTTGTTTGCAAGAATTGAATTTCTCCATATTAACAAATAGGAGAAAAAAAAATGGCATATAATGTAATCTTAATTTTATTTTATTTATTTTTTTAATAAAGAAGGAAATTTGATCTTACAGGACGGCTTCTTTTCATCTGCAGCATGAAGCCAAGAGAAGGTGTTCATGGTACACCCAGGGCAGCAGTTCTGCTATAAGGAACAAACCCTCCATATCTGAAAAGTCCCTTATTTCAGAATTCGGATTCATACAATCATCAAAAACAGAGAGGAAAAGAGTCTTCTGAGAAATTTAGTAAATTATGTCTCTGCAATGCAGGTCTAATGATATCTATTTTGTTTCTAACAGATACTTCCTTATTGGTCTAAGGATCTCAAGTAAAAGTGCCCTCAAAATTTCTCCCATAATCTCCCATAAGTTTATTAGCTTAACAAGTAATGAGGAAATCTATTCCTCATGTCTAACATGAATCACCATTACCGTGTAAGAGTTTTTACCCTGGCCTGACATTAAACTGATGAAGTAATGTGAGAAACTGCTGGACATTGTGTACAGTGCAAAGCAAGAAGTGGTTGGCCAGCTCAAACCCAAGGGTAAACTAATTAAATAATGGTGTGAACTAGCAGGTGAAATATATGGACAGAAAATACAGGAACTCAATTTGAGAGAAGAATGTCAAAAGATAGAGACAATACGGGGGCTGGTTTACTGGTTGTTGCTAGTAACACAGCCAAAAGCTGAAATACTCAAATAAGCATGTAAAAATCATAAAAAAGGAGAAGCAGAAATATTATAATTTGGCTGGGTTACTTTTCTTGGGAGGGGGAGTAATAGGCAAACAAAAAGAAAAAAATTAAAAAAGAGGCAGATAATCTACGTGGTTGGGGCTTCTGCAGGGTCTGACTGACAAGCCCTGTACTTGATTACAACAGGCTGATGTAAAAATAAACCATAATAATAAATCTGTTGACTTGTTGACCATATATCTGACTGGCTTCTGCAGTTGGGAATCACTGAAGTGTCCCCTCCACCCTACCTGCAAATGCAATGCAATGGAAGATGGACCAAAGCTCACTAACAGAATTTTTTTCTCCATATACTTTTCAAGTATTTTCCAGTAAACACCTTTTCAGTTGTTCCTGTGGCCTCTGACATACATTTGCTGATTATACTTGCTTACATGCTTTACTCTAATTGACTTCCGCCCTGTTTTTCAGACTCATTTTTCAATATGTCAAGATCATTCTTATGTCTAGTGCTATTCTGTAAAGCCTCATGTCTGCAAAATTAATAGGCTTACTTTTGTTAATACACCATAAAGAAAATATTCAAGAGAACTGGATCCAGGACAGATCTTTTCAGGACTTCTAGTCAATACATCATTCAGTTTTGAAAGTGAACCATTTATACCTATTATTGGATTATCTAACAAAGTTTGTATAACCAAATCTTGATAACACTTATTTAAAATATTGTTGTGTCAAGAAATGTCATAAGCCTTACTGAAATCAAGATATGTTGCAGCAAACACCTGTCACCCATGTCACCCATCCACACGAGGGAATTAGATTGGTTGTCACTATTTATTCTTGACAAATCCTTCAGGGCAGTCACTCATCTGTTCTCTCAGATGCATACAAATATTTTGCTTATTTATTTCAAATTTCTTTCTAGTGATTGATGTTAAATTGACTAGTCTATAATTCTATTGCTTTTCTTTCTTTTCCATTAACACCATGATGCTTGACCCTTGCTAGTCTGGTATGTCATCCTACAAACATACTTTTTTCAAGTATGTTAACCACAAAAGGAGGTCAAAGGAAAACATTGGACTCAGACTGGATGAAAACATTGAACTCAGACTGGATGGTCACCTTACAAGTAAGGAAGGGGAAATGGTGGAGGCATTTAATGCCTTTTTTTTTTTTTCCCTCTATATTTAACAGTAATGATAGATCTTGGGCTGCCCAGACCTCAGAGTTGGAGGACCATGACTAGGGGAGCAATAACTTTCCATCTGTGGTCACTGAAATTGTAAGGGATCATTTGTATCAGTGTAACATTCACATCCATGGTGTCTGGCAGGATTCACCTCAGAGTGCTGACGGAATTGGTGATAGTTATAGCTGGACCCCTCTCAAGCACTTACCAAAGGTTGTAAAGTCCAGTGAGGTCCCTGCTGACTAGAAGCTAGCCAGTGTTATACCCATCTACAAAAAGGGCATGAGAAAAGATCCAGGACACTGCTGACCTGTTAGTTTAACCTCAGTCCCTTGAAAAGTTATGGAGAGGATTGTCCTGGGGGCTATTGAAAGACATTTAAATAACAAAGCAATTATCAAGCATAGTCAATGTGGGTTCATTAAGGGGAAGTCCTACTTTAGTAAATTCAATCTTCTATAAGGTCAGTATATCTGCTTGGGGGATGAAGGGAAGGTAGCAGATGTAATCTTTCTAGATTTCAGTAAGGCCTTTGATACCATGCCTCACGGAATCCTTCTGGAAAAATTATCCTGCTGTGAGATAAACAGGTTCGTGCTACAGAAGGTGATGAACTGGCTCTACAGTAGGGCCCAAAGTACAGTAGTGAATGGGGCTACATCTGGCTAGCAGTAGGTCACTAGCAGTGCTCCCCAGGACTCAATTCTAGGGCTGGTCCTGTTCAACATTTTTATGACTAATCTGGATGCAGGATTGGAATGCGTCCTCAGCAAGTCTGCAGATGACATTGGACTGGGAAGTGCTCTTGACTCTGGCAGGACGAGGAGACTTGGAGAGGGATCTGGACTGAAGCATTCAGAGATCTAAAACAGCATGAAGTTCAACAAAGCAAAATGCCAGGTTCTGCACCTGGGATGGAGTAATGCTGGACACGGGCACAGACTGGGAGACAAGTGGCTGGAGAGCAGCTCAGCAGAAAGGGATCTGGGGGTTCTGGCTGACAGCAAGTTGAACATGAGCCAGCAGTGGGCCCTGGCAACCAAAGGAGTAAACTACATTTTGGTGTGCATTAAACACAGCATAACAAGCCAGTCTAAAGAGGTGATTCTTCTACTGTATTTATTGTTGGTGTGGCCTCACCTTGAGTATTGTGTGCAGTTCTGGTCTCTACAATATAAAAACGATGCTAACGTCCTTGAAAGCATCCAGAGGAGGGCAACAAAGCTGGTAAATGGCTGGAAGGCATGTCCTGTGAGGAGAAGCTGAGGACACTTTGGTTGACCAGTCTGGAGAAAAGAAGTCTGAGAGGTGACCTCACTGCTCTCTGAGGAGGGGAAGTGAAGTGGAGAGGGAAGCACCCATCTCTTCTTCCTGGTAACCAATGATAGAACATGCTGGAACGGCACAAAGCTGTGCCAGCAGAGGTTCAGACTGGACGTTAGGAAAAATTTCCTTACTGTAAGGGTGGTCCAACATTGGACCAGGCTTCCTAGCAACGTGGTTGATGTCCCAGGCCTGCAGTGTTCAATAGGCTTTGGAACAATGCCCTCGCTATATGCTTTAACTTTTGATTAGCTCTGAAGAGGTCAGGACTAGATGATCTTTGAAGGTCCCTTCCAACTGAACTATTCTATTCTAAATTTCTTGAAATTTCTTGATTGTAGCTCTGAGATTACTTTGACCAGTCTTTCAAATACCACCAGCCACAAATACCACCAAAACTTTCTTCCATATTATAATCTGAGATTTTACCATTTTTGCTATTACTAATTGCAACAAAAACCTGTTGCAGTTGACCTTTTTTACTGAAGGCTGACTTCTGATATGCTGAGTAGAAGACAAACAATTTTCTTTGTCTTCTTCCAATTAATGCACTTAGAGGGTAATTTTTGTTACCTATTTATTCCTTGCTGGTGCATCTTAATCTGTCCTAGCCTTCCAGGTAGTCATATGCTATGCTTTTATAATCATTATTTCCAGATTTCATCTTCTGTATGATTTCCTCCATAGGTCAATGAAGAACTCATGATTTAGGCATCTGACTCTTTCTTTATGGAAGAGATATGTCAGAAACAACAAAATAAAATGATTCAAACCCCAGTTAATTCAATTACTGAAGTCTTTGCAAGCCTTGACTATGGCTGTGAAGGCCAATGAATAATTCTGGTGAAGTATCTCTGCAGTGAAAACAGATTCACAATCATTTTATGGGTTAGCAGAGATACAGATGTGAAATTTTGGTATAATTTAGTGGGAGTTTCACAACTACAGGGCTGCAGATGCAGAACGCATTGTCTCTGAGACACCACCACACACAAATCTGCTAAAAAACACAAGTGTTTGAACAAGACTCCAAACTTAAGGGACCTCACAATGCTCTAAATTACTGATTTTTATAAATACTGAAATCCTCACAATCACTACAGAAGAAAAATTAAATGTACAGATGCATACGTAGATAGGGAGTTCACCTTTTCTTTCAACTACAAAAGAATCAAAACAAAGAAAGGAGACATCACAGGAAGCAGCAAAAACCTGTTTTATAGCATAAGAATAAAATATATAGTTTTAATTAATATTTGATCAATACTTTCCTATCTCTACCAAGAATAAATCATATTATTTTAGTGCAGGACAGGACAGGAAATGTTTTTTATTATTCTCAAAAGAATTAGAAACAGTAAATGAAATATAAAAACACCTTGAAAGTAGTGTTTCTGTACAGATAATCACCTAATTTACCGTTTTATAAAAAATATACAGAAATCCAACAGTGTGTGTCTTTTTAAAAATTGAGTCCCCAATCTATGCCTGCTAATAACACTGAATCAAGTGCTTTCAAGTCTGTAGAGCATTGTAATAAATTATATCAGGCAGAATCAAAACGTAGTATTTGGAGAGTGGTGACTCAACAGCCTTTGTACTCAATAAAATAATGTACAAACTGGCTCAATACCCCTCTATCCTTGTGGAGCACCAAAATTCTCTAAAAGTATCCAATGCCTAGATGTTATCTGAGATCTACACAGGTTATATATACAGAGAGCCACAGCTTTATCAGTGGTATTTACTGAACACCTTTTAATTTCTTGTAATTTCTGTATATTTGTTAAATCCTTTTAGTCCCTAACTAACTAGTAAAGCATGGCTTAGGATAACTAACACAAGAGGATAATACATTTTTTTGCTGCTGTCAACCCTGCCTTAAATTTTCAGTTCCTGAAATTAAGTTTCTAATTGTATCTTCTTTTGCTTCCATATTCTGCATGGAAAAAGCAGGATAAGTACTTCCTAACTTTAGGCCTTAGATGATAAGCTTAGATGATACCTTAGATGATAAGCTAAGAAGCTACTCTTACGACTCCAGTAGAGCAAAGACAGAGAAAAGGCTCCTACAAAGAATAATTTAAAGCACCAAGTGCTATATTTCAACTCTCAGAAAGAGAATAATTTTCTGCACTAATTATGTGGATAGTTTATGGACATTAACCTGTTAATTTAGGTGTCATGGTTTTGGCTGGGACAGAGTTACTTCTCTTTGTAGAGGCTTGTATGATGCTATGTTTTGGATTCTTTTATGAAAAATAATGGCAATAATACACTGATGTCTTAGTCATTGCTGAGCAGTGCTTACACAGAGCCAAGGACTTTTCTCCTCCTTGTGCTGCCCTGCCAGAGAAGAGGCTGGGGGTGCACCAGGAGCTGGGAGGGGACAAAGCCAGGCTGGCCAAAAGGGTGTTCCACACCATGTCGTGTCATGCTCAGCAGTAACAGTTGGGGGACAGAAGGAGGAAGGGGGGTACGTTGGGAGTGATGGTGTTTGTCTTCCCAAGAAACCATTTGGCATGATGAGTCCTGTTTCCCTGGGGAATGAGAAACTGCCAATGGGAAGCAGTGAATGAATTCCTTAGTTTGCTTTGATTGCACACATCACTAGTACAATGTCTTTATCTCAACCCACGAGCTCTTGCACCTTTCCAATTCTCTTCTCCATTCCACCTGGGGAAAGTGAGCAAGTGGCTGGGTGGTGCTGAGCTGCCTGCTGGGGCTAAACCAGAACATTAGGAAATCAACCTAGATAGTTAGGGTTGGATTGCATGATTGCCCTCAGTATTTAAAAAAAAAAAAAAAAAAAAAAGTCTTTTTAAAACTGTAAAATTACACATTACGTATACCAAAATTGATATAAGTAAACTTTAAATAGTTTCTAAGTAACTTGTAGTAGACAGTTTACCCAACAACAGACATTCAGATTCAATACCTTTTCCCCTAGCTTTCATAATCACCAGTTTTTCTTATGGGTTTTATTAATAATTAAAAACCACGGCAGAGAGATCAATTAAATGATTCCTTCTTATACAGAAGAGGTATTTGTTTTGGACTGGGAGTAACTTCTGATCATCTGCCATATACAGAATTGTTTTTGTGTTTTTTTTTTTCAAGTGCATTTTTATTTCAAAATACTGACCTAAATATAAGAAAATAATTTAACACAGGAGAAAATGTTAACGGTTAAATATTTTAATAACTTCTTGAAAAGTCTATAAATTTCCAAGTACCTTTTCCAAATAAGATGACAAAACAGTGACATACAGAAAGTGTACAAGCTGTCAAACTAGTAACAGATATTTATTTCTTTCTGATATGAAGCATTTTAACTCATCTTTTGATGTCTGTAATAAAACTTCATAAATAAATTTCTACAGGAGAAAATGTTAAATATTAAAGACAGCTTGCCTAATTTTCACTTCTTTAATCAACAAAGCCAACATTTTTGGAAACAGCAAGGATTGGACACTTTCTTCCTGAGTAATGGTACAATGCCAAATTGATGCTATGAAAGCACATATAAAGTGAAGTTTTCTAATAACATATTCAAAGTGCTTCCCAGAATTACAGGATTAGCCTGGAAAATGCTACAATTATGTTTTACAAAGTAAAAGAAAAAAAACCTCTTTACAATACTATAAAAAGTAAGAAGGCTTCCCAGTATGGTAAATTCACCTTGGGTCTTTGGGACATTTGGCTAGCTGGAGCAGAAGCAATATCTCACCAGGCTGAGCTCCGTAAATCCCAGACAAATGCTCATGGCAAACGTAATCTGAACAGCTTGACATATCCAAACCAGATTGGTTTCTTAATGCACTGCTTGGCTATCTGTGCATGATATGCAATATAAATACAGAGTTAACTTGTCAGACTCACTGCAATGATACTGCATGCAAACACACACTGTGCTTTCCACAACATGGTTGTAATTTATGTTGACCCCTCTTTCATGTATATACATTATGTACTAAAAAGGACAGTTCAGAACTTAAAAACACAGAAAACATTGTTTTTTAATTTGCAAACGGGCTAAATGTGTGCATGTAAGCTCTTAAATTTTGCAGCTAAACAATAATTAGAAAAATCGGGTAAAATAATGAAAGTCTTACCTGGTCTGAGGGAGAACAGCATTTATTTGCCATTTTCATCTATGAAACAGAGATGGAATAATACTCAGAGTTATTAATACGCTGATATGAGGAGTTTCTCAATTAGTACTGAGGTAGTTACTTAAGACTGTATTAACACTTTCAAATTATAAGAAAATATATAGTTCCATCCACAAATACTGGATTTATACTATTATACTAAGTTTACAAAACAAAAAAGACTGGAAACCTTTTATGTAAGTTTTCATGAAATCCTTCACAAAAATTTGCATTTATGAATTTAACTTTTCCACTCTGGGTAAAAATATTATACTGTCCTGTAGACACCTCACCTAAGAAAACAAATACCACAGTGTATATGACATGTTTAAAAATAAAAGGAATATTGCTTAGAATATCCTTTAGTTTATTGTCAGTATAAAGTTACATATCTTTCTTCTCACTGTTCAAATAAGAGTCCTGCTGATTTTAGATTTTCTTTGGCAGTCATAGTTTCCACAGATGAGTGGTGGACAAATCCTGGCAAATATTCCCTTCTTTAAAGTGAAATATTAGTAAGTGTAGTAATGAAATGGAATAAGACTAAGTGACTGTATATATAGTCTCCTTTACATGCAGGGTTATAAACTGCAAAGAGTCAGGCAGCTGATAAACACTTCCAAAGGATCTTGTCATTACACAACCTATTTTGTAACAAATGAAAGGTTTGTGATAAATACCAAAAGCTACAATTATGAACAGGAGAAGTTACAATTTCAACAGAAAAAGAGCAGAAGAAATCCAGGGCTCCCTCTTGTATCCTGGCAAGAGCAGATTTGTAAGATCAAATCTGCAGAAAAGCAGAGCATGTCTGTAGTCATGTAGCTTAGTAAATACAGTGACACCATTACCTGTTATGGTGAGTCAGTTCTGGACAACAGCTGAGGGCCCACACAGCTGCCCTCTTTCTTCCCCTTTCCAGCAGGAACAGGGAGAGAATAGGAACAGGAAAAGCAAGAAGACTTGTGGGTCAAGATAAAGCATATTTAATAAGTGAAGAAAAAAAAAAAAAAAAAAAGTGATGTAAAGGCAATCCCTCACCACCTCCTACAAAAAGACCAATGCCCAGCCAGTCTGCCAGCAACAGGCACCAGGGAAGACAAATGCTCCCCCAGCTTTACTGCTGAACACAATGATGATGATAGGGAATACCTTTTTGGCCAATTCGAGTCTGGTATCCCAGCTGTTTCCCTTCCAAATTTCTTACCTATCCCTCACTGAGGGGCAGAGGAGGTTAGAATAAGAAAAAGAGAAATTCTTGATGCCCTACAAGCACTGCTCAGCAACAGAAAAAAACACTTTTAAGGTATCAATGCTGTTTTAGCCACAAATGCAAAGCACCACAACAGCTGCTATGAAGAATGTTAATTTTATCCCAGCCAGACCAAGCACACCTGTGAACGGCCAACAGGCTTTGTGTTATGCGAATGACAGAGGCCTCAATATGTGTAAGGATTTGTCTTGACTTGTCTTGGGCTGTCTGAAGCTATTTTACACCTTGTTTAGCGATAAAATAACAATATAATGAGCTATATAATAGACTATTGTCTATTTTGTTTTAGCAAAGTACAATTGTAGGATGTAATGATATATATGTGTATATATACACTTGTAATTAATAGATGGCAATAACAAGTTGTTATTCTGTATAGAGTTACCCATGACTGCAAACAAAATAGCCTTAAAACACAATGTGATGTAGAGGAGTTTAAGATGACAGCAGGAGCCTTCACTTTACGGACACAGGCAGATACAAAGGCCCAGGCCTATATGAAGTCATCAGTCAGCCCTAACCCATCACAGGCCCTTGGAGGGATCCTGCCATGCTCTGCACCACCTCCCCACCACCCTAGAGGAGGAACAGGGACAACCACAACAGAGACAGGGCACAGCCTGCAGGTGCGGGCACATGTACCATAGCACAGACAAGGACAAAAGGAGGGGACTGGAGCTGACAGGCAGCCACGAAGCAAAGTGGGGGCTACTAACATGGCTCCTCACAGCTCCCGCACACAGCTCTGCCCACAGCAGCCTGACCCCAGGCTGCATAGCCACATGTGGCCTGAAGAGAGGAGAGGCGGCAGAGCTCCTTTTTCTTGGGGCACTGACAATAACAAGCCAGTGGGAACTCAAGAATCCTACACTGTAATGTGGATAAAACAAACTGGTGACATGCCCAGTGTTGCTGAAGGAAGCAGACCTCACTGGTCTGGTTTAGCGAGTGGCCTGATCCTATTGGCCTAATCCTGAGCATTTGTGCAGGACACGATGAAAAGGCACATGGAAACCTGTAACATCAGGAGGAATGCCATCACACACTGCCCAGCTTCAGCTACAGACTATCTCCAGTGCTTCAGAGACAAATACACACACAAAGTAACTACACAGAAGCCAAGCAATATAAATGTAACATATTATTTCCATGCAGGTGACCACAGACATGCTACGACTATGATAATATAAAACAGCGCAAATAAGCAGGGCTAGCAGTGATCCTGTCTGCTTCACCTGCCTCTCTGGCTCAGTCCAAACCACTTAAGCTCCTTATATAATAGGAATAATTTTTCTTATCTTACTTTTTTTTTATTGTGTTCAGATGTGCCTAGAAAATTGAGTGTGAAACTGGCCATACAGTTTTTCTGGAGAATGAGGGAAGAGTACCATGAAGAGCATCTTCACCATCAGTTCAGCTTCCTGTTGGTACAGGCAATAGGAAAGAATGCTTTGGACTCTGCAGCTTTTCACTGTACAGACCTAGTTCACTCAAAGCAGGGATGGCTGCTGTCCTAATGTGGGACTGTGGGGAGAGGAAAGAACTCCTTCTGCACCATGTTACATCCTGAAGAGAGAGAAGTATGCACTCTGCACTTTGCCCAGTACCACATGCTCTCTACATTCCTCCACAGCTGGTGCATTGAGACAGGCATACAAATGGAATAGGCTACACCTTGTTGGGACTGCATTAATATTCAGCACTGCAGTAAAATAATGGGAGCTGGAGACAACAAGAGAGATAAAACCAAAATCCTGGATCTGCAAAGACTGCAGGCAGTTTGGAAAAGGAAGCATAAAGCAACTGTAATTACTACACTGTTTTAAATAAATACATACAGGGCAGAAACAGAATAGGGATAAAATCATTCAGAACCACATGCTTAAACTCAAATATCTCCTAGGCTGGAGATAACTTTGACAATCTAAAGAAAAAGAAAAAGTTTTACATCTAATATACCTATACTCCATTTATAGTGAGCAGAGAGAAAAAGAAAGATTTTGACAGGTACTTTTTTTTTTTTTCTTTTCTAGGTAACAGAGGGTTATAAGCAACTGCTTATTGTTTGGCTAAATTTAGGTGATGTGGTTCCTAGCCTTACTGACACAACCTTCTTTACAACCTCGATGGCTTCATTTGTGATACTTTCAGATGGGAATTTGTGAGTTAAAAAAAAAAAAAAAAAAAGGCAGCAAAGAAATACCATGTTTTTATACCACCAGTAGAACTGTTTTTTTTGTTGTTGTTTTTTTTTTTTTTTTTTTTGTAATCACTGAGGTAGTCATATTTGTTTCCTACGTAGGCACCCAAGGATGATGTTTCCATCTATCTACAGGTACCCCACATATTGCTATGTAAAGAAAGCAGCAAGACTCCTTCCCTCTTCTTTCTTTTTTATATGCAAGTTCAAAACTCCTAATTTGTAAGTCTCTCACTAGCCAAACCGAAATTTCACTCCACTTTGATATACGGTATTACTTAGATATACCTGTACATGAAGGCATAACAGAAAATGTTTAATACTACAACATGTACAATTGAAACAGCTGTCAAAAACAAATATACCTGTTTTGAAACCAAATTTTAAGTTTCTACCACTCTCCGTAATGGAATTCTCTGGAAGCTGCTAGAATGATTTTAAAAAAAACTTAAATGATACTGTAAGTGGAACAACTGTATCTTAACTAATTTTCTTACCTACTTATGATTTATTCATCTATTTGTGATTAAAGTTCTGAAAAACGACACCTTTAAAATGTACCAAAAAAAAAAAAAAGAAAAACTTGAAAAAGTTATAAATACAAGAAATAAGTCTCAGTAATGGAAATAATGGAAATGAACTGGCAGCATTAAGTTTATGTGTTTCTGCATATCATTACTATGTTAATGTTCAGTGTTATATTTGAAAGAAAATTAAGATCAGTGAGAAAAGCTTCATATATTTAATAGTTTGTACTTGAATGGCACAAAACAGAAAAATATCAATTATTCCAAATTGTGATGAACTTTCCCAGCACAGCATTGCTGCTGCACACTACAAAAACAAAACAAAACAAAACAAAAACAAACAAAAAAAACCTTCTAACTAAGCGAATAGGAACAGGAGCAGTGCAATGCAGATGCACATTCAGACTGAGTTGTCCCTGTGCTTTTCAATTCATCATGGCAGCTTCACTGGCAGTTTCTGTTCCCTCTCTCCCCTCAGCTTCTTCAGCTGCACTTCCTTCTGTGGGAAAAAAGGGGCACAAAAAAGTAAATGTGAGGTCCTGATTCACCTCTATTATTTTCTTCTGCCAAAGGTAAAAAAGCTTGGAGAACACTGAGAAGATTGGAAATAATATCCCAAAGAAAGAAGATGGGGAAATTTCACACTGTCAGAAAAGTATGTGGAATACAAGAATATGAATGGAGCTGTGAATAAATTCTGGCAAGAGTCCTTAGAAAAATGTAATCCATACTGCTTCTAAAACTCACAATTACAGGAAGATTTTCCTAGCTAAACATATGCATGTAGGACATGTATCAGTACGGAGGGTTAAAAAGACACCCTTACATCTTTCTCCATGTTGCAATATTCCCTATACTTCTCTGTCTTGTAAGAATTATCACTCTGCAGGCTGGTACCAGAATCACTATTTCTCATTTACTGAGTAACACTTTCTAGATATGCTAGCATCCAGGGGTAGCATTCTTATGCAGTGATGACTCCTCACATCTTCACTATTGAAAGACAACTCCTCCTTTACGCTTGATCCCCAGAGAGCTTGCCTTCGCAAAGAAGTTAGATGTTTCAGTACTTCAAAAAAGTAGTCTGACATTAGCAGAAGTGTCACATTATGGCAGAGTTATTTTTATACTGCCTACATTAGGATTATCTTCTGGCATCAGCAGGAGATCTGACAGAGCTGCCAGTTGCTGGATGAGATTGTACAGTGGCAAAATAAAATATATTAAGGTAAAGTGATGTATGAAAGAGAGGGTGCACTGCAAGAAAACAATTCATCTGCATCAGGAGCACTTTACAAATTAAAATTCAAAGAGAAATATTCAAAATGGTATGCAGAAGTATATGACAAAAGTTGTATATAAAAGAGTAGCACAAATATGCACAGCTGAATTAGGAATGATTAAACTGCAGGAAGAGTAAATAAAATCAAGAGATAAATATTGGCAGAATCAAAATCTAAAACTGTGAAGAGGTAAAACTGAACAATGGAAAATATTGCTTAAATACATAGTATTGCGGCAGGTAAGAATGCTGACATTCTTTATGCCAACAGTATCACTAGGAAGGTCAATTGTTACTGTGTATCTGGCAATTAATCTCTGAACCAGTAGAGATTATCTTCAGGAACTCCACAAGAGGTGCAGAAAAAATACAACAACAACATTTTGTGAAATGGTAATAGTGAGGTAATAAAAAGCATCCAGAATGGATTTTCAATACATCTAATTTGAAGGCCTTGTCCTAAACAGCATGTATATCCCTTTTCCCCTCAGAGACAGGGGGCAGTCCCTAGCTTTCTTTTACTGTACACTTAAGTTACACTCCAACCTCACATTCTTGGTCTTTAAAAACAAGAACAAACAAACAAAAAAAAAGTAGTTTGTGGTGAAAGGAATAGTCACTGGCTGGTATATCTCCTATTCTGATCATGAGTAATTAAAACAGCACTGTGGTCAGACCTGTCTAGTTGTTCTATAGGCAGCATATCTGACAGAGCCTGTAAAGCACTGATTTGAAAGAAAAAGTTTAATCTCTTCTTAATTCTCTGTATAGACTTTACTCTGTATCTGACCAAGAGCACTGAATACAGGAGTTTTTCACAGCACTTTTTTTTTTTTTTTTTCCCCTATCAGATCCTTCCCCCAAACAGCCACTTAGATGAACACCAGGTGGTTCACTTGGTTTACAGAATTCACTATTGTGATAAATAACTGAGAAGACCAAGAAAAAAACTCTGTATAAAATAAAATATTTATGCAGACCAGTCACAATAGAGTGAAGATACTACATCAGAACACATGCTACTGCATACAGTGTATTTTGAAAAACAACAGACTAGAACCCTACCTCTGATAAAATCTGCTTGTACCTATAGCCACTTTTTATTGGCTTATTCATCCATATTCTTAAAGTGACATTTATTCACTGGAATTTTTCAAAAGCAAAAGAATTGGGTTGGGAACCACGAACTGGAAAAGCTCTAATAATATTTCCATTCACTTCTTTTTACTACTAACAGTGCAGGAATTATGAAATTTCATGAATAATTTACATAGCTTTCTTAGAACTCTCAAATAGCAAGACCTATATTTATACAGAATGCATCATAAGCAAAAATATTTGATTTTGTCAAATATACTGTTTAAAGTAATTGAATATTAAATAACAATTAATTTATTTAAAAAGCTATTTTGATCAAATCTGATTCCAAGTAACTTTTGAAGACCAGAAAAATAAATTATAATCTGTTTTGACCAAAAATTTACATTGAAATCTAACACAAATTCTACACATTATAATCTAAAGAACTAAGCAGTAATTAACCAGGAGTATGAAGTGCAAGTTAAAGATAGAGATAAAGTTAGAGATGCCACCAGATCATGATTGCAGTCATGAAATGAAATTACAGTCTAACACATCTAAGGAAAAAAGATTAAAAACTTGCACAAAGACTTATTTCAAAGACAACTGTCCAATAGTTTTTTCATCACTGCTTTCTAACATCTCAGAGACTGAAATATATTTTCAATATACTACATGTTCAAGTTGTCTATTAACTTTATGATTCATTCCAGGATCTTCAAATTTTCTGTTGTTCTTTCTTGGAATAACAATGTGCTGTCCAAATGATTTCTTTTTCTCCAAGGATTATTTAATGCTTCTGCTTGCAACAGCAAATGCTACTTATGAATTAGCAGGAATCATTTATACAATAAACACCCTTCCACTTCCATAGAGAAAGATTAAATAATGTGAATTTAAATAAAACAACTCCTAGAGAACTTAGGTAAAAATACTGTCTCCTACTAAGACCCTGTAAGTCACACTTCACTAGCTACAGAATTTCGAATTTCAAAATCAGTAAGTGCTAATTTCAAGCACAATTTAATTACAAAAATGTAAAAACAAATATTTGGTCATATCTAAAGCTCTGTGTAATGACCAAGAAGGATCAATACTTTTCCTTAAGAAGTCTTTAAAATAATAAATGCAATCTGAAGTTGTACTACTCTCTGATTTATAACACTGCAACTCTTGAGAACTTGATACTTTTGATTGATCAGACATGCTGTTCCTGTTTTTCCCTTACTCCTTTTCCTCCCCCAAAACACACATTTTATATATATGGTATCTTAAATGTGAATTATTTTCTGCCCTTGGAAAATTAGAAATAGTTTTACAACAGCACAGACAAGAAAATATGCAGAAAGTAACATACATTTTGAAGTGTCAAATCACTGATGTTAGTTGATATTGCTCTCAGCCAGTCAGAACTCTCCTGGGCTGTATAAAACTGAAGTATCCCAGTACTAACTCCATCGAGTGCCAGCACTTCAAATGCATTAGATCTGCAGTAAGAAGAAATATATCCGTAAAGGAAGATATATCAGTTTTCTGAAACTGTCCAATATCTCTTAGTGTTTAAGTGATCCTTACAACTTTTGAAAAGTTTTGGGGGTTGAATTTACAAATAAAAAGAAAGGCAACAAAAAGAAGGATAATAATGGACAGTATCAGCAGCAACACATACAATAAATACTTTCTCTGTACCAGCATCTATATGTGCTGATCATTTACTTCCCTTAAGCATACCAACTGTTTATAATTACTAAACTTAGGGTAGTGTACTCAGGAAATATGAATTAGATCTTTTTGAATAAATATTAATATTTTTGAAACCAAAATGACTTTTTTCTTTACTGCATTGTTGGTTTCATTTGCTAGGAATGTAAATGTTGCAACAAATTGCCTTCCCTAGTTTTAATTTATTAAATTCCTATACTTTCTATACAAAACTCTAACCAAAGTTTCCTTTAAGTTCTTTTATGACATAGGAATGTGAGAAATGTACTTGAAAGTTCATTTATAATATTTTTGAATGTAAGGCCCTTTCTCATAACAGCATCTACATGTGCTAATATTCAACTGAATTTTATTCAATTTTTATGCTTCGTTTATATCTTTAAAGCAACTTTGTTCTACAAATGCCAATGTTTCCTTAACAGATGTAGGAAGCTGAACTCTGTGCTCTAAAATCCCACACATCTGGATGATGGTGGGATACACTTTTTCAACTATTAAATTTTTCAGTAGGAATAACAGAAGTCTATTCAGCAGTGGCATGGAAGTACACTGGTTATATATATTTAAAACATACGACATGCAATAGTTTCAACTAAATTTCAGAGAGTTACATAGATTACTTCTTAGGTGTCCATGTGTGTCATGAGAATTAGATTTTACTTATATACTATTTTGTTTGTATCTTTTTTATAACTTGGAGAATATCACCACTCTCTGTTATGTTTACATAGTTGCTATATTTATACTTTAATGCTGTATTGCTTTCTATTGAATCCAGAATACTGTTCTGTGAAGTTGCTGGGTTGGGTTGTTATCTAGGAATCTCTTATCTAAGGTGAAATTTTCTACTGTTTAATTTATGATATATGTCAATATGAGCATTCAAAATGACACACAAAGGTTACGTGAGTCACTCTGACCCTTACTGAAAAAGTTATTAACTTAACAATTGTAATTTGTAGGGAGTTTGATAGTAAACATGAAGACTAAAATCTGCATACTAAAAAGGTAATATAAAATACCCATCATATGCAATATTAGCAAGATGCAATATTCTTATATATATGTACACATAGCTGATACCCTTTACTGTTAAATGAGTTGTTAAGTTATACTTGCTGCTAACAAAAATAACATTCTTGGTCTGAAGACTTAAATGTTATCAGTAGATTTCCTTGATTTCCTTTCATGATTGAATTATCATGTTACCTACTAAAACCTAAAAACAATGTCAAAATTCTGTGTCACTTCCGTTTCAGGAGATCTCTGTTTCATCTCTTTAGAAAGAAAGAAAAGGTAAACAAACAAACAAACAAACAAACAAAAAACCACAACAACAAAACAAACAAACCAAAAGAAAACATGTTATATTATCTTCAAGTAAACTGAGTGAAATAATCACCCCTTGAGCATACGGTTCCTTTTATCTAAGGCTCTCATAAACATCCCTGCAGTGCTGTAATGGAATGACTTATGGTATGATCTCTTCAACATCCCTCTGACACAGGGAACATCTATTATTGACTATGCATTGATATACAGTGGAACATGGAAACAATCAAACTGCTGCCTTGAAGAGAATCCATTCACAATGCATAATTTAGACAGAAAATTAAAATATCGAAGTTAAGATACTAGAATCCTTACACAAGTGAGAGAGGACAATCCAGAGCATTTAAGACAGAAAAATGGTGCACTTCACTGTCACCACATAGGGTGCCTACATAATAACTCAGGTTTGGAAGATACATAAATGTATGCAACATGAATTCCTTATCTAAGTGGCACAAAGTTACACAATTGGCTGATGAGAGATCACAGAAATGAACTCTTAGGGTAACAGCTAATACAGCTAACACACAATCATGTTTTTTGTTGTTGTTGTTTGGTTTTGTTTTTGTTTAAACAAAGGCCTCTACAAGTTTTGTTATAAAAATTAACCAATCTTTTCTAATTTGAAACATGGTTCTGGCAATACTGCAGATGACACTAAAGCTTCTGCTGTCCTTTACCTTATTAAAATATTGTGATCGGTTTTAAAAGACAGTTAAGAAATTCAAACAAAGGCAGCTAGATATCTGAACGATTCACTGACACGATATTTGCACAGAATCAAAATGTAGGATGTGAGGGATCCTAAAAGTCCAGGCCAAAAATGGATGCAGTATTTAAGATGCAGGTATTTCAGATGTCGCCTCACAAATGCAAAGCAGAGGAAAATAATCGCTTCCTTTGACCTGCTGACTCTGTTATTACTAATACTGTCCCATTTGTGGCTACCCTTCTTCCCTGAAAGTGCATACAGCTGACTCATGTTCCACATACTAACCAAGGTTTGTTCTCAACCTTGCTCAATGTTACTATATTATTTCTTGCTTTCAATTACGATTGTTTCCCTCTACAAATTCCATAATGTATTGTTGTATGTATCACACTGTGGTCTGTAAAATATAATGTATATAAGGCAAGACGTGAAAACAATTATCCAAACTAAAACCAAAAGCTAAATGAAATGTTGAACTTTTTTTTTCCACTTTAAGTGAAACAACCAGTACATGATGCAAGCACCAAGACAGCACTGAAATTTAGGTGAAAATAAATCCTAGAGGCTTAAATACCACACTTTTCTCCATTTCATCAAAACACAGAAAATAAAAAAAAATAGAGGGACCTCTAAGCACCTACTCCTGCTTGCTGACAAGGATGAGCTTTAATATCACATAAGAGTTTTGAGAGGTTTCAAGATGCTATGAAGTCACATCACCACAAAATAAGATGACATGGCTTTTTTTTTGTTTTGTTTTGTTTTGTTTTTTTGGGGGGGAAGAGGGGAGGTGGAGGCTTAGAAGAGGGAAGAAGGGGGAAGGCTTAAAGACCATTTTAAGACACAGCTAGAGGAGATTCTTGTCTCTTTTATTCCTGCTGTTATTATATTATTGCAACGAGAACCAGAAGTAAATGGAGTGGAGTTCTGATAGTTTGAAACAGCAGAAAATGAATACTGACTGCAACTTATAACCTATACACAACTATATATGGGGTTAAGAGGCTTCAAATCTTTCTAAGACTGCAAATGCCACCTACCACCAAAAAAAGGAGAAAAAAGCACAAAACAGGAAACAGAAACATAGGCAGTAACTTCTCTGTTCCTTTACACTGACTATCACTTGAAATACACACCTGATGACACTATCAAGAATTTTACATAATTATTTTAAGTCACTACCAAAGCTCATTAAACTCTTCTCTGAATGAAACACAAGACAAAATCCTTCCAGTTTCCACTTCAATAGATTCATCAGTCATATGGAATTTCCCCTTCTTCCATATGATTGGAAGCATTCTTCATCACAAAGTAGCAATCACTGAATCTATCACATAAAAATAGTCTTACTGTTGCGAGAATTGTTTGAACTCCAAGGCTGAGAAAACTGAAGGCCTTTTACTCATCTTGAAAGACTGGAATTTCACGGTGGTTTCCAGTGCAGTCTGGTCAGAGACAAATATCACAGTTGCTGTGAAGTCACAACCAGACATTGTTTGCCAGCATCTGAATATCATCGCTTTGTCAGGTGTGGATGAAGCATTCCACTAGCAAAGATTAATTGCCAAGAATATGTTTCAGTGTCTAATGTTAGAGATCCTTTCTGCTGATGTGTCTTCTATGGGGAAATACACAAATGCTGCAGATACAGAAAAAGCTCTTTGAAGATGGAAATATTTTCCTTTTAATATTTCATATTAAAATATATTAGTTTCTAAAGCTTCCTGTTTCTCTACCATTTCTACCAAATATGGCCATACTATCTTTAACTCTACACATGAGTGTGAATGGTAACACCTAGAATATTTGTTTTTCTTCAATTCTAGAAATTTGGGATGAATTACCCTCACATTTTCTATTATTTTCATATTTGTATCCCAATCTGAAACTTTCTTTCCCACAAGCATTTCCACTAAATAGCATGAAGCACTGGTTTCTTTACTCAGCCTATTTTTATCTCACTTTTACTGTGAAATGTCTTTTTTTCTTCTTTTTATTACATTAACTTATTTTAATAAAATAAATGCTGTCTTAGCAAGAGTAATGTTAGTTTAAATAATAGATGGGCATTGGTAGACTTAGTTCTCTTCCTGACATTGACACTTTTCATCAATTAATATTAATAAAACAAAAAATGGCAACTGGGAGTTTTGTGATACAGAGCAGTTGGTAAATAAAGAGGTGTTACATCAAAAGACTTTTCTAAGAGAAAATCTATTTTCAATGCCAGCTGGACTGCAAAAAGCTGAATTTTTGTGTTATTGGAGGGTAAGGATTTCAGTCATTCAGTCTTTCTTCCTCCTTATGTCTGAATTCAATTTTTATTGCTTTTCTTACAGAGTTTTCTAATGGCTTGTTTACATTTCTGTATGACTCTCTTGCCAGAATTTCTATTTCTAATTAGCCTGAAGTATTGTGGATTATGGAATGAAAATTCACCCCCAAAAAAGAATTGTCTAAATTATTTAATCTCTTTGAAATTGTGTTAAAAAATAATGGGGTGTACTACTGTAAATGAAATACAGCCTCAAAAAATGGGCAAAGTTGCTTATATAATTAGACTGCTAACAGAAACTATTGAGCTAAAAAGCTATCAAGGTATTAAACACATGCTTGGATTGCATGTCGAGTTTGTTTCTTTTTTTTAATGAACATTTTGCTTCCAGTATTGTAACTTTGCTTTATTTTGTATTAAACTCAGAGTAATGATTTAAGATAATTTGAAGTGACACAGACATTTTGCTTCTACAGATACTATCTAACTGATGCGCCACTAACAGCTCCCAGCTGTATCCCATTAAATTTGTAATAACTCACGTAGAAGAAAAAAAAAAAAAAGGATTGTGGGAGATGGGATGGTTCTAGCATTGATTAGGTGTCTTATCCTGTACCCCATGAAGTCACACAAAAAGTTACGGTAGTACTGCTGATGGGAACTAACAGCGGTACTGTCACCAGCTGAAAAGAGAGTAGTATGCAGGTGTGAGATACTTGGCTTTGTTGCAGAGAGAAAAATCTGTGGAATTACAGTCTGCCAGACTCAGCGTGCTTTACTTGTTGCAGAACAAAGAAAGAGGTTGAGGAGCCTTGCTGGAGAACAGAAGCAGCCTGAATGACTGAAAGACATATGAAGTATCACTGTGCTACTGTCCTGTCTTGAGTGCAGAACAGTAGTAGGATGGGTCACTGTGGTGGGGTGGAGAATGGAATATATGTATCTTTATCAATATGCGTTTTATAATTTCAGCACAATCATTGGTTTTTGATAATTCAAGGGAGAGGATTTCAATTTCACCCCATTCAGGCAAACAAAATTCTGTTGCCTAAGTAGGTGAGAGGCAACGGACACAATTTGTAACATGGCAAATTCCAATTTGACATCAGGTTTTTCATTTTTTCATTTTTTTTTCTTTTGTTTTTCCCATGAGGATGATCAAATACCGGCACAGGTTGCCCACCAAGTTTGTAGAATCTCCATCCTGGAAGGTGTTCAGGAGATGGCCCTGTGTGATGTGATTTCATTAGACATGCTTTGAGCAGGGAACAGGACTGGGTGACCGCTGGCATCCCTTCCAGCCTGACTTATTCTATGATTCTAGAAGTGAGACATGCTGAACACAGGAACTATTTTGGTTTAGCGTAAGGGACTGTGTGAGACAGAAGAAACACAAGACATCCTTATTTCCATCCACTGACTCCAAGGTGAGTCCAGGGATTTAGTGTATTTGTAGGCAAATGACTACCAGATATCTACAGTCAGATGAGATGAATCTCATCCATTAAATTCGAACCTCACATAGATTTTGAGCATGTGAATAGTCCCAAAGAACCTATGCGATCGTCATTTTACCTTAAGTTATCAGCATGCAGACAAATTTTTAGATTCTCCTTTGTGTTCCTTTGTCACAATGGAAACATGCTGGAGAGGTTAAAATTTTAAATAATAAACCACCAAACTGTATTTCATATTATTCATTATAGGAAGATCAAATTTATCTTAATGATGTCTTCAGAGCTGACTTAATAGGTCAGTAGCGTAAATCTCAAATATAATACACGATTTTTTCTTTCTGGCACATATAAGATGGCTAACACAATACACGGACAATTTTTACTGGACTGCCTCCCATTTTAATGCCAGCTAAGTTTCAGTTTCAAGAACTATATGTCTTTTGACATAAGGGGAGTCTATAAGTCATGACAACAACTCTTTGTCATGACTACAGAGTTCATCAGGGTCATTATGTTTAAATTATATGCAAAAGATTACTTCTTGAACATTTTCAGTTCTCCAGCTGATTTGAATATACTGTTTATACTGTATAAGGAATTCAAACACATTTGTTAGAGAAAAATACATGGCCATGTGCTTGATTTTCACTTAGCACTGTGGCAGGTTTACTTTGAAATCTAAAACCTGTCTGCTTTCAGAAGAAAGAACAATATACCTTTATCGTATTTTTATTATTACTATTATTGATAATACAATGCAAACCAGGTTCTTTCCCATAACACCCGTCTATGCCTCTGAAAAAAATGCATTTCTGGAACAAAAAGATACTGTGAAAAACAACAGTGATAAAGCTAAATAATGAGCACCACAGGCTACATGCTTCAACACATTCAGCTAGCTCCAGAATTCTTTATTGCTATTTTGGTGTCAAAGTTAGTGGGAAGAAAGCAGACCTGCCACAGAACCTCAAGGCTATTTATCCTGAGGCATTTAGTGGGGACAGAGTCTTGCTGAGCTAACTCTGGTGGATTAGAATTTAGTATTTTGTCAGCAGAAGAAAAGATAACTTATGTCTCACTTCCTCCAGAAACAGAAAAAAAAGGTAATAATTCTTTGAACTCTGTGGTAATATTAATATACACAATCCCCCGGAGTAATAATTTGTTATTTGTTATGTATATATATATTCTTTTGTTGTTGTTGTTGTTTTGTTTTTGTTTTTTGGGGGGTGGTGGGGAAGGGAGGGAGGAGAAGGATTTATTTTACATTTCCTTTTCCACTGTTCTGTCTTCTAAAGGAGGTTATTTACTAGAACTAAGAATGAAGAGGTGCCACATGAATTTTCCAGAGCAACACAACTTCGGGGGAAAGGGCGAATGGTTCCCGCGTACATTCGTGTGCTTAGCTGCAGTACAGATTTTAAAACTAGATGCTAAATATTGTGAGGATGAAGAATAAAAAAAATAAACCACCTCACTCTCCATAAGTTGGCTTCCTGCAACTGAATAGAATTAAAGCGATGTGTTTGAGCATGTGACTATATTGCCCTAGACTGCAAAGCAGCAGCAATTCCCTTAATTTTGATGCCATTGATTTTTGATGCACTTTTAGACTGCAAATATCTTGCATCCAGAATGTCTAAATTCTGGCCAAAACATAAGGAACAGGTACTAAATTGGTCCCTAACTTTAAGAATCAGTATTCAGTGCTGATCTTTATTCTAACTGCATGGCATAGCTCCTGTCTAGCTCCTTTTTCCTGCTTGACTTTTCTCTGAGTTAGCCCTTATTTTATATTAGGGTGTGTCAGTCTCTCATTGTGGAGAGATCTACAGAATAACTATTCACTTCTTGGGCATCTCTCTGTTAACAGTCTGTTGAGAAGAGCTTATCCTGTAGCCTGTATTTACCTGACCCCTAGCAACTGACTTCCAGAACATCTTGCTGCTTAAGTTAAATTGTAAAAGTAGTATTAGAAATACTTATTTCAACATTTTTTTTTTTAATAAAAAACACACATGGCAGTGGTCAGGCAGCTAATAAAAATTGGTGGGTAGCACAATTTTAAAAAGAAAATCTCAGATTTCATGACTTTTTCACTTATCAACTTAACAATGTAGCAAAAAGCAATAAATTGTCCTATACATCATATTCCTAAACACAGAAAAAAAGTACTTTATGTAGTGCTAAAAAGCTCAAGAAATTCAGAACAAAGGTTACAGAATAGACTTCCTTACAGGCAGGTACCAAGCTCTTTAGTACTTTATAACTACACTCAAAAATCAATAGGCATGGTAAAAATCACAAAACATTGCCCACAGCAATATGTCACATTTATTACAAGGCTACTAGGTCTAAAAGTCATTGAAAATTGCTTTCACTTTCCATACCTATGCTGAATGGAAAGAAAAAGAAGTTTAAATTCCTTAAGTGCCAAAAAAACCCTCCAGTTGACAAATGTTAAAACACTAGAGCTAAAAGGAGGAAATGTACCTGAAGAGAAAAAAATAACTCTTCTTCAAAATCATGTCATATTTTAAATGGATTATATACATAACGAATTTTTGAATAAGAAGCTGCTACATTTAACAGAATAGTAAAACATATCGTAGAAGCACAGGAGGAAAAAGTCATGTATAGGTATCACGCCCAATGCTTTGCCATTTGCAAGTTAAAAAAAGTAAATAAATCATATATTGCTCAATGCTCATTACTATTAAATCTCATTGCTATTAAATCCTATTTTGCTAACCAGTTAGACAGGACAAGTTCCACTACTACAGAGACGGCTCTAGAATACCACCATTCCAGTGGTTAGAAACCATTGGCTGATTTTTATCCTGATTTATCCTTCCTGTTAACCCAACACCCTAAGAAATCAAAATAGTAGGATATATTTCTATATGATTAACTAAAAACACTGTACACTTAAGTACTGTATCCATTCAAATTTTATGTTTTAATTCGAATAACCAGAATTGTACACAGATTCTAGATCGGGTTTTAGCAATGTTTGTACAATGGTTTTTATGCTTCTCATTTCTAGAAATTGTTTCTCCAGCTATATTCTAAAATATCTGTTTTTCCTTCATAAGTCTGCAGAACAGTGATGTCCCAGGGTTATTTTCTGCCGAACTATGGTATGGAC
The DNA here is from genome assembly GCF_964211825.1 of Aythya ferina. Lineage (NCBI taxonomy): Eukaryota > Metazoa > Chordata > Aves > Anseriformes > Anatidae > Aythya > Aythya ferina. The sequence goes on along the minus strand of NC_140298.1, from coordinate 100,003,239 downwards.
CTAATCCATTCCTTCCTCTGCTGCTGTCCACCAAAAGGCTCCATTAGGCTCCTATGGAAAATGAATTTATTTGTTCTAGATTTTTGTTCTAGTAAGAATCCTTAATGCCATTCCCCTACACTTGGCACTATTATGTTGTATTCCATTTCCAATTGTTCTATCCTTTCATAACATATTGTGCTCTTCTGTGTAGTGGATGCTGATTCTGTCACTAATGATTTTAATTAGTATAATTTTATTTTCTGTATCATCAGTCAGATAGTCCTTAAGAGATAATAACATCCATCAAAACCTTTGCTTTCTTTTTCTACTTACTTTTTATCAGATGTTATTCTCTTTCGCTCCTTAGCAAATCGAAAATAATACCAGAATTTAATTAAGTTGTTTTTGTAATTGGGATCACGGCTACTAGGGCTTATAGGTGCTGGACCAGAGTTACTTCCAGCTCACCCATTTCTTCTGCTCAGTTTCCATCTTCCAAATACGTATTTTTTTTCAGTCTCTAAACTTACAGTGTTCAAGAGGTTATAGCTATACTACCTTCACTTAAAGCATCAGTCAATACAGCAAACAAAAATGATTACCTAGGGCTGTCAGTGCCCATTGTAAGGACTAGAAATACCTACACATAGTTCCAAATAAGGTTCTATATATTCTGTTAGAAAATATGAAAGATCATAAATGACTAGAACTATGTTCTTCATCTTCTATGTGACTACTGGTCTTTACCTTTCTATCTTAAAAACAAAAAGTCTGCAAACGACATCAGGAACAAAAAATTATTTTGGGTAAGCAAGGCTTACTTATTCCACTGTTAAACTTGCATCACATTTAGTGACCAACTCTGTCTTTAACAGTCAAAAAATGTTTCCATTCCTAGCAATTGCGTGTACTCACAGGAGCAGAATTCTCACTGTCCATACTACCTTAATAGTTACAGAGAAAAATAGCACAAATGGACTGGCGAGAACTGTAAAATTATAAAAGTAGTGGTGCTATATAATGAAAGCAAGGACATTTAAAAGCCAATGAACTAGTAAGTAATCAAAAAGAGCAGACTAACCTATACGCTACAAAGAAATATTCAAATATATTTCAATTATACCATCAATATGAACTGCACTAATTACAAGTGATTTGTGCAGTTAAGATAATGTTTATCTTGATGTTCATACTTTCTGAAGATATAACTGGAAAGATCCTGCATTGAGAAGATGAGAAACATCAACTACGATGTTCATATTTCCTTTAAAATATTCTAGGGTTGGGAATTTTTAAAATTTTGTTTAGTTATGTGGAAAAGAGACTTCAGACTCTTTGCAGTATTTTTTTTTCCATTCCTCTTCATGTATAAGGAAGGAAAACCACCTATCCCATTCTCTTTTTTTTTTTTCTTCTTTTTTTTTTTTTTTTTTCTGTTAATACCTACAGTGCAAAATCTAAAATATATGAAAGATATACTTGTGTCATTAAGTCACTAATCTTCAGACTTTGTGGGAAAAGTCAAATGAAAAATCCAGTGTAATGAAAGTCAAAATATGACTCCTTTTTCTTACACCATGAAAAAAGAATACTTGTCACATAAAGGTGCTCCTGACCATCTTATGACACAAAAGCTAGAAGTATGTATTTTCTTGCCAAAGTTACTGGAAGACTCCAATGAAATACTACAACATACTTTAACCACAAAGGAAATAATATGGCCCAATCTGATTAGATTAGGCTAGATCTGATCTAAACCACACTAAAAAATATGCCATAGCCTATCTGAAAGCTCTAACTATATAACCTGTTTCTAACAGAAAAATAGTCAAAAATATTGAGGAAGATGCTAACAGTTTATACATTGTTATACTCTGCCTTTTACAAAGCAAAGGCATCAAAAAGTTGCCTTTCAGTAATAAATCAGACTCTGCTCGACCTTGTTCCTGAGGTTGTCTGAAAATTAGATTATTAAAACACTAGGAATACATACACATATCTTAAATATGAAAGCAAAAGTGATAATGAGGTCAGAGGGGCTTTCTAGACTGTCTGACAGCAGTATATTACATCAGAACAGCAAGAGTAGTTGGACTCACAGATACTATACTTAGCACACACAATGCTATATATTAAAACAATCGGTTAGTGATTGATTTTAGTAGAAGAGTATGCTATGTGTTCTGTGACCATCTGGAAGAATTTCAGAGGTGAAAAAGCAGTGCTTTCAGTGTTACCTGTGAGTGAATAAATGGCCAAATAATCATACAGGCTTTAATATCCTTTCCCAAGCTGTAATATTTTACAAAGTTTCAAGAGAATGTCAAAAGCTAAAAAGACAGATCATTTTGGTAGAAAAATTATATAGACCTCTCTTTCAGAATTTAATTCAGGGAAAGAGTAGGGGAAATGTCCTTTTTGTCCACCTAGAAGAGAAGGCGCACAGCTGTGTATATGACACCGTAGAAAATAGTTTCAATTGTTCAACGATACAGACTTAAAAATGAGACGGGGCTGTACCAGTGCCAGAGTGCCTTCTCAAGACAAGGATTACATACAGATTCACAGTCTCCCTTTATATTGAAAAAGCAGGAATTCTCCTTACCGATCATATAGACCCTTCCAGACCTCCTTCCCCGTAGTTTTTGTTGCTGACCATGATGTTACATGGCATGGAATAATCATTTGATCAATTTGGGTCAGCTGTCCACATTGTGTCCCCTACCAACTTCCGGTCCACCCTTAGCCTACTTGTTGGGGGTGGGAAAAAGAGATGCTCAGCAACAACAAAAATACTGGTGTGTTATTAATATTATTTTAGTCAAAAATCCAAAACATGGCACCATGCAGGCTGCTATGTAGAATATTTACTCCACCCCAGCCAGACAGTACAGTATCAGAAGATACGTTATTTCAAGGCATTTTCAAAACGTACAGCAGCTGTTTTCAGAAGTGGAATCTCTTGGGATTGCTTCATCTAATGCATAGAGTGCATAGAACAGGAGTTAAACAGCTCCAAACTACCAAGGTGATAACTGAATTCTAAGGTTTAAATGTTCTGTCTTCTTCCACTTATCCTTTAAATTCACAAACATTGATGATGAGCTGATGATGAGCTGATGCTTAAACGTGCACGCATAGATAAATTAAATTAATCCACAGGAGAACCTCTACGACCTGAATGGATTGGAGGCCTGTGATAGACTGGGAAGTGTTGGATCAAATGAACAGGTCAGCTGAAGGAGGAAGGAAGAAAGTGGTGGAGGAAGTTATGAGAGACTTTTTAAAATGGAATTAAGAGATCAGAAGAGGGTGTGGAACAACTTAAAAGTTTTCTGTGCAATTTATTATTATTGAGCTGTGACACTTCATCACAAAGTCTGGGAGAAGAGACGCCAACAGATTTAGGGGACCAATTGCTCTAAGCTAAAGGCAGGATAACTGTCCTACAAAAAAATAAAATAAAATAAATGATAATTCACATCATTTTTTTTTTTGGAAACAGGTAACAAATCTGGTGTAGATAAAGAAAAACAAACACGTTAATTTCTGATACTTCCTGGTAGCAGGTGACCTTAACAGTTGATGCTTCAAGAAGGATTCCAATTCTCTCATTTTCAAAAATCAGAAATATATAAATATAGGGCAACCCATAAAGAAAATGGAAACTAACAACAGTGAACGAACTGCTGTTCTCATAAATATGGAGAACAGTGGACTACTTGAACCACAATTAGTGACAGATTTGTGGCAGTCCTACCACGCTTAAAGGATTGCAGAAAAAAAATATGCATGCTGCAAAATGTTAGAACTTTCTCAAGCATATTATTTACTGAGGCTTCAACAGCCTTCACTTTTGCTTTTACTTATTTCCTGAAGCCCACAACAATCACCTTTGCTATCCTACTCCACTGTTGCTTTATGAACTATTGCCTAAGTATCTGAGATGTGGCAAGATTCTATGATGAAAAATAAAACACTTTGTACCCTCTACTTTGAGAAAATCTGTTGTCAGTATGAGTTCCTATATGACAATGATAGGCACATAACATTTTGCAGAATGTTATCATTTTTAAAGAAAAAGGAGTGTTTACTGACAATATCTGAACTTACTCTATTACAGAGATATGGAGTGAAATGTAATACCTTAAAAATTAATTCAAGTAATGCCAAGCTTAACCTCTGTGCTAGCTGCTGATGCTAACTGAATTCCTAAGGTACATCAGATTACAAAAACATATTTATAGGAGCTATATTTACAGTCTTTTTACTTTGTCTCATAATCATAATGCATGGTATTAATCTCAAGAGAAGATGGACTACATAGATTTTAATAACAAGACTTTCATATCTCCACTCAAAGAATCCTTATGTAGCCAACACTCCACAGTAAAATATTAGGTACAGCTAACTAAAACAGTGCTTCTCCTTTTAGATTACAAACCTTAATTTATCTGTTCCAGCTTTGTACCTCGAGATTCGAGCCATTGACAGAGGAACTGATAAGGTGTCTAGCCAGCGCTTCTCATATTTTGGTTCATTAGCTATGGGTGAAGAAGGTGATGATGGAGCCTGTGCAGAATAAATGAGAATCAGTAAGTACAGTTTACAAAACAACATAGTGCAAAAAACATGAATATTCATCTCTGGCTCTGCTTGTCTCAGAAAGGAATAATATATAGTGATAAAACTATTTAAGAAACTTTAGTTTCTTAAACTCTGTAGATTTAATAACTCAGGAATTTAGTAGAGAAATAAAAACATTCACAAAGAAAGCAATGCTGTCCATCTTGACAATATATGTGATATAATTTGATACTATTTTGACTTAATTTTAGTATTGCCTTAATACTAAATAATATATATTGCCTGAATACTAACAATACATATATTTTTATAACTGAAAATAAGAAGGCAATTTGTTTTGTTTTAATCATAAATGTCCTGAATTTTATCTAAATGCAACGTGAATTACATTTTTGACTTAAACTAATTTGGTCCATGAAACTCTTTGACATGCCTCAATTATCAAAGAAAAAGACACAGTATCCTAATGTAAGTACTACAGGAGTCATTGAGAAGACTGGTTTCTTATTTATGCAACAGACTTTTATCCGTAGTATTATTTAATAGTTGATTTAAAACTCTGTTTTCTTTGTTATCACTACCTATATATGAAATGATGAATTTTGGAAATTTCATCTTAGAAGTTTTCCTTCAAGTGCCTCTATTGGAAAGACAAGGTTGCTGATACTCTCCAAGCAGTAGAGGATGTCCAGATCTCACAACAGTGAAAAGACATACTTTTATCATCTACTCATTACAGCGTACATAAGAAAATGATGTTAAAACAAATGTGTGCAAATGCCAGTGCAAATTAAGCTAAGGGAATTAGCCTGAATATATAGCTATTAGTCAAACCTGAAGTAGAGGTTATATAGATTGTTCAGTCTAGCCATACGTGTAGCATCTTATGTATTGCAACTCAATATTTAATTAATTCATGAAAGCAACACAGTATGAAACCTGATTAAAATAAAATACTTATGAAATTTTAAAAGTTGTCAAAGAACTACTGACACTAAAACTTTCAGGGAACTTCAGAGAAATACACATCTTAATACAGTTGCAGAATATTCACTTTCTTCCTTGAGAAATAATATCCAGAGGTTTACACTATTGTATCACTGACTGAAAGTACAAAACTATGTCTAAACTGTGAAGAAAAATAAAGGAAAAAAAGACAAAGGTGGTAACTGGTTTTCTTTGCAAATGATTTGAAAATAGTGTTTACAGGTAAATATCAATTAAATTATGAACTGATTAGAAAATGATGGAAACCAATGCTTAGCATACCAATTCAGATTTATAATCATGATTATGAGCATATAAAAGGCTTATTAAATGAACAACAGAATGAGCTAGGATTTTCTTACAGAACACATGTAAACAATGCACTTGAAATTTTAAATTGGTATTTATATCTCTGCACTACCATGACATCTGCATATCTCACTTTTCTATAAAGAGAGCCATTACTATGTACAGACAGGCAAAAAAAAAAAAAAGAATTTTAGGTCAAAGTTAGGCATCTATGCTATCTGTATCTGGACCGAAATTACCTGTCCCAGAGGACTTACCAGTAGAGGAGTGAGTTTAAAGATGGTTATTTTTATACGAGCCATAAACATGCACCAAGTAGAACAAAAGCAAATAAACCAAATGATGGACCAGCATCAGCTCTCTCATGCCCAGGTATTAAAAAAAATAAAACCTACCCAAAATAGAGAGCATTCTGGGAATTGCTCCATTTCTATTTTTTTCTTCCTGCTCATAAATCTTTTAGGTTTTTGTTTGCTTCTTTCTTTTTCCTGAAGTTCTTTCTTATAGTCAGCAGCAACTGATCTCTCTATTTCTTTAAATAAATCAAAATACTGACTTTCAGATTCTAACAGGATAACTGAGAGTTAGTGATTGAGGAACACTTCTCTAGTAAATAAAAAAAAAAATGTAGTGAAATTGGCAGAGTTGGTTAACAGTAAAGTATCTTGTACACTGCAAACTCTTTAAGGAAAAGAATCATAGAGTTTCATTTAGAGTATTTGCAATCCCTAGACAATCCAGCTTTCTTTTGACTGAGATCACCTGATGTTCAGTATGAATATTTCATAATCAAGTCCATTGATTAATTCTATTTCATAGAATTAGCCACAAAAAGATGGCTTGAAAGCTTAGTTTAAACTTGGTAATATCATAGTGAGGAAACTGATGCATATTTTAGCATTCTGTACAAATGAAAATCATTGACAGAATGACAGGCAACCTAAAGTTGAAAATGATAACAGAGTCTAACATACCCTGTATTTCTTTTAGTAGGGTCTATTCTGTCTATTATGTAATATTCAATTTAAGAGTATTTTACAGAAAAAAAAAAAAAAAAAAAAAAAAGAAAGGGTCACTAGCAATTTGATATTTCAGTGTGGTCCCTTACACTTCAGTCAAATGCTTTAGTAGGATAACAGCATAAAGAAGAAATATCTCCTTGTAAGTAAAGATAAAAATTTTAGAAAATCTACATCACAATTATCCACTAGATTTGTTAATTAAAGGGGGGAAAACCCTTGGTCAAAATTTATTAATCTCAAAGTTATGATTCTAAATGCTAATCTGTTATAACTTGTGTAAACTCCTAAGGAAATTTGGCTTCTGTAGACTATTTCAAAGTTTTGGTGTTTGATAAACATATGAGAAAGTGTTTTTCAGATGGTTATGTGTTTCACCACCCTAGTTCTGGGTTATACATGTAGAATACATACCTCATGATCCAGACAGTAATGACCAAGAATAGGGAAATGATATAAAGAGGTCAATCTGGCTCAAGTCTCAAATTTCTGTTTCTTACTAAGCCATATTATACTAACCTGTTTATGGTAGAACGGAAATTAGAAACCTCCTTATCTTGTTACAGACAAAAGAGGGCATACACATGGCCACAAGGCCATTGCATAAAAATTAAATACTATCATAGGCCCAGCAGCCCATTTTATTCAGTTTGCCCTATAATCTACTAATACTTCAATCAGAGACAGATCCTTCACTACATCCCTTCAAAATGTGAATAAATGGGGATAAACAACATGGTGAAGAAGCAAGCCAATATAATTTTTGCAAACAGAGGTCATGCTTCAGAAATCTTTTAGAGTTTTCCATGCAGTTAGTTAATGAGAGGACCAATTGCTACGATGTACTTTGGTTTCCAAAAACCACTTGTCCTCACAAAAGATTCTTAACTGATTTGCTATGAAGTAAGGCAAAGCCCTCAAACAAATTAATAATTAGGTTAATAGAGCAAGCAAAATACTTGTTAGTAAACAGTTTTTGCAGCGGAGTGTACTATCAGTGGACTCCCAGATATACATGCTATTCAGCGTACCAATTGATGATGTGGACAAGATGGTAAGCAATAGACTGATGAAGTCAACAATGTGAAACAAGTAATGAAAAACAATAAAAAGGAGATCAAACTGCAAACTGCAGCAGAAGCACCTCATGATACTGAATGACTGCTAAAAGGACAGCTAAAAATATTATAGATAAATGTATGTTAATGCATATGAGGTAAGAATATATTAAATTTTCCTGGACTGTAATGGGTTATGAACAGATGATAAATACTCAAAATAACATCTTGCTGTTGCAGAAAAAGCAGATGTATGGAATTACTTTCAAGCAAATAACGATTAAGTAAACAAAGACTAATTAGACTGGAAAAGAAGTAACTGACATGATTGTATGACAAGTGTATATAAGAACACAGAGAAAGGGACTAGGATATAATGGCACACTTTCCCTAAAAATATAGTAAGATCCTAAAATACAGAAGGATAAAAACAATAAAAGAATGCATTTCTGTATATAAGAAACTCTAGTTCAGGAAGCACCTATCCAAAACATCACTGGAGGTGCAGAGAACATACCCCATAAATAATTCTACATATTTCCTCTATTCTTGGATTGTCTTGAGGGCATCTGTTGGGGACGAGCTTTTTGGCTAGATGATCCTTTGGTCTGACCCAGTGTACAGAGCTGGCTTGAACTTCAAGCCTTCTGTCTACTAAACAGCTGCTGCTCATGCTCTGCACACCATTCCTCCAAAGGACTAAAAAAAAAAAATGACTGTTTAGAGATAATCTCTTCAATTGCAGCTTTTATCCTCTGGTTCATCTCACACCTTTGGCTTTCTGCTGAGATCACCAACAATGTTGCCAATTAATGCCAATTTGCTTGCAACACCTGTCCATTAAGAAATGGATTGAGTACAAAAATCTCATTTTTGACAGAACACTGAATGAGGATCAGTTTGTAATGACACATAATCACTATCCACCTGGGACAGCTGTGTGCTGTTGACCTGGAGGAGGGAATGATCCTATATCCCATTAGCAATCACTGACCTATGAAGGACAACGTGGGCTAGTGCTTTGTTGCTTTTAAAAACATATTCTGTAACTACTCATTATGGGACAACCATGAAGTCATACCATAAGTAGAATGAAAAGGCCTCCGTTAAGTGGGAGACCTAATCAGACATGTCTCTATAATTAAGCTTCCACTAAGAATATAGGAAAGACATAAATAGATCATAGTTCACTGTGATTGTCAACTTTTTATCTTTTTGTGACATATTATTTGCTGAACTTGGGCAACTCAATTATTTTACCTTTTTAATTTTAATTTTAAACTGTCATTGATTCTAAAACCTCTGCAAGAAAAATGTCATGTCCTCAAAAGGAAGCATTTCTGAATCCACACTAGTAATTTAATTTGTCGTTTCTGTTAGGCCTGCACCTTGAAAGCAGCCACAGTGATATTTTAGGATGAATGACATGCTGCTGCTTCTTTAAACACGGGCTTTAGGCAGGCTGAAGCTGGGTTAAATCAGTTCTGGACTCAGAAATACTTACAGTCATGTTGCTCAGCAAGCTTAATCTTGTTTTAAAATATACTTGTCAATTCATAGTATAAACACTGCCTGGTTCGCAGAAAGGCAAGTCTTGCAAAGTCTTCATAGTGGATGAAGGACTACACCTGGAACAGAAATGTATCTATCAAACACGCTCTCATATCACAATTAAGCAGAGGTAATAATAATTGATAGTGTTTTTTCTTAAAGGACTAAACTAATTGGCATCAATGATTTGTTCCCTTGCAAGGACTTTCTTTATTACCATGCTACCTTGCTGCTGCCAGCGGCCTTAAGAAATAAAGAGAAGACAGGACTCCTTATCAATATCTGAAATTTCAACTGTAAGTGCAGCTAGCACAAAGGATTCCACAAAAGGCTTGTGTTCTATATGACTTTCATTTTCTATGAAAACCCCTTAATTTTTGCACTTTTTTGCTAAATTATGCTTGAGGGTTTCAGAAGACTGGCAAGATGTTCACTGGAAAATTAACTTTCAGTTAATTTAATTTAAATTAATTAATAAATCTAATTCATGACAGTTTTGGCAAAATCTAAAATATAAAAGAATATAAAAGAAAATAAATAAGCAATTGTGATATGCATTAGGAAAATTTTTAGCTTAAATTCTGCGATCTTGTATTTCATCCTGTAAGACTTTTACTGACAATTCATCCACTTTTTGCTTTAGAAGATTTATTCTTTCAAAGTCTATCATTAAACTCTTGAGGCTGTTCCATGAACTGGTACTTCTACCAAGCGCATGTGTATGTAACAGACATGACTTATTTTAGATTACTACTTGTGATGAACACTGGTTCAATTTCAGATGCTATTATTTATCTTTTGAGCTGTTGTTGTTGCTATTTCCTCTTTATTGAGCGTTGCTGAGAGTTTCTGAAAAGAGTATCAGATATTTCTCTGAAGATATGTGTATGAAAATGCTAGCAATATTAATACAACATTTTATCTTCATATATTGAAACATTTTCCTAGGAAAAACAACTCTGACATTGAAGTGCTAAAACATGGTATAGCATAGCTTAATTTCTTTAAGCTGTAACTGAAAAAAATGGCTAATACATTTTTATGGACTTTGGTAGAAAACCAAAACAACTCAGTGTAGTTAATACTAACTTAATCGCTTTTTTTTTTTTTTTTTTTTTTTACAAGCTGGAGAGCATCTTGTCAAAACTCTATTACTGAAGATATTGCAGCACACTCAAAAGAAAGCCCTCAATATGATATGCTTTTCAAAGTAGGCATATTTGTCTTACTGTTATTTTGGAGGAAGGGAATTAGAATTATATATTTTCCTGCAGCAGCACTGGAAACCCCTCAGCTCACAGTGTGTTGGTGGTGCTCTCTCTACACGTTTCAGTCAGGTCAGCGACTGATATCTGTATGTATATTGCATATATATATGCAATATACAAATGAATAAATAAATGTATATGTAGGATTAGTTTTCAGGGGATCAATGAACTAATCTGATCGATGTATAGCTGAGCATTTGCTAACACTTATTCTAGGGAGAGACAGGAAACAGAGGCTGCTGACTAACTGGGGAAGAAAACAAGACCGCTCTATTTAGCAGTAAAAGGGTCTTATGTTAGCTGATATTAATCATGGAACAACACAATTACAAGTGTTCAGTAGAGACATGACTGAAATTCTTGCAGTGCCCAGCTAAAGAAACACTTTATTGAGGTATCTATTGTAAAGAGGAGTCAATTAGAGTGTTCAGCTTGTCTCAGAACTCAGAGGGATGTAATGATGATATCAAAATACCTGTGCATTTCTTTGATGTAGCATCAGTTCAGAAGAGGGTCTGTGTTTATTTATTTTTAATGGAATGCTTAGAGGCAGGTGCGCAGTTCTGTGACAGCTTTAAGAAGACAGTAATTATGTGGTAAAGTATGCATCACCAAATCATTTAATAAAGGCTTTTATATGGGAAACAAGCTCTTCCAGATGAAGTAACAATTTGGACAAGTAATTTGATGTCTTTAAAATTCGATGAAAGAAGCAACTTTTAATTATACAGCTCTATTCTACACTATTTTAATCGACACACATTGTTTAATTAAATGGGAAGAAGGTGAAACAGCATGTGAAACAAGGATACTGCCCCTCCATTTCTATTACAGAAAAAATGATTTAATTCCAGTGCTGCATCACGTGTAGGCTTCTGAAATTTAATGCCTGCTCTTGAAGACATGTAGTGCATTTGAATTAATGGATAGTTTTGCAGACACTGAGCACCTATATGTGGTTACATGGAGTCTGTATACGTGTTAGGGTTCTCTGCTGCCCTATTCACTGCAGTAGATACGCATTTAAGTCAATGAGATTGCTATTCTGTCGGTGAGGAACAAATTAAAAATCTTTCAATTATATAATTTTTTCTAGAAGTGATTTACAATGGAAAAAAATAATGAATATTTCATTACAGCTGTGCTGCTAGGTGCTGTACCTTTTTTTTTTTTTTCTTTTTTAAACGAACCAATAAGGTACAAGCCTGACTAAGATATTTTTAAAGAAAATGTATGGACTACTGCACCTTTTTCTTAATTTGTTTACCTTAGGCTAAATGTAATTGGTTCCTGAGTAACCTCAACAACCTTGCCTGCAACACCTTTCCCAGGCATATTCTTTCTTTGGAGGATGAGGGGGGTTGGAAAAGGGGATAAAGTGGTTTTTAATAAATCTCAGCACAAAAGCAGAAAGTAATTGTGACTCTTCTCAAATTATAACAGAAGTCAGGAAACAAAACACTATGTTAAAAGTATATAAGGAAAAATACAGAACAGAACACAGTGTTGAAATTATTATAGTCACTTCATAAATGCAACTGTACTGAAACTTCAGTGTTACAGACCGCTTTTGGCAGCCTTTCATATCCCCAGATGGGGTGTTCTGTCCTTGCTGAGAAGAATTAGCTCAAGGTTAGAGAAATTTTTTGGCCTTCACACACTGCAAATTCCTTGGGACAAATTTGAGGTTTGTCTCCTGCTCCTATCACTGACTGGCAACTCAGTGTCAATTTGTTGCAGAAACTTGTGGAATGACAATGGATGCAACTTTGAGGGAGGACCTGTTGCCTTGATTTCACTGTTGTTTATTATTATAAACCTTTTATGTATATCTGAACCACTGGAGTTCATCTATGCTAACATCACATCTAGATATGGGTCATCACTATTCACCTCTGTTTCCCTGCTGCTCATTACCTGGGCCTAGTATTTGAAACACTAATCTAACATTAACTATGGCAACAGTAAAAGGATCTTTTATAGTAATACTAGTAATGCTTGCTTTCATTTCTAACATTTCATCTTCTAACACATGCAGTCTTCAATCTCATGGATGCTCCCACATATTTTTTCTTTCTAACCTAGGACTTCTGCTACTCCCTGCTAACATACCTGAAAGATTGCTGCTCTTTCTGTTGCCAAAAGTTGATAAAGGATCATAATTTTGTTTAGTCATGCAATGGAGTTTTACATGTATACCTTCTCTTTATAATCTAGCTCTGTCCTGAAGCAGTCCACTTTGTGCCTTTGTAGTCATAAGCAGGAGAACAGATAATGAGGGAAAAGAGAGATGCATTTGTACAAAAATCAAATGCAAATTTAATTCATCCCCAGCTCTCATTCTGCATTCCTGAACATCATAAGCCAAACATAAGAGCATTGGTCATTAATAATAAACAACATTCCCACAAACTTCTTTGTCTGTATGTGCAAATGAATGGTACTCAATGCACTCAGTGCAATCTACAGAGCAATACAACTCTCCGCAAAATGGATTCCTGGTGACTGGTCAGATAACTGCTCCCTACAATCAAATAAGCAAGGTACTCCAAATACTCTAATTACAAGTGTAATTAAAAAGAAACTGTGTAATCACCGCATTTCTACCAGCACTGATAAAAATAAACAACTTAGGCTTTATCTCCTAAGCCATTTTCTTTTCACTGCTGCTGAAAACTACAATGAACAAGTTCATAAGAAATAGGAGAAATGCATTCACAAGAGACTGTATATGGGAAAACAGGTAGAATCAAAAAATGAAAACAGATACGTTACAAAAACAGTTTTTTGTTTGTTTGTTTGTTTCTTTACTTGACACATTATTTATATTGTGATTGTGCTGCACGTTTTTTCTCAAAGATAAACAAAAAAGCCAGAACCTTCTATTTGACCTTTCTTGGTCTTTGATTTCTTTTACTGTGGATAATCCCCACTTAAAAAACTGTAAAACTTCTTCTTGGGCTGTGTGTGAATATCAGCTTAACTTTCAGTGCTTAAGTGAGTACTTTTGAAACTAGTATTAGATGTCACGAAGCTGACATATTGCTCAGTGTTCATTTATTTAGTATCTAGTAAGAATTCCTTTTAATTCAATGCCGTAAGTTCTTTCACCACCATTTTTAAGTCTCTAAGTTTAATAAACAAAACAAAAACCTTAAAAAACAAAAACACAATGTGACGAACAAAATATGACTTAAATTAAGATTGGGAAATTAAACAAGTGTTTAATTTCTGTGCAGAAGAAATGGCTATCCTGATGAATCACATATTAAATAGAAGAAGAAATAAACCCATGGAAAGGATTAACAAGATTAACAATGACAATAGGGATCAATAAAAGATGAGACTTTTAAAAACACCTTTTATTCATTTGATTAATATCATAGCAAAAGTCCTAATCAACTCACAATTAGAGAAAAATAGCACTTTTTAACCTCTAAATCTCAGATAAACAATTTCCTTACTCAATATCAAAAGCATTTTTATCAAAAGCAGATCTAGAGTAGTAGAGTAGGAAGTTATTATCAAATAGCTTTATTTTCTACTGATATGACTTCTGAGAGGTGTTATCAGAAACAGAAAATTTGGATTATTTTTCTCTGTATGTAGAAAGGAAATTGTTTCATATTTTATAGTGGAGAAAAAGGAGTGTGCTTATTTGCAGTGCGTTTTATCTCTTTTCATATAGGATCTCACCACAGAAGCAGTTCAAGGTATTCAGTTCAAGTGTAGCTAGCTATGTCTGTTTTAAGTATTTTCTTTTCTGTTCAGGAAAAGGAAGACGTGGTGATGATTATTTTCATAAAGGTAACCAGCACTGTCTCTCTAAGCTACTTTTTGTATTTAGTAGATTTATTATCTCTTATGCAAATACATTACCAAATGATACGCTATGAATCACAAGTCAATTTAAAGTTATAATTCTTTCATACACAGTGAGAAAATCATGGATTTTCAGATCAGGAGTTGGCAGAGTCTACTGGTATCACACACTGAATCACTATAACATAAAAGATATTGATCTGAAATCTTGAAACTTCTTTAAAGTGAGCTACAGAATGACAAAAATGAAGAATAAAATACAAATTAAGAATGATAAATAGCATGTTTATACTGAATTGGAAGGCACTACAGAAAAAATAAAATTATTGAAGCTTTTAGATGTGGTGCAGCCATTTCATTTCAGCTCAATGGTCTGGTTACTTACTGCATTGAAGTATCCATCAGCATAGCTTTTACCCTCAGTACAAGGGTCTCCAACACCTTGCATGCACTCTCTTCCCTTTTTGGGGAGGTTTGGTTTGGGACTACTGGTTTGGGACTGAGCTGTATCATTCTCTCACTCTGAAATCAGGACTACCATATATGTTAAAGACATAGGACCTACAGGTCCCACCAGATGTTGGGCATCTGTATTTTTCCTTTTTATAAACTGTATGTGGTGCTAAAGTAGGCATCTTTCTTAAATCAAAACTTTTTAATTGAACAGATGAAACAAAGACAGTAAAGGAAAAAAAAACAAAAAACAAAAAACAAAAAACAAAAAAACAAAAAAAACAAACAAACAAAAACAAACAAACAAAAAAAACAACAAATAAACATGTAAGCAAGTTAGAAAATTCTAAATGCTTGTTTCATTTCATTTAACCAACTAAACTTAGCATACACTATCAAAATTAAATTAGAATTCTTAAATTACATGATCTATTCTAGTCTTAGTCCATTTATCAGAATATCACTTTTAGACAATTCAGGGAAGTTGGATATTCAAAGAAGTGAAAAATTACTACGGTTTCTCTTTGAATGGCAACTTTCATACTATTTAATAGTGTCTTAGCAATTGGTTTTATTTCAGATGTCTTCTTTGTCTATTTGTCCAGAGGGCTGACTTGGAAATCCAGCTAGGAGAATATCCCTACAGTATTTTCTCCATTGTTTTGTAGTTAGAATCCTTCATCTACATGTACTATAATCACTGGCCTAGAGAGTAGCTCTTCTAAACCTATGTTCCCTGAAATTTCAGAGTATGATTAATAAACCATGTATCAGATACAGATGAATGTATCTGATACTACCAGTCTCTACAGCGTTTGTCACACTGCTCAAGCACAAACCAACTAGGTGTGAAGAGAGCACTTCATCTCATTTCTCTACGTTCAGGGCAAGCCCTCTGAAGCACTCTACTGCAAACTACTCAAATATATAGGAAATATTTCTATAAATCCTGAAGATGATATCAAATCACATATAACAGATGCTTCACAGAAGATATAATAAAGATATATCTAACAGAGGCAAGCTAGCATGAGAACTGAAAATGGTGTAATCATATTAGGCAGAGACAGCTTGATGTTAATACGGCTAAACTACTTCCTATATGATACAAACTAGTAACACCACAATATATTCTGGTGTCATGCAAATGTTACTGCCTGAGATAGCATTAGCTCTGGTGTCTCTGTATTACTGGTTTTCAGAACAGACATGCTGAATGACAGTCTGGTAAAACTACCATAATAATCATTCTCTACTTCCTGTCCTTTCCTTTAATATGTATGATTTTTGAAGTAGCATCCATAAATACATGTGCATTGTCATTAATATAGCAAGGATCTGACTGTGGTTAAGAAGGTACATACAACATGATGTAACAGATCATTCAGAGTGAGTCAGATCTCCCTTACCAAGATGGGGTTTAAATACTCCTACTGGGCAATACAGTCAGTGGGAATGTCAGTCCAGCTCTTGCTTTACTGAAAAAATGAAAATACCTAATTCAAATTAGAAGCATCCACTACTTGGTACCTGAAAAACATGCAGTTCTGAAGATCTAATCACAGCTTATCTATATCTTAGCTGGATAGATGTCCGTCCAAAAGATGGACTACCTCAAAAGCCAGCCGTATCAGCATAGAATACATAGAACCTTGCTTTTGTACATTATAAGAATCTGGCAATTTTTGGTTTTATTTCCTATGAAGTGAGATTGTGACACTTTTACTGGCTACAATGTAAATTGTTTTGCTTAGCTTCACTTCTAGGTCATTGTGTCTGGTGTGAGTTCCTCTCATGACTTTTTGTCCAGCTTCAGAAAAAGACAGAAAACTGCTGTATATAAACAAGTTAGTACCTCGATATTCCCCGTTCTGTTTTTACAGAAGCTTACATACAGTCTTTTGTGTGCTACCTTGGAAACTAACTCTGAATTACTTTGTGTTACAAGTCCATAAAACTCCAGCCACTTAACTTTTGTAATGTGTAGAATTCCAAGCGTGCAATCCCCATTGTATAGTCGTAATGATGACTGAAAGTTATTATGGCACACATTTTAGCAGTTAGTAGGCATTAATTTGCTAAAGCATGCTAATGCAATCAGAGGAAATCACCTGACCATAGCCCTCTTCATATAATGCAAGCACTTTGAAGAAAGGACTTGTTTGGCTGCATAGCAGCCGGTAGACAGGCATTGCAGAATAATGGACCCTTATGGCAGATGTCTTTGTTTGTTTGTTTTTTTGCTAAGACAACAGTGCAAGGTAACCAAAGGCAAAAATTATCTGGATAATTGCAAGCAAATAAACATGATATCTTCAGTATCTATACTCAGTTTGGACCCCAAGCACTAAAGTACAGATATTAAAACAGAACTGAATGCTTTATTACTTATCGTATAAATATTTGCCTATTTATATTACCATTTATATTACCATATATATATATTTATCTGATGAAAAATAGCTTTAAGGATTAATTTAGAGAGGTAGTGGTCAAATGTTCAAAACTTGACAGAAGCAGCAGACACATGACTGGAAAAAAAAAAGCAACAGAGGTCAGCAGAAGCCTGTACTCCATTCACAGGGCATTCGTTCTTTACAATGTAATATCCAACTGAAAAGAATACAGCTGCAATTAGTTGAGCTAATCAAGTTTTCAGCATGAACCGCTGTTCTTATACAGCTATTATTTACATCTTCAATCTTCATTTTAAGAAGACAGCAACATTGTCACCTACTAAAACATCTTATCTTCCTTGGTTTTGACAATTTCTATCTTTCCCAGAGAAAATAATGTATTTTTTCCCACAATGCTGCACTTAATTCAGTCATAGATGTTTGCTGCTGAAAAAAAGTAAGAAAGAACCATCCTCTGGATTGAAGAAATAGACTTGTTTTAAGTCTGCTTTCTCATTTTATTTTTTTCCTCCTTTTTTCCTTTTCATCAAAGTTTGCTTCAATAATTCAACCTTAACATTCTCGTTTGAATTCCATTTGCATTTCAGCATCTTTACTAAATTTAATAGCACAATGCTATAATTCAACAAAATATGTTAAAAATTGACATGAGTTCATCTCCACACAATGATCCAACCTTGTTGTGATCATTCTGAGAAGCTTATCAGTGTTGCCTCATAGCAACTGAGAATAGCAACCATGTTGGCTACTTCACAAGTATATAGAATTTTACAGCATAGGCACTTAAAAAAAATCCAACAAAACAAATAAAAAAAAAATAATAAAAAAAATAAAAACAAAATCAAAACAAAAAATGCTTAACCAACCAAACACTAAAAAAAAAATTAGGCTAGTCTTATGGTGTTACATTAGCATTCTGAAGCTCAAAATGGAGCAAAAACTTATATAACTTATGCTTTTAGTATTAATTTACTTACAGTGTTAATTGAGTTTCCATTTAAATGTAAGCCACTGTCAAAGAGAGGTGATGAAGCTCCACTGCTGTGATCACTAGATGGTCCAGGGGAACCTGGAAATCAGATCATGAAAGACAATTGCTTATATTAAAAATATATGTATATATCTATTCCAGCTGTAAAACATGTTAAGAATTTCTAATACATATCACCAAACCAAAACTGCATTTTAGGAGGATAGACAATAAAATGTGTCAATCATATAATATATGTCTAAGAAGAAAAAAGTAGCTGGATGTCATTTTATGGAGGCTGTCATTCTGTAAAAGCTGTGCTCATGGGACCTTAGATGCTTAATTGTTTGCAGGATTAAGCCTTTTTTTTTTTTTTCACTGAGAGTGAGACATTCAAAATCAAGTAACAAATTCAGTTACACAAATCCCATTAATTTAATGAATAAATTTCCTACTCAGTGTTGAAAGTCTCATCTTTGAGTATAATTATGGAGAGTGTATCTATACACAAAGCTAATAAGAAACTCTCAAGCAAGTATTAACAGTACACATACTTACATTTTACTAATGGATATATATTTTTCATAAAGTGGCAATTACTTTCAAGAATGATGCACCTTCTCAAACTAAGAAATTAAAAGCAAATAGTCATCTTGCAATGTTGATACTGTGTTAACATTCTAATATAACACAGCTATATTCTTTGAGATATCTGTTCCTTTAAACAGCTATTCATGATCCTACTTTAGCAGTTAATGGAACTCTAGGAAAGCTTAATGCATTTGTATGTAATAACTCGTTTAATATAACAGAAACAATACAAAGCCGCATCATTGTGTAATTTTTGTTTAAATATAAAATTATAACATATAGCACCAATAATACCCAATTACTGTCAGAATACACTTGGCCTTACCAATAAAACATATAAAATCAGTTTCACAGCATTATATTCATCATTACTGAAACCTCATTTTTCTGTCTGAAGAAGTCACCTGAAATTGCCTTTAAATCATTTCACATTAATAGGTCTGTCAAATCTAACATCACAAGAGTCAAAATGTCATTCCAAGTCATATATTTTTGTATGTATCTATTCCACATATCTGAAAGATTTAGCAAAATGGAAGTTAATTCAACAAAGGCTCGTTTTCTCCATAACAACTCTCTGTCAGTCCAGTATTGAGATCTCAAAATTATACTCTGTCTGCATTCTGAAGTTTCAGCATGTTTTCATTCATAGTCTTTTCTGTATAGTTTCAGACGATGTCAGCAGGAGGCACTGCTATGCTTCGCTGATACAGGTCTAACCCATGTGCCAACTTAGTAGCCAGGTACATTTTGTACCTACTATAAACCTACAGTGCACCACAAAAATCGATGTTCAGAGTTGTAGGTGACCACAGGGAATTATTGTAACAGAAAATGATATCTAATTTTTTATAAAAAAAATGTTTAAATAAAAAACTTCACATTAAATTCCTTGTGGAAGAGTCTGTTGGAACTTCATTATCTCCCATAACAGACACGTATGACAGGTCCATGAGTTGATCAGATTCTTAATGTGGACCAATCCCACATCTTCTGCAGTTTCAGCATATCAAAATAGACAAATATAATTATTTCCAAAACTCTGAATGAAGGATTTACTATAATACAAAATATTATATTAGTGTTTTTAAGTATGTAAAACTCACATCTGCTGCATGGGAAAGCTTAGAATAAAAGGTGAAGTAACATATTTTCCTCAGAATCACACAGAATCACAGAATTTTCTAGGTTGGAAGAGACCTCAAGGTCATCGAGTCCAACCTCCAACCTAACGCTAACAGCCCTCCACTAAACCATATCCCTAAGCTGTACATCTAAGCGTCTTTCCTCCTCCCAACATATAACTCCAGACTTGCTTTTCAGTTTAGTAGCTTTCTTTGGTTTTCTGAGTCACAACAAACTATTCAGCCTCCCTCAGTCTGTCATCTTCACCACTTGATTGCAGGGAAGTTCACAAGCTGTTTAGTCTGCTCCCTGCTTATTCGGCCTCATGCACTCATGGACTATTCCTTCATGGCCTCGTTCTGTATTTTGGAAGCTTCTGTTTATATTCAACTGCTTTCATGGAAGGTGCAGTCCTCTCATCTCTCCAAAGAGCTCTGCCTGCCTCCTGGCATGGCAGTCCCAAAGCAATCAGGTGGGCTGAACAAAACATAGGATATACATACACAGCAAATACACGATCCAAAAAATTACACTAACAAAAAGCAATCTTATATTATTTGCTACTATAGCTCTTGCCCAAATAGATGAGACTCCAAATCAAGTGCTGGGTACCAGTTCAATTTCTGGAACATTAGTTCATAATCATCTAAACAAAGCGCTTTTTTAAAATAAAGCATCAGGTATAGACAATTCCCCTCTCCATGACTAGTGGGGACTGATACCAGAAGCTAGGTACATGGTATATTGTGAGACTTTCAGCAACCATTATTATCACCTAGCTTTCTTCTTATTCCACCCAAATTGTAGTTAGGCAGTCAAGCTATGAGAAATGAAAACTTGTACTATGACAGGTCTTATCTGTTTATTTTTATTATTTTTTTCTTAGCTGTGTCATTTTTGTTATCTTAAGAATGCTAGTTCATAAAGGATTCTGTGAGTATGGGAAAGAAAGATTTTTACCTGAGCAACAGATGACTATGCTCAGAGGAAAAAACCTCCCCTGTGATGTGTGAAAGGGCCAGAGAAAGAGAGAGATATCCAGTATATAGGATTTTTCAGTCCACAAAAGAGACTGAGATACTCCTGAGGGTGGCAAGAAAAAGCCAGAACTCAGAGGTGAGTGAAAGAAACTTCTTAAAGACCAGAGGGGATTTTGCAGATCTAGCAGTAACTCAGGAAAATCACCAAGTTATCTGACACTAAACCTAAAGCAATAAAATATTTGCAGTGGAAAAGGTAGGAGTTGTTTATAAAACCTTTTAATTCTTTTTGACAGAATCACTGAGATTTTTCAATTTAAAAAGTCAGGTGTTCTGCTACTTAGTTTAATAAAGCCTGGATATATATACATGTGTATGTATATATAAATATATATATATATATATATATATATATATATATTACACCTTAAAAGTCTTAAACTTAGTAGACCTGGAAAAGTCTATTTTAAAGTTCATCATCAGTTTTATCTTTTTAATGTATTTCAGTCAGTGAATTACACTGAACCTCTAAACAACAAGCAAAAACCTCAAAATGAGCATATCAACGTAAGGCAGTCAGAAAGACTTTATCCTCTAAAACACTACAATTTTTCTTATGATTAACATTGCTGAATGATACTAGAGATGTCCTGTATAAAAAAATAAACAAGCTCATTTATCTGACTTGCTAAATTTGTCATAGACAGCCTCCAATAGACAAAAAGACTATTCCAGAACAACCGCCAAATTAAAGTCAATAGAAACAGAGGCTTTGTAGCCTTCGGATATTCTGATAATTTGGTATAACCACCAAAATCAAAAAATTCTTAAGAGAGCCTGATTTACCACAAAATGCCCTGAAGACTCTTTCCAGCAGGAGTGTATCTTATCTAAAAGGGTAAACACCTTATGTCTTGCTCAGCTCTGGGATGGGTAATGGACTTAGTCTTAGAGAATCCTCAATGATGGTACCAACAGGCTGTAGCTGTAATGTTCTGTAGCAGGCTAAGAAATAACACTCATATCCAATTTTAACCTCCTGACACAGCTCCAAAAAACGAAATTTCTTATTTTGGTTTCCAGAAACATGTATTTGTTTTCTTTCTAGCTGGAAGACACCTCAGAGCAGATCACAGGTCATGGGATGTGGAATCATCCCATGGGGGGCAGACAATGCAATGAGTAGACAGTTACTGATCATGCAATGCAGCTCCAAGAAGATGATACCTGACTGGTGGACTACCCTCAGCCCACCACTCCTTAGCTGGTCCACTCTCATTCTGCAGAGGACTCTGAATCACAGTGTCCAGACTCTACAGGGGTGTGCCCTCAAAGGCACACAGCTGTACACCCTGAAGAAGCTAAGTCAGGTGCTCCTGGAGTATGTCAAAACCTATACTAGTTGTTCACAATCTCTGAAAGAGTGAAGAAACCAGCAAATGTGGTGAGAACTGCAGGCACAACTGTTGTGACATCTTATGTCTTTAGTACCCACAGTGGGAGACAGTGCAGGGAAGGAAGAGCTATGAAAAGGAAGCAAGGGAGGCAGATGCTGCTCCTGATTATGTGCTTATAAGAAATAGTAATAACACTGGTTAATGGGAAGAGACAGTACAGTTGCATTTGAAGCGAACACACCATAATACTAAAACTGCTAGGGTAGCAGCTGGTCTGACTGAATCCTTGGATGTAGGGGACCATGTGCGTGAACCTTCTGGGATGCCAGGAAAGCCTCAGATACTTCAGATTTATGTATATATGCACTTTAATCTTGCCTGCAATGTGAGTTGGGATGCATGTAGTTGTATAGTAGAAATGATACTTAGGTTGTTATATTTTTCACTAATTCTTGTTCCTGGACCTGCATGCACTACCATGTGAAGGTGGCAGTTGTCTCACACGGGATGTGTACTGAGTATAGGTGGAAAGGCAGCGGGGCTCCAGGTGTGGCCTCTGTGAGAAAAAGCCAGGGGCCGCCCTGTGATGGACAGAGCCAGCTCCAGCCAAAACAGACCCACCACTAGGCAAAGCTGGTGGCACCTCTGAAAAAGTGTGTTTAAGTAAGGGAAAAATCCTACACAACAGAGAGAGGAGTGAGGAAAAAGTGTGAGAAACAGCCCCATGAACACCGAGGTCAGAGAAAAATGAGGGAGAGTATTTGCTAACCACAAGAACCAAAAATTTCCCTCATCTGTATTGTCCATAAACAATCGGTAAACTACTCAGTTGTCACACCATAATTTTGTTCTTTGACAAAAATGATTAAAATATCAAAGTAGTTTATAAACTATACACAATTAATGTTATCCATTTGCTCTGTAAATGTTCTGCTTTTGATTTTTCTGAAAAGAACAACATACCTTTCAGAATGAATGCATGACTCAAACGTTTGTAAACACTATTTTATTGCATTCAGTCAAAGCTTCTTTAGAAAAACTTCCAGCTATCACCCATGACTGTACTGCAATTTAGTGGATTTTACACTTTTATTTTGAATAAACTATACAGACACAATCATGCAGTATGCATTAGATTCTTATAAGTTTATCAGAAGAGTACATAACTAATTTTTCATTTCTTGCTGTAAAACGCTCAAGGATTGAATTCTTATTTCTGTCAATGTCATATTATTATGAGAATACTTCAAAGGGGAAAACAAATTACTCCTATCAGTTAATTTCCTCTTACCTAATGGGAGCTTTAAAAATGATGGAGCTTCCCTGAGGTACTGAACAGTGATGGTAACTTCATCGCCAGCATTTCGCAGTAGGTGTACCTGTCAGTGTACAAATAACAGCTACTTTAAACCATAGAGCCACGAGTCATGGAAAGCATATTAGTTACAATGAAATCAGCATCTCTGTTGATCTGTAAGAAACAGCATGAATACTGCTGACTGGGAATGGAGAGTATCAAGCCACACCAAAAAAGGGTAAGAGTAGGCAGGACCAATGGAACAACCTGAAGAAATAACCTGGTGAGTAACTTGTTTTTATATAAGCTGAAGGTAACTTCTACAAACAAACACATTTTATAAAATTGCCATAGAGTAGTAGGGAAATTTGTGTTTTGTAAATATAACATATTAATTGTGTGTATGCACACATATATAGACACATTATATAAATATAAATTAATAACAACACATATTTCATATCTGATTTATATTTGGGTTGATTCAGGTGTTACATTAGACACATTTTTTTTGTTTCAAATATAGTTTTTGTGACTATCTTCATTATCTGTAAATATCTGCTAACCAGAAGAGAACACACATACACACTCATTATGCATATACACATGTATGCATACAGACATACATGTATTAAAACATTAGAATTTAACTGAAGGCATAACACACTACTACATAAGGAACTTTAAAAAAATGAGAGCTTTGAATAACATCTTTGATGGAACTTTGTTCCTTTTGCGGTCAGAGTTATTCCCTTGTTTCATACCCTTGACACCCAGGAAATAGGTATTGCATTTGGTTGGTAAGTGGCCTGCACGTAAGGTTTGCAACCACAGTCCCTTTGTCAGAAACAGATACCAAGTTCTGTGGCTTTTCAGGTGAGCACAACCAGAACTTGAATGCATCGAGCAGAAATGTAACAACAGCAAACAGTAACTCCTATAAACGTATTTACTGATCTAATGTGCTTGAAGGAAGCAGGTGCTTGTATAGCTTCAGACCTCAGCACACTGCCACATTGACTTAACATCACAAGGTGCAGGATTACAACCAACAAATTAATCACAGTAGGGATTACTTACTTTATACCTTTTCTGATGTGTATCTATCTGTTTGGGCATATACGAGTATTTTGCAGGCTACTAATGGCTTTCTGGAATTACAATATTGTAAGGCTGTTTCCAGATGAGAAAGAAGGGAGGAGTAAATTCAGGACATTGCAATAGGGATCTGCAATAAAATCAATATTCTCAGCCTTTAACATCATACACCATATAATGTCACGTGGACAGATTTTTTAAAATGGAGAGTATCGATTTATTAGCAATATTATAGACAGTTGTATTATTCATTTTGTGATTTGCTCAATGGCTATGAAAGCTACAAATCTTTTCAGGCACATACAAAAATTTCTGAAAAGAGATAATATAGAGAAGTATAAGGAAAAATTAAATTTGAGGTAGATAGTTACGCAAGATATCTGTGATTGATTTATGTAAAAATAATTTTAGTTTATATTATAAGATACCAACATGAAAATAGAATGACTGAGAGAGTTCCAAGTCACTGGAGAATTAAGGTTAAACAACAACAAAAACAACCCTAAATTTTGTTTTCTCTAGATTTCACAGTTTCATTTTGTTTTGTTTACTCTTATATTTTATGGTCTAACTCTCTTAGAATCATAGAATGGCCTGGGTTGGAAGGGAACACAAAGGTCATTTAGTTCCAACCCCCCTGCCATAGGCAGTGATGCCACCCACTGGATCAGGACCCCATCCAACCTGGCCATCAACACCTCCAGGGATGGGGCACCCACAGCTTCTCTGGTCAGCCATGTGCCTCACCACCCTCTGAGTGAAAAATTTCCTCTTAACATCTAATCTAAATCTCAGCTCTTTTAGTTTAAAACCTTTCCCACTCATCCTGACAGTATTCAACTGAGCAAAGAGTTGCTTCCCATCTTTTTTATAAGTCCCTTGACTACAACTTTTTGGTCATTTGCCTTCATGATCTTCCACCGAGGTAATTTTCAAGTCTAGGACTTGTACTTCATGAATATTTCAGGTGTTTTATTTCTGAAATGTACTTCAAGATCAGACAATCATCATGAGAGTCACTTCCTTTTACTTTATGACTTTTGCTTCAGACTTTAAGCCTGTATTAAGTGTTTAGTCTTGTGTTTTCATCTATAGATGAGAGATTTGATTGATTTCACTGAACTTCATATGTTTAAA
Organism: Aythya ferina; assembly: GCF_964211825.1. NCBI lineage: Eukaryota > Metazoa > Chordata > Aves > Anseriformes > Anatidae > Aythya > Aythya ferina. The sequence goes on along the minus strand of NC_140298.1, from coordinate 99,977,191 downwards.
GTATAAGTTTATTAACTAGGCTCTTTATTCAGAGATAAACACTCATAGGTGATGAATACTTTTTATTCTAAGATCTCTGCAGATTTCTAGGGAAAATATTGACAACCACTTTGGAATTGTATCTTAGCTAAGGGGCCATATGGATGAACTCATTCTTCAAAGAGATGCTCCTTTTCAATTTTAATTGCTGATACAGTTTTGATCTATATTAAGACAGAACCCAATTCAAACAACCAAAACCCCATCTAAATCTCTGAGCAATTCGAATATTAATGATCATGTACGTTTGAAAGTTTAGAGTAAGCAATGGTAAGCACAAGGCACCAGAACTTAAAAAGAATGCATATCATCTATGAATTGTGCCATTGACTTTCCTTCCTGAATTAGGCATATAAGATTTACCTAAAGTGGGCATTAACAGTAAAAATGAGGCAACAAATATAATTTGGTTTCGCTAAAATATCAGTCATATTTTGCTCCACAGACTCTTGAGTGTAATTAGGTAAGTGAGATCTAGGAGCTCCTGTTTATACTTTTTTACATTCTCTCTGTTATATTCTTGAGAAATAGATGTGAAAAAGAGAAGCATAATAAAACTTGAGTTGATAAATGCACTTAACTGAGTTATGCAAATTCCACAAATTAGAGCCAGCATGAAAAGTAAGCATTTCCTTTGATGCCCTTTTTCTTTTGTACATATGAACACACAAGTACGTGTATACACACACAAATTTAGATGCAGCCAGTCTACTTGATCAACCATAAAAAAACAATCCAGTCACTTTTTAAATTCTCCTTCTACTGCTACAGAAAGGCAATAGTGCAACAGCTCATGTAACTTTAAAGGTGCTAGATTTGTCTTGCTGGACTTACTGGACTTGTGCAAAAGCTTCAGTACCACAGAGAAATACATTATTTAGTGACTTTCTGCACCATTAATGGCTTCTTGTGAGCACTGAAATTGAATCTTATTTTTGTTCTTAGTATATGCGGCTCGATAATCCCATCTCTTCAGGCATTAACAATATAAAGTGGCTCCAGGAAAGTGTGATACGATACCATATTTCCTAAGGCATAGGTTTGGTAATTTTAAATGAAAACATTAATATCATGAGGGCTCTTCATATCATTTGAAATAAAAATCAAATTTAATTCTCTGCAATGGTTTTTAAGCTAATGTTTTGTTCCATACACTAACTTCGATTGGATTTATCTTTGTAATATTTGATTAAGACCTTCTAAAAGTACACTAGGCAGTACGTTGATCATGCAGTCTCATAGAATCACAGAATGGTATTTTCTTCCTCCTTGATAAATACCATAATGTGTAAACATTCTTTGAATCAATAAAGAGGAAACACAGTTCTTGTGCTTTTTTTTGAAAGTCTACTTCAAAATTTTTCTGTCCATTAGGTTGAAACTCTTCCTCGTTATTCCAAATATAAAGAACTAAAAAGGTCAACATTTGGAGCTTTTCTTTAAAAACTGTTATAAATAATAGAGTGAGTTCTCTGTATCTATTTTATTTGGTTTATGTTTCTTCCCAATAGATATTTCAGCACAGTATTGTGACTACGTTATAAATTTGTGATTTTTGAAATTATCTATTGGATTTTACAAAATACTGATGGTTCTATACTGAGTGTAAGGTAAACAGTGTTATAGGTACCACATAATGATAAGTAGAATGATATTACAAGATACAGGAACATTTTGTGACATGAACTTGCAGTTGACAAACTCTGACCTCCTGTTTCCCTTATACTAACTTTTTGAATGGTAATAGAGAATTCATTATCTGTTAACTTTATACTTGGACACGTAGGAAATATTTCCAATTAAGCTTTGTTGGTCAATGACTCAGAAATTCCATGATTCTATCAGTGTGGCAAAAATTTGATTTTCTCTTATACATGCTTTGATCAAACATAAAAACATTCAGTCTAGTTCTGAAGGCTCCATAGCAATGCAGATTAGTGTACCTGGTGCAAAGTCATTAATTGGTGTGACAGGGCTAGAAAGAGAACATAAACTCTTTGCAGCTCCTAATGTGGATATTAATGCAGTTTAGGAAGACAAATTCATCAGCTGGAGAGTGGTAAGTAACTGCAGTCTAATTTAAACATATATAAGGCTATACCAACAGTTTCTTCAATTTTTAACACAAGTATTTTTCATGTGACAGTTCATATATACATATACAGAAAGATTTACACATATATGAAAAGTATATAAATGTGTGTACATAATTCTGTTTGTACTATGTTTTCGCATATGGTTCAATATGAGTCATATGGTTCGACAGACTATTATAATTCTATCACAGCTTTTGAACAAAACAAGCAAAATCTGTATAAGTATATATATGTATGTAGCTCAGCTATATGTGACAGAATGATAGTGAAAGTCTGTAAGGTAAGTACTATATTTTTAGCTCCCATTGAATTAATCAAGGATGTTTTCCAAAACAGAACTACATTTTGGAATATTAATTTCTAATCTTGCTGGTGCATCCAAATATTATGTGATAATAGATCTGTATAAATACCCTAATATTACTTTCTAGGCAATTTTAATATTAGTTGACATAGCTTTATGAATTTCTGAGCATTTTGTGCTAAGTAGCTTGTCTAAATCAATGAAACAAATATTATATCAATTTAATTTATTGAATTAAATTTAAACTATTGAGCTTCATCTCACTTAAAGGTAATGTAAACATTCTGAATCTTTAAATCAGACTAAATTTAAAAGAAAACATCCAGTTACTGAAGAATTTCAGAAGTATTTAAAAATAAGATCATAGTGGAATCTGGACTAAAATATTTGTGTATATATATATGAATATGTATGTGTATTTGTATATATATAATTATTTGAATATAGATTAAATAAGAAATATCTATAAAATAGCCTTTTTATTATATATAATAAATACACATTACACATATTTGTAATGGTCTGCAGATAAACTAATAGCAATCTTTTAACAGTAGGACATAATTTGCATAGCTACCTACCAAATTTGGCTCTTCAGAAGTAATACATCACGTTTGCAGATGTTACAGGAAATAAGTAAAGTGTAATTTAAGTGTAGATTGAATTGGGGGAAGGGGCGGGGGGGGAGAGAGCAAAGGGAGCAAGAAGAGCAGGGAAGTGGAGCCCTGGAGGAAGGAAGATTCTGGCCACCAGCAAAAAAGAACTGAGCTTAAAAGGAAATGCAAGTCCTTTACATGGAACTTAATAGTAGGTCTTTCCACTTTCTTTTTCTTTTCTTTTTTTCTTTAGTTTATTATTATTATTACTTTTCTTTCTCCTGTTTTATTTTCTTTTTTTCCTCTTCCTCTTGCTTTTTTATTTCCTTTTCTTCTTTTCTCTTTTTCTTCCTTCTTCCTTTTTCTCACTTCTGCTTTCACTTTCACTTTCTTTTACCCATTTCTACCCATCATCTACCTGGACTTGTGTAAAGCATTTTATATTTGTCCCAAAGCATGCTGGACACCACACAGCATCCTTGTCTCCAAACTGGACAGACAAAGATTTGATGGATGTACTATTCAGTGGATAAGGAATTGGCTGGATGGCTGCATCCGGACAGTGGCAGTCAACAGCTTAATGTTCAGGTGGAGATCAGTGACAAGTGGTGTCCCTCAGGGTTTGTACTGGGCCTGGGACTGTTTAATATCTTTATTAATGACATAGACAGTGGGATCAAATGCACCCTCAGCAAGTTTGAGGGTGATATCAAGCTGAGTGGTGCAGTCAGAACAGTGGAGGGAAGGGATGACATCCAGAGGGACCTGGACAGGTTTGAGTAGGCCCTCATGAAGTTCAACAAGGCCAATTGCAAGGTCCTGCACCTGGGCTGGGGCTATACCACGCTTGAATACAGTCTACACAATGAGTGGACTGAGAGCAGCCCTGCAGAGAAGGACTTGGGGGTACTGGTGGCTGAAAAGCTGAGTATGAGCCAGCAGTGCAAGCTTGCAGCTCAGAAAGCAAATCGTATCCTGAGCTGCATCCAAAAAAATGTAGCTAGCAGGTCAAAGGAGGTATTATTCCCCCTCTGCAGTCCTCTCCTGAGACCCCACCTGGAGTGCTGCACTGAACTCTGGTGCCCAGAGCATAAGAAAAGCATAGACCTTTTAGAGCAGGTCCAGAGGAGGGCCACAAAGATAATCATAGGGCTGGAGCACCTCTCCTATGAAGAAAGGCTGAGAGAGCTATTTGGCCTAGAGAAGAAAATTCTACTGTTGTATGATTCCCTGCATGTTTGTTCTGGACCACTGTTCCCCAAGCTCTGTGATCTAATTGGACTCCCAATTATGTGGTTTGGCCTCATCAAGCTCTTGCTTCTCCCTTGCAGAGCTGTGTTTCTAACTTAATAAGGGCAAGATGCCATCATTCCTTCCATAGACTGATCACTGGTCACCAACTCCAAAAATAAAACATACTGTTCTGAGAGAAACTAAGTCATATTTACTACCACTTTAAAAATTTCTCATGTCTATTACCTACCTATCAAGGCAATGCAACATACAGAAATTTTCACAGATTTAAATTAAACCACCAATTCTCTTAGTTTATTCAATTGATACTTTTCTCTTACTTCCATCAACAAATTCAGTAGATGTTTTGAACCACAAAGCTTCACTATTCATTTTAAAACATAATACTGCTCCCGTATGCTATAATTACTAGGAATTATAGAGAATAACAAGAAGTTGTTACTATTTTGATGATTTTGTATATTGATTTATCTACTTAATCACACATTTCAGTCTGTGTTTCACTTCAAAACAATGCTTACACAAATGTCTGGGATATGAAAAATAATGCTACAAACTGTGGATTGGAAAATATATTCTAAGCTAAGTCAGCTGTTCCCTGAAGCAATGGAAGTTTAAATAAATTTGCTTAAGGCTAACTCTTAACTGAAGCCTAAAGACCCATCCCTCAGAAAGTAACACTGCTATCCTTCAATAACTCCAAGAATAACAGTGCACCACAGTGACTTCTCTCTGGAACTTCAGGTCTGTCTCAACTGTCATTAATGTGCTATAACTGAACAGAGTTCAAAGCCATGGAACTCATAATTTTACAAGAAACAATATGTTTTATTGCTCAACTACTATTATGTATTACTTGTAAAAAGAAAAAAAGAAACCTCAAGAATAAAAAAAAATAATCACAGTAGACAGAAATGGCCAAATAACCAGAAAACAAAACATAATTCTTAGATGGAAACTTAATCATATCATTACTGATATATACGGTATGTAAGAAACACAGTATCAAAGTGCCACTGTGTATCTGTTCTTACAGATACCCATATCTGACTGAGATTGGAAATGCGTATATTTAACCGGAATCAAAATCTGTAGAAATACACAATTTCTCCTCTCCTTTGAAGGCAGGCTGAGGGAGCTGTGGTTCAGCCTGGAGAAGAGAAGGCTCCTGGGATACCTTACAGTGGCCTCCCAGTACCTAAAGGAGGAATTGCTCAAGACCAGGTTGGATGGGGCTTTGATCAACCTGGTCTAGTGGGAGGTTTCTAGTGGGAGGCTTCCCATGGCATAGGGGTTGGAATTAGGTGGTCCTTAAGGTCCCTTCCAACCCAAACCATTCTATGATTCCATCGAATAGGAAAAACAAACAAACAAACAAAAAACTTTCTGATTTCCTGATCCAGTTCTTTAATAGTTTTGATTCAATGAGTTCGCTTGTTTGCTATCTGAAGTGCATGAACAGACTCACATTCTATGAGCAAGTGTTTTGTCTGGTATCTACAAAAAGGAACAAGTGCCAGAATCTAGCCACCATTCAGTGGCTAAACAAATGTGCTTGAAATACTAATGATATTCATGATACCTATTCACTTGTTTAGATCACGCTCCCATTAAAGTGAATGACTTTATGAAGAGAAACAATAGAATCACAGAATCATAGAACCACCTAGGTTGGAAAAGTCCTTCAGTATCGCCAAGCCAGCCATCAACCTCACCTCCCTAGCCCATCACTAAACCACGTCTCTTAGTAACACGTATATATGTCTCTTAAATACCTCCGGGGTGGGGACTCCCCCCATTCCCTGGGCAACTCATTCCAATGCGTGTACTTACGTACAACTAAAAAAGCGATCTTTTCTAACCACAATACAAAATGAGTTTATTCATCTCACCTGTCATCAGAAATACAGTAATTTTATTAATAAGTTGATTTTATGTGGGTGTAAGTACTCTGTATAACTTGCATTTTCCTTCCAATTTGAGGAAGTTTACCAAATGCTAAATAACTGAGCTTCTCTTATATAAACAGATTAAGTCTAATCTTTTACAAACACATTTATTTAATTAACCAATCCAACATCACAAGAGTGTACACTAAGTCTTTTTTAACTTTCTGCTGAGTCCTCTTAATCAGCCTAGATTATATAGGGCTCCATAGTTCTCTCTACCCTAATGAAAAGCTGAGGCTCATCCAATATAAGGTAGTGAATTAGTCAAAAGACTAATTTCTGTTTCAAAAGACTAAACAAAAGAACATTGCTTAGGTAGAAAAGGCTGGGCAAGGAAGTCCGAAAGGGGAAGGAAAGGATATTGCTTCAGAGAAACTATGTCAACTGTAACTGCAACCCACAGAAGTGACCAAAAATTAAAACACAAATTAGATGTTGCACATGATGAAAGGATCAAAGGAAGCAAGAGTGGAAAGGTTTTCCCAGCAATTGTCAGGAAAAACAAGGGACATTATACGGTCCTTATTTATTTATTTATGTAAAAAAAAAAAAAAAAAAAAAAAAGAAAAGAAAGAAAGAGAGAGAGATGATTTATTTTCCTATCAGCTTTTTAGAAGACACTCCAGATTTATTCATGAATGTTTTATACCCTTTTGTTCTTATTCTAACATTCTCCTTTAGCAATATTTGGTCTCCCTCCATGGTGCTCAGTTTCATGCAGGTAAAAAAAGAAGTGTGGAAAAAGAAGTGAAGTAGTGAGGAGCAATAAGTGTGGAGGGTGACCAGCACAGGGTTCTGACCTCCAGGGTCTTTGGTTGTCATTGCACAGGGGTCCAGGTGCTAAGGGTGCACAGAGGAGGTGCTGGCAGCAATGCCAACAGCAGTGTGGATGCAGGTGTAGTTGGTGGTGGTCACCTTGTCTGCGTTTGGGGAAAAGTAAAGGTTGGCTCGTTGCATGAAGAGGGCAGGAACTCCTGCCCCAATCAGTCACACTGCTGGCTGACCCTTTCTTTCTCTCCTTCTCCATACAAAAATGATACAGAGGAGATGGACTCAGTATAGCTATCCTGAGCACGTTATGTAGATTCTAAAATTGCCCTGTCTTGTACCAGTTCTCTTATTTCATATGCCTGAAAAACTCCTGGATGCCCCTTTCACTTCTTTTCTGTGGCAGAAACATTGGATAATCATAAATCAGGTAGAAAAATGGCTAATCTGACATGACCTACTTGTAAACCTGTATTGTTTGACCCAACCTCTATTTGTCTGGTATACTTTCTAAGCAGTGGATTAAGACCAAAATTATTTTGCATCTTATTAAAAGCAAGCTGCTTAAATCAAGCTTATCCCTATTCCATAAAAGACAGAACTTTGTTAAATATACTATATTTGCTTTCTCCTGGTATTTGTACAACTCTGATTAATTTGTTCAATTTTGTAGAAGAATCTGCAATGTTATGTGCCATTTTTTTTTTTCTGTATTCTAAGACAGGGACTCCCCTATTTTACCAATAATAAAATATGTAAATTGTGATCCCACTTCAAAGATATAAAGTCTGCTTTTATATTTTCATTCCTAACCAGCCATTAGTTATCCTGTGTCTCCTCCAGCATTATTTTTTTTTTTATTTTATAAAACAAAGTTACTTTCAGTTTCTGAACTGCACTTGTATTTTCCATGGTTTACACATTCCCATATAGTGATCCCATTTTTGATTATTTTATTTTATTATTGAAGAGGCCAGTAGAATTTGTTTTAAGTCTTTCCACATTTTTAAAATCAGAAGGAATAAAGAAGATGCCGCAGTCAGGAACTAAATGAAAAACAAATGAACAAGCAAAAACTTTAAAACTTTTTACATTTAGGAAGCATTGCTTTGAATAGTGGTTGTCCTGCCACACTCTCTGTGTGCTTTATCTAAGAAGTGCTACATTTTGTGCCCACAGTATAAAAAGCTTTTAAATTCTACCTATTGCTCCTTTGTGGCAGGTAGATGATTTTTTCTATAGGTTTTAATTTTAGTAATTCTGCTTTTGTGCTCAAAGAATATGTGCACTATAAATGTTCATAATGCCAGAGAACTCACTGCTTTTCTAACCCAGGGAATTAATGATTGTGAAATAGATAGGGGTAAACTAAGATAGGGGTATTGAAACCTAGAACTCCTTAATTGTGGATGCTTTCTTAACATGCTTACATTTTGAAAATATGTCAGTTTCCAAGAGTACATTATAGAAACTATGTAATATTTATAAGTACACACCTAATACAGATACCATAAAACATACTCTATTTTTTAAACTTTTTTTTCCCCTGCAATCTTGTAATCCTTTACAAAAGAAATATAAAGGTGCAAAAAGGTACAAATTTAACTCATAAAAATGTGTATGTGAGTTTTAACATTTGCATGTAAAAGATATTGGATATTAAATGTTCATTATAACTTGCTTCTTAATGAGGAATGCAGCCAGATGCATTCAGTTATAAAATAATCACATTTCTTAGGGCATCTGGCAAACTGAGGTTGAATTGTATATCCCTCAACATTTGACTGTAGTACCACAATTTGCTGCTTTTATGCGTTTTTATTTTTATGTTGTGTTGGGATACAGAATACTTATGGCAAATCAGCAGTTGGAGAAATAAAACTAAATTCAGATCTTTTTAACCTAAGAACATTTAAAAATTATTTGTATCACCGTCAAGTAACAGGGCTGCTTTTCTACAACAACCAAATCCCCAGAAAAACAGCTCAGAAAAATTCTATAGGGCAACTAAAAGAACAGGAAAACTATGAACTTCATTCTGCAGTCTAATGACACAAATTTGCATTCTTGTTATAATTGTCCAATTTTTCTTTTCTGTTACTGCCCACCTACATAGCAACAGCTAATTTTCTAAAAATGCATGTTAAGTCCCAATTAATGAAAGCAACTATGCATTACCTGCTTCCTAATAAAAGGTTCTTTCTCTTCTTTCAGCTCCTGCTCAAGCTCTTTTATAAATGCAGCCATTCTGTAGCTATATGCTCACTGCAACAGGTATTTGCCGTCCATGTAATATATGGGACTGGGCTAGGCAATGACAAAGGAAACCTGTGAGAACTACCAAGATGAAATTAAGAAAGCAAAATCTTCTAAAGCTTGGTATCTTTTCTCTCTCTCTTTTTTTTTTTTCCCCTCTAATCAAAAAAATATATTTAAAAGTTTTAACTAAACTGAATTTTTTGGTACGCTTCACAGTTGAAGAGGTCCTCCTCTTTAAAAAACAAAGATTTTTCTTTTTCACAGAAAAACTGTAATTTTTTGTTTATCTGTATCTGGAAAAAACATTCTGTTTGAAAAAGATTTACAAATGCTTTCAAACCTATATTCCTGCTTTGGCTGACCCCAAATGTAAATCTCCCAATAATGGGGAGCACAAGAAGAGTTTGGGATCATTTCAACTAATTCTCTTTCATTAAAATCTTCACAGCTGATTGACTGTTGTTTCTGTTCACATGTCTGTGTGTAACTGGAGATAGCCTCTTAGCCTGGAACACATCAAAAGCTTCTGTCAGTCAAGATATGACCCTTTTACTTAGTGCCCCAATCTTCCCATTTAAAGAAATAATAACAGCAATACATTGGGAAAACAATTGTCCTGGTTTCAGTTAGAACAGAATTAATTTTCTTCCTAGTAGCTGGTGGAATGCTGTGTTTTGGCTTAGGATGAGAAGAGTGCTGATAACACCCCGATGTTTTAATTGTTGCAGAGCAGTGCTTATACCAAGCCAAGGACATCTCAGCCTTTTGCTCTGTCCTGCCAACGGGCAGGCTGGGGGTGCAGTAAGAGCTGGGAGGGGACAGACCCAGGACAGGTGACCCAAACTAGCCAAAGGGGTATTCCATACCATCTGACGTCATGCTAAACAATATATAGGGGTGGCTAGCTGGGGGGAGGGGGCCGGACTGCTCGGGGTTAGGCTGGGCATCGGTCAGCGGGTGGTGAGCAATTGCATTGTGCATCACTTGTTTGTACATATTTTTATTACTTTCCTATTATCACCATTGTATTATTATTATTATTATTATTATTATTATTGTTATTATTATTTTTGTTATTATTATTTTCCTGTCTTATTAAACTGTCTTTATCTCAGCTCACGGGCTTCACTTTCCATTTCTCTCCCCCGTCCCAGAGAGGGAGGGGGGAGGGTGAGCGAACGGCTGCGTGGTGTTTAGCTGCCGGCCGGGTTAAACCACGACAACAATACACCTAATCACAAACTAATGAAATTACCTATCATATACAGAAACTAGTCATAGAAAAGTCAATAGGAAAAAAGCTCTACATTTCTTCTTCAAACGATTTAGAGTAGTGTTAGAAATCAACTTGAGTAAGAAAAGTACCATCTGCTAAAGGTTTTGGCTTTTTTTTTTTTAATTATTATTATTATTATCTTCATTATTATTTCAGGAAACAATTCTGAAACAATCTAAGGAGAACATTCAGAAAATGCTCAATCTTCAATCTTTAATCTTCAAAAGATTAAAACCATTTCACAGAAAAATACTTTGGTAAAAATGAAAGGAGACTCAGAGATATCCGTCGGTATGGCCCCCCCAACAAATTATTTTACAGCATAGCCCTGTCAAGTTCTTTCAGACAAATCTCCATCATTTTCCTCTCTATTCAGGTCTCACAAACAAAAAGATCTCAATTTCATTTCATAACTCGTAGTTCTGGCTTCTCTACTGGCAGAGACAGTGAACAATCTGTCCTTTACTATCCCTTTCATGCCAATCAACTTTACAAGTCTCCACAATATCTCATCTCAATTATCCCATTTTCAGAGTAAAGCTCTACCTGCCTTTTAGCTATTCACCATTTAGAAGCTGTTGCACATCTTTGATCATGCTGCTCGCTGCCTTGTTGCTTTCTCTGAACCTTTTCCTGTGTTTTTTTTTTCTGCATCCTTTGAAGTGAAAGGACCAGAAATATTGTCAGTACTGAAGATACAAAGCCACCTTAGATGCATACAGGGATGTTTTCAGTTCTGCTTTCTACTCCTTTTCTAAAAAAAAAACACCAAACACCTCCAACATTTGGTTAGCTTTTATGAATTCTTAAAGCCTGAGATTTTATTTCACAGCTGCAGGGATCAGTTCAGAGCCCACCATTCTTTACGTGGAGCAAGGACTCTTCCCTCCCATGTTTACAACTTTGCTTTTATATGAAAAGGAGGTTGTGGCAAGAAGGGTCTTTGTCTCTTCCCTCAGGTGACAAGTGATAGGATGAGAGGAAAAGGTCTGAAGTTGCACCAAGGGATGTTCAGGTTGGACATTAGGAAGAATTTATTCATGGAGAGGGTGGTCAAGCATTGGAATGGGCAGCTCAGGAAAGCTGGGGTGTCCTATCCCCAGAGGTATTTAAGTGTGGACATTGCACTAAGGTTTAGTAACGGGACTTGGTAGGCCAGGTTGATGCTTGGACTTGATGATCTTGAAGGTCTTTTCCAACCTAGATGGTTCTATGATCCTAAGACTTCACCTTCTATTGTATTGTCACTTAATCAGTGAGTCCTGTTGTCATTCTTCAGAGCTGTCCCTTACCCTTCCCAGTCTAAACAGTTCTGTTGAATGTGTGGTGGTTTTACTGTGCTGGGCAGCTGAACACCACAACCTCTCTCTCATTCCCCCTCCTTAGATGAGGAGGGGAAGAAGTAAAGTAAAGAACAACTCACAGGTTGAGATAAGGATAATTTAATTAAAGGGAACAAGAAAAAAAAATAATGATTAAGGAAAGATCATTATTAACTAAACAATTTAACTAAAGGGAAAAACAAAAAGAAAGGGGAAAAGGGAGGGGGAAAGGGAAAAAAGAGAAAAACAAACAAACAAACAAACAAACAAAAAAACATGAATGAAGGCTATGTGGAAGTGCAGAGGAAAGAAATTGCTCTCTGCTTCCCACAAATGAGCGATGCTTGACCACGTCCTTGAAGCAGGGCCTCAATGCACATAGCCGGTGTTCGGGAAGAGGACCAAAGTTTTCACAACGAGAGCCCACCCCTCCCCTCTTCTTCCTGTTTTCACCTTTTATTGCTGAGTGTGACACCACGTGGTATGGAACATCCCTTTGGTTGGTTTAGGTCAGCTGGCCTGGTGATGTTTCTTTTCTCACTTTTTTGCCCACCCCCTAGGAGGGTTGGAGAGAGTCCTGGTGCTGTGCCAGCACTGCTCAGCAGCAGACACAACACTGGTGTGATACCACTGCTGTTCTGGCTACAAGTGCAGAGCGCAGCATTGTATGTGCTGCTGCAGGGAAAGTTAACGTCCCAGCCAGACCCAGTACTGAATGAGCAAACAGTCACCTTGTGTTTCATTCCATTTCACAGTTTGTTGTGAATATCTTGAAAACAGAAGTCCCAGCAAAATGGGATTGTGTGGGATATCCCTTCATTGTAAACTTCAACCCAATTACTCTTCCCCCCTGTTTCTATCTTTCAAACAGTTATTTATCCAAACAAGAACCATTGTTATTATGTTTCTTTTAAGGCACGTATGAAACAAGGATTTTGTTGGGAGTCTTTTTAAAACTCCAGCAAACTATATCAATACTTCATCCGCATTATTATTGATTCTTCACAAAGTACAGGCAGGTTTCTGACACACAGCAACTCTTTGCCAGAAAATGTTTTATCTATATATTTGTCAATGGTATTTTTTTTAATTATGATTGTTAATTATTTCACTAGAACAGACAACCAGGCTTACCAGACTGTGGTTCTACAGATCACCTTTTGTACCTTTCACTGGTATGTACTTTTCACCTCTCAGTCCCCACACACCAACATACCTTAGACAATGTCTTTTAATTTAAAACAATTATATTTAAACCAAATGATGATTTATGACCATTATGATGGTTTTATGATTTTACTCCATCACCTCTTCTAATACAAATACTTTATATAAATTTACATTTTTATAAGAAATAATTAATTTTAATTATATTTTCATGTTTATATTATTGTTTACCTTGCTTTATATTCATTTTTAATTGAATAGTTAAGTGTCGTGTCATCATTTATCAAGTAAATGATCCCTATGGTGACATTTAAATTAGAAAATTAAACATGATCAGAACACAAATTCAAACACTGAAACATAATTAGTTAAATTCCATATAGTTAAATTGTCAGAACAGAGCATGGTATGATTTAGACATGAACTACTTCACACTCTTCTAAATCCTGTCCTAGCATGGACTGGGTTAGCCTGGGCCAAGGGCCATTATCAATAAGTATTTTGCAGACAGGCTCCCTGTTTCAGGAGAGGTGAGGGAGTTTAGTTACATGGACATATGTCATGCTGTACCAGGCAACCTCAAAGCGACTGGATAGGAAATGATGTAGTGTGCAGTGCCCAGCTAATGCATCACACTGACTTCGACTCATTAAACTACCACCAAAAGTCTTCAGTATGAGCACCTGCAAACCTTCCTATCAACAAAAATCTGAAATTAAAATCTTCACACTCTTTCCTAAATGTTTGGACACAGTCAGTCAATTCCATCTCCCTGCCCAGAGAGGCAGTAACTAGTTCTCCTCCAACCAACGTTCACTCAGCCAGCAGAAAGGAGCCTCCTCTGTTGCACCCTCTCTGTCTGCTTCATCTCACCGTGTGACAGAGAGAAAGAAGAGAAACCAATGATGTCCAAAATTACAAATCTCCAGACATTCACAGCAGGAATTGCTGAGGTTTTATCCACGTATAATACTCTTTAATTGGCAAAAAAATGTCTTTGCTTAGAGTATTTCTTATTGCTGCTTAAAAGAAGTAAATAAAGAAATTCAAGGCTGCTTTCCCTCTGGTTGTAAAGGGCCAGCAAGCACATCTCTGTATAGCTCACCCTCACAAGGAGGCATTTATTCCCTGCTATTAGATATGCTTTACTATCAATATCACAGAAAATGTATTTTATTTCGTAATAATCTGATCAAACGTTCCAGCAAATGCTTAATACTACTATTTGATCATATGTATCACCTGCCTACCGCAGACAATACAGGAATATTTAATAGTAGTATACCCTACAGCAGTGTAGAATAGCTCAGAAAAACAGGATCTCCAGTGCATTGCTATGGACATAACTCTCCTTGACAGTTTCCGAAAAATTAAATGTAAATTAATATACTGGGAGTTTGTCAAATAAATTTTATAGTTTGGCAGACATCTCTTCCCCATGCCCTAATGAATCCTCAGTAACACTGGAGGAATAGGTTCTACGTTGCAGAAATATTTTTCAGTTGAAACAGGCTACTTAGAGACGTATATCTCTAAGACAACAGAAAAAAAAAAAAAAAAATCTTAAACAGCACAGTTACTGTAACTCCTGATCCAGAACCATTAAAATGATAGTTAGTTTTGATTTCTGTTAAGTACTGAAACACTGCTATTAAAAAAAAAAAAAAAAAGAAAAGAAAAAAAAAAGAAAAAGTGAATCAAAGATTTTCATTTTAAATTTTGAAAGGAGTAAAAAAAAAAACACATATATATGCAGTTTTTATTCCAACACAAGGGATGAGATTGATGCAGACGAAATATAATTTTTCATCCTGAAAGTGTACTTTAGGGTGAACAGTAAAATGACATTTTATCAGGAGAACTGACTGTTCCATTTGTGTTGTACAGGGTGATAATCTGATTAGCCACCAGGGAAATAAAATACATTTCCCTTGCATATAATCAATACAGAAACTATATTAATCTCCATATTAACATTCTCTGCACTCACAGTCTCTCCACACTAATATATTATTTATGAAAATAAACTTATTTTTCAAAAAATATAAATTATTTTCAGTTCTCCACAGTCTATTGTATTACCTACTGTAAAAGACGGATTTTCCTCAAACCCAATTTCCATTTTTTCATGTATCTATTCATACCATTAGCCAGAACTAAGCTGTGAGATTACAAGTCAGTAGCAGCTTGAAGAGTTACTAAGAAAAGCAAATTTGAGTAATTGGAAGTTAAAACCAGGAAAGCCAGTTGTTTGGCTTGCATAGAAGTAAGCACCTTTCAACCTTGCTCAAGAGAAAAAAAAAAAAAACAAACAACACAGGTATTTGGTGCAATCAGGATCAGCTGCATACATAACAGTCTCGAGTGTCAGCTGTGAAGATGGTAGGTAGTAAACACAACAAATTGGCCTCCTTGACTACTATTCCCAGATCTTGTAGCCTTCTCACCCCTGTATTTACCCCTGTGGGTTTTAAGTCTTTAAAATCTGTGAGCTGAACTGGTATATAATTATATATAATCCTACATTTAATAAAAGACAGGTTATCTAAAATTATGCTTATTCAGTGAACTTCCTCACATGCAGAATGATGCCCAAGCAGTCTCAAAAAAATGGCTATCTCCCCCCCAAAAAAACTGTCCCCAGTTTTTATTGCTGAACATGATGTTATGTGGCACAGAAAATCCCTCTGTTCAGTTCAGGTCTGCTGCCCAGCTTGTGTCCCCTAATAACTTCTTGTCCACCCCCAGCCTACTTGCTGAGAGTGGGGAGAGGTGGGAAAAAGAGAAAGCCTTGCTGCTGTGCAAGCACTGCTCAGCAGCAACTGTAATACCGATGTGTTAGTTAACACTGTTTTAGTCACAAATCCAAAACAGCACCATACAAGCTGCATGAAAAAAATTAATTCCATTCTACCAAGCACGACTCCTTTGGATCACACAGTGCAATTTGTAATCTTGAATAAGGTGTTTGCAAATGAGGTCTTCATCACCCAGAATGGAAGCAGCAAGAAAAGAAGTATGTTCAAACTATATCACAGGATGACCTTTCACAAGTCCTATTTTGGGGTAGATCACTGAATATATGAGACCGTGGTGCAAGAAAGAAAGAAAGAAAAATAATTGTTGAATAACCTTTGACAAGCATACTCCCATCAATTAAATACTTTGTAGGATGTTAACAAGATTAATTGTAAAATGTAACCCAGTGTGAACTGACGCTAGATAAGCCTCAATGCTGAGTGCCTTCGGAACAGAATTGCTCGATGCCTCTCAACTAATTTGACTGACACAGTTAGAAAGTAAGAGACTCTTTACAGAGACAGAATTCAGGTATACTTTGCCAAAAGTTAGATGAATCCTCCAGCCCTAGCCTCCTGCTTTCTGGAAAAGTATCCCTAATCACTAAATTGCTATATTAATAGTAATTAAAACAACTTGCAACACTGACTTCTCCAGTGGCCTTTCTAGGTGCTCAAAAATACTGCACTGTGTGCAAATCTCAAAGTTTTAGGTTTGTGTTCTTTGACACCTGAATGGAATTTAGGAGTGGGATTTGCTATGCATTCAGTTGGAGAATGAATGCAGAAACATTCAACAGTGGATTGGCCAATACTGTCAATAATGGTTTAGTGGCTTCTAAAATCAACAGGTACTCAAACACTTCCTTTCTTCTGTGCTTGCCAATATATTAGTCTGAGGGTTGAGGTGGAAATTATTCTCAAACTGAGATAGAATATGAAGTGGAGAAGAAACTTCAAGAAATTAGGCCAGAACACTGGCATCAAATATTCATCTTAGGCCTACTATATGTGATGTGATGGTAAAAATGTTCTGCAAATTCAGCTACCAACCTTTGGCTTACCTTTCATAAAAACTCTGACAGGTAATATACAGCAACTGATAAGTGTTTTCTCTTTTGAGGTTTGGTTGCAAACATCTAAGCACTTAATGCTACATACAAAAATAATATATTTTAGACAAATAAAATAGTTCCCCTACTTTATTTTTCCCCCAAGAACAGTCACCCCCACTGAAATCTATCACCTTTTAAAAGGGGGATAAAGGAGTTTGAAAAGCTACCATGTTATTTTGAGAAGTCCTTGCCATATTAATTCTACAAAGGAATGTAGAAAACATTTTAATAATTTTCCTTTTTAGAAAATAAAATGCTTTCCAGAGTTCTTGGCCTAAAAAATATCAGATAATCTTCTGATTGTTGTAAGCCATAATCTTTTATTATACAGTACTAATAACTCCCTAGAACACACTGGAAAACCTTGGTCCACTTCTAGAACAGCACCATGAAAATGAATCACTTTCAAGATTCAACATATTGTGCTAGTAGTATTTAACCTGATTCCGCTCTAACCTAGAGATTTGTCTAAACTTAACAAAACTTAAATACTGTTAACATTTCCTGAAAATCACTGCTAATGAGCTGCAGCTTAAAAACAAACAAACAAACAAACAAAAACCAGTAGATATGTATTCACATTTCACATTGTGCTTCTATTTATTTTGTGAAATGCTTCAATATGAACAACCTCATATGGTGAAAGGTTAGAGGCAAAATACTATGGATATTCTGTATGCTATCAAAAAATCAAAGTGGAAGGACTTACCACTTCTTCGTGGGTAGCACTTTCTACATTAATACCATTAACCTAAAAACAGAGATGCAATAGGAACAGAATGATTTCCAATATGTAAGTGAGTTAATGAAACAAACATAAAGGCAAGTATGAAACAAATGTCTGTAGAAAAAAGCAAACATTTACTGACCTGCATTATTGCATCTCCTATAAATAACATTCCGGTTTGGTCAGCTGTGGGATAACAGGAAGAGGATAATTTAATTCAAAGCAGTACTAAAAAACAATGTATATTATCTTTCAGCATTTGGTTTAGCATGCTGTTTGTAAGCATCATTTGAAACTGATTTGCTTGTGAAAATACCAATGGCATAGCAATCAGTGTTCATTCTAAAAAGGTAATAGATTCCTAGCAATTTTAAACAAATTAAGAGAGTTACTTCCCTTGCACAAAGAACGTATTTAATATGGAATACAAATGTCATTTCTCACTAATGAAGGATTTCATTAAATTATGTGGAAAGCATGATTCACACTTTTCATTATTATTCTACAAAAGGGAAATAGGAATTTCTGAAACTACTTAGCAATTCCTTTCCCCCTGAACAAATTTACAGTGACTGCTATAATTAAAGAGGTTGTGCCTAGAATTTAATACAACTCTTTAACATGAAGTTTGACTTATCTTTGTTCCTGAGAATAACATAATACATTATTTCAGTTGGTAATTTGCATGTTTCCTGCCTTACAAAATCAATGGGAATGATATAATGAAACTGCAAAGAAAATTCTACACAGACACAATGACATTTTTGAGGTGTATTCATCAGCTTTTAAATTTATTTAATTTTTAGCAGAATTCAAGGATGTTTACCTCTTGAAATTTAGCACTTAATTGAAAGAAAGTCTCCAATCCTGCAGACTGATATGATTAAATTAAGCATATGAATAGTCTTATATGTGATCTTATAGTCACAGTTTGAGACACTGAAGAATGTTAACCAAGATAGTATTTTGAGATATGTAAACAGAGGAAAGAAGGAAAGAGAGAGCGAGACAGACAGAGAAAGGAAGGAAGGAAGGAAGGAAGGAAGGAAGGAAGGAAGGAAGGAAGGAAGGAAGGAAGGAAGGAAGGAAGGAAGGAAGGAAGGAAGGAAGGAAGGAAGGAAGGAAGGAAGGAAGGAAGGAAGGAAGGAAGGAAGGAAGGAAGGAAGGAAGGAAGGAAGGAAGGAAAAAAAGAATGAACTAAAAATATTCTTACCATTTCTACAATAAAGCTTTTGCCACTGAAAATGTCCCACTTTTGGTTTAAAACAAAAAACAGCTTCTTTCTATTAAATTTGTATTTCTAATAGATTTTTCATCATTCTTTTGGCAGATAAAAGATACATTTTATTAGTACTTTTATCAGTACTTAGGAAAGATTTTGTGATTTATTTTAAATACCATGTTAAAAGTTGTATTGAAGGTCTTTACCCTACATTTAATCCCAGTTTATATTTTAAAAATATGCACACAATTTGTAATAGCATAATTCAGTTGCACAGAACCACAACTGATTTAAAGCACTGAAAAAAACACAAGCAATTCCGTGTAGCCTGTAGAGGTACCTGTATTGCTAGGGGAGACAGATGCTACCTTGGGCATCTCAGTATTAAACTTCTGGTCAAGATGTTAGCAATACATACACCAATAGTGAAAGTAATCTGATCCATTTTTTTATTCATTTATGCCCACTTGTGTTAATGACTAGGAACAAAGCTGAGAAATATTTACTACATCTGTAATAGCAGGTGATAAGGCAGAACAGAGATGGATTATAGCCCAGTAATAGCCCAAGTCTGGTTCATTAGGGGTGTCCTCCTGTAGCAGGTTGAGACCCACCCATACCTCCATGACCCCTCCCTAGTGTATTTCTGGTTCAACAGATGTTCAAGCACTGTATTATGAGGAGGTAAAAGTTTCAGGGGCTGCTGTATTGCTTTTAAGTAAGGTCAGCTTCTGTGGCTCTACAGTGACTGTTGGTAGCAGGAGTGCATCACTGTGAGGCTGCTGTGCTTCAGGATGGGCTACTTGGGGGCCCACATAAGTTTTGTGTAACAGTTCCATAAAAACAGGAAAGGGAAAATTACCAACACAAAGTTCTTGAGATAGGGTTAGTAAACAATTCATGGACTGAGGAGGAAAAACACTGACATGAAAAAAAAAAATTATAAAAAAAATCTCAAGGAACAAAAACAGGTAGCTGGAGGATGGTAACTCAGCAGCACTGGAGGTAAATCCCATCCAGGGAGCAACAGAGGCTGAACATTCCCCACCTGATTGCTGACTGCCAAGACAGCAAAGGCTGTCCCACAGTGATGAGTACTGCAATGCCCCTAGCTACCTATTGTGTGCATTAGCCAATAAATATTATAGTTTAAGTGCACAAAGCAATTATATTCTGCTTGCAGAATCTTTACACACAATTGAAGTTCTCCAGATAAAGTGAATGAGAGGGAGAGAGTTACACAGCTGATGCCAAATGCTCTATGAACGGAAATAAAACATGGAAAATAGGCAGAATCAGGACATTCACTTCAAAAGTGCATTATACAGCAAACTAACACAATAATGTGGACACCTCCATGGCTGCTGTCATTATGGCCAGTGATGGTACTCTGGCAAATGATGCTTACAAGTCTGTGATGAAACACTTTGCTTTATATATATATCCTCTATAGCTTAAAATCAATGATGATTTCTAAGACAAATATTTTCCAGAAGTCAAATTGTAGAGGAAATGTCACTGCGAAGCAGAAGACACAATATAGTAAGGAAGTGTCTTAGAACTAAAGTGACCTGAAAAACTCCTTGGAAAGAGACAAAAAGACAGTCTTGTTCTCTCTCATTTTAAATCTGAAGACAAGTAGTGTATCATTTCAAACTCTACTTATGCTTTCATTAAGTTATACCTTCTCTGAATGAAAAAAAAACATTGTTAATTTCAAGTGCTATGTTCCACTTTATGTGGAACTTTGTCTCTCACTGGTAGCACCCTCACATACAAAGATGTCTATGAAAGGTTGCTCTGCAATTATGAGTCACGCTGCATAGAATTAATCAGCACTAAAAACAGACCACTTGAGAAAGTGTTTTGAGATACCAAGTAGCATATAATCTTATTCAGAGAAACAGTAAATACAACTTTTCTGGAATTCAGGATATCTCTTGAAGCTTAACTTGAAATAATATTTTATAAGTAATGAACTGAACATGGCCAGAAAAACATGTTCAAAAGAAAACATGCACAAAGTAGTAATAAGCAGAAATGTACCAGGGTTTAAAAGAAAATCAGGTGTGTGCTGCAACAATTAGTATTTGTCACTGATAACAACTCTCCATTTCAATTATCTTTTGTACATTCATTAAATTCACAAGTGTTACTGCAGTTGGAGGAAAGCATCAGGGAAACCCAAAGGGGCTTCTATAGAGGAAGTGATACAAAATAAACCATAAAAGAAAAAAATAAATTAAAAAAAATCCTATTCTTAAGAATATATTAGACTTGGAAAAACTTTCCCAAGAGTAAATGACCTATCATACTAGCTATTAAAAATAAATAAATAAATAAATAAATAAATAGACAATCAGACAGAAACATGGACTATGAAAGATATTTGCACCCTTTGAAAGGAAAAAAGAACAAGTAATTCTTCTGAACTCTGTTTTATTTCCTCTTCATATCCATTAGCTGTATTGAAGTTTTCAAAATTTACAAGATAGTGAAATGGTTAATTCACCAGATTCTTGGGAAACTCTGACTTACCACATGGTAGTGATGCACAGATCTATGCAGGTTTGAGTCTGTAAGTAATATGATGTGCTTGTATTTTTCAAGACTTATAACAATACATACTTTCAATAAATTTTTGCTGAATTCCTGAATACTATGAGACATGTACTGGGTGCTAAGTCCTCTAACATTGTATTTATGATACATAAAAACACGCTGTTTTAGGCATACAGGTAAGTTCATTGACTTCATGACCTCTCGATTCTTAAGCTTAACCTTAAATATATGTAAAAGTGCTCAACTCCATAACAAGAATTTAAATGACAAGTTAAGCAAGTATACAAATTTAAAAGAGATGATTGGAGAAATTGGTATTTAGAATGCAAGAGGTTTCATAAAGTTATTTTCAAGTGTTTTTCCCTTCTCTCTTGGACATAGTTACAGTTGTGATTGTAAAGACACCACTGGTGCAATTCACTTTTATATTTTCTTGAAAACAAGCAGTCTTGTACCTGCATTTGTAATCAATACTTTAAAACAGAACTATATTAACTCAGGTATGAAATACAACCTTGTTAAGGAAGATTTAAAATATTAACATGCTCTTTAGAGGACTTGAGCCAAAAACTGAGAGAGGTCATGCAAAGCGGTTGTCAAGTCTCCATCCTTGGAAATAAAGAAAACTCAACTGGACAGTCCTGGGCACACTGCTCTAGCTAATGGTGCTTGAGCAGAATGGTGGACTACATAATCTTAAGAGGTCTCTTCCAACCTCAAAAATTCTGTGATTTGCAAAGCTGCACACAAGACTATATTGAATACCTTTATATATTTTAACATATTTGTTCAAAATGCAACAATTAACCTATTAAGGAAGTATTTGTTGTAAATAAGGATATTTGGAATGAAAACAGAATTTAGTTTGATAGGTTGATTCTCAGATGTTAATTCTTCTCAGAATTATCCTTTGTACTCTATGCAACCCATCTTGGTTTCTTGACAACTTTTGCTGAGAGAAACCAAGGCATTGATTTTTAATTCTCCCACATGCCTGGTGACAGGATGAGGGGGAATGGGCTTAAGTTGCACCAGGGGAGGTTTAGGTTGGATATTAGGAAAAAATTCTTTACCGAAAAGGTTGTTAGGCATTGGAATGGGCTGCCCAGGTAAGTGTTTGAGTCACCATCCCTGGAGGTCTTTAAAAGACGTTTAGATGTAGAGCTTAGGGATATGGTTTAGTGGAGGATTTGTTAGTGTTAGGTCAGAGGTTGGACTAGGTGATCTTGGAGGTCTCTTCCAACCTAGACGATTCTGTGATTTTCCGTCTCACTTTCTTTTAATTTTCAGTGTATCACCCTTACGGGCTGTACTCTCAACCACTCACACCTTATTTTATTTATATAAACACTTTAAATATCTTCTTATTTATTTATTCTAAGGAAAGGCATGGCAACTGAGTTGGGGCAACTAGAAAAGCAGAGTAATTTTATTTTATTTTTAATTCTGGACTTTCAGTATATGAAGGGGGCTTATAAGAAAGATGGAGAAAGACTGTTTACCAGGGCCTGTTGTGGCAAGGCACAGAAAACATTTTTTATCTGAAAGAGGGTAGGTATTTGGGGGATTGGACTAGATGATCTTTCAAGGTCTCTTCCAATCACTAACATTCTGTGATTTAGATTGGACATAAGTATTTATTTATTTTACATTGAGTTGGTGAGACACTGGAACAGTTGCCCAAAGAAGTGTTCTGCAAGATTTCAGAGCTGGGTTGGATGGGGCTTTGAGTAACCTGATCCAGTGAAAGATGTCGCTGCCAACGGCAGGGGGATAGGACTAAATGATCTTTAGAGGTCCCTTTTGACTAAAACCATTCTATGATTCTATAATCTTCAGAAAATTTGGAGATACTAATTGCCACTGTTATTTATCACTGGGGATACACGCTTAACCTTAGCTAGGAAGTTTCTTGCCTTTGAAAATAAAAGTAAAAATATTTAGGCATTGTATACATACAGAATTAAGTAGCAATAGTTAAGAGGCAAAAGCAATACTTATACCTACAAGAAAGCTATTTTTTGTCATTAAAAAAAAAAAAAAAAAAGTTATAATAGCCAGGTATAGCTAACACTCCATTAAGAGTCACTGAAAACCTATTTAAAATGACAAAATTGTGGTCTTTCATATGGTTAGTAGTATTAAAAGCTCTAGGTACTCTATACATATAATCAATCTAAATCAGGTATTTCCAGATTTACTACAGGTTTTTTCAAGTAAAATAGTTGTGTGCATTACAAAAAAAAAAATCACTAATAGAAATAAATAAATAGAAATAAATAATTCACTGATAGAAAAATGTACTGAAATGTAAAGGAAAATTAATCTGATCATACAATTGCAATACTCTAAGGCATAAGGATAGCTCTAATAGACATATGATTAATATCACATCTAAAAGGCTTGCTGAGCTGAATAACATAGTCAGACAAGTTATGAATATGTAACATTATATTAGGATATAAATTAAAGGCAAATCTAGCATCTTCATTTTTTTTCACAAATGTGTAACAGCTTCCATTAAATACTATTACAGAATGCAAGAAAGTTTTAAATGCTGTAGAGGGGAAGACAAACTTGCAGACTAAGGGGGGATGCCTGAAATAATGGAAATACATGCATTAAATGAGACACAATGAAAGAAGAGATACATTTTCTAAAATAGCCTAGAAAGTCTTTATTTCAGAAACTAGTAATGGAAAGATAAGAACACTGAAAAGATCAAAAGTAGAACTTTTATGAAGTTGCCGAAGGATGTTTTTAAATCTTTCATATTATTCCATATGACAGTATCTCCAAGCAGAAGGGTTGTCACATTTGTTCCTTCCATCAAATATTCTGTATGATTCTTGACTGTGCTTCAGCCCAAATAATCTGAATGAGTTTTACTCTGACTTTAATTTGTATTTTTCAGTGCAGTAGGCATCTTTGCTACATTTTAGATTGTTTCTGCCTAGTTGCTTGCTTCTCCAGCTTCTATACTAAAACTACTATACTAAAACTTCTATACTAAACTACTTTCTATGGTAAAAAGAAAGTTTCAAGTCCAAAGTCCAAAACACCATTCATCTTCAGAAGGACTTCAAGCAGTTCTTTCCTGAAAAAATTTACCTGAGAGAACATGTACAATATAGTTCTCTAATTTTCCTACATGAAAAAATTATCATCAACCTTTGTCTTCAGTCTGGACTGCAGTGGCAACAAATTCAAAAAGTAATTTTAAATGTGTTTCATTAGATTTCTACATTTCATAAGGGAATTACATTGTCAGCCATTCATAATTATGGAATCACAGAATCATTAAAGTTGAAAAAGACCTTCAAGATCAGTAGGTGAGCAGAAAAAAAGAAGTTGTACATTTAAAGGGCATCTTTGGGTCGCATTTTTTTCACCCAACTGCAACAGATAACTAATGCAATATTTTGTACCTTTTTCTATGAAATTTGGAGTACACACATGATAACCATAACATTAGAGGTCCACTGAAATTACAGATATCGTTTCTCAGATTTTATCAACCTTTTTGTTTCAGAAACTGGAAAATGCACCTTTCAAAGAGAATACTCACCATAAATACCTAAGGAACTGAAATAATACTCCCAGAAACATTTAACATTTTAACACAGCTGTCAAGCAAAAAATATTTTTTTTTTAAATCAAAAGTCAATCTTCACATCTGTTAAGAATAATTTTATTATTTACCCTATTATTTACCCTACGAATACAATTTCAAACAAAAACTTAAAAAAAAGCATTATTCTTTATCAGGAACTTAATGCACAAATTTTTATATACATCAACAGGCGTGTATACATAAATATATCTAGGGAGAGAACCTCACATTGCGAAAGTATGTAAGTGACTGTTTAAATCTAGAGTTGGACACTAAATTCACTGTTTCTGATTTTTAGCCATGAATGGAATGAAAACAAATTCAAATTAACCCATGGCAATGCTTTAATTTTCTCCATAAAAATGTGGTTTAGATTTATCACAATCTTAATTGCTATAAAAAGAAAAATAAGTCAAATTCTATAACAAAACAAAAATACAAATATTTCATCCTGTTTTTTAGAAATAATTTAAATGCATAAAAATACATATTTCACTGTAATAATGAAGACATCATCATTGTAAACATATTCCACAGATTAGATTTAACCTATATACCTGCTCAGTTAAACACATAAATTTGACTATTTGCATCCTTCTAACCAAAGAATTCTTAAGGTTTAGGTCAATAACTTATGTCCCATGCTTCAGCATTTAAATCCTGATACAAACCTGAATAGTATGAAGTGTTCTGTTCACTAATTTACCTATCTATATGCATCTTGTTATATATTTGATGACTCCTGACTCCAATTAATATAATTGGACCTTAAGTATGCTTTTAACTATTCTATTGAACAAAAATACTTTTCTGAATCATGGACCAGAGTATCTGCACTTTGCTTGTTAACTGCTCTTTAACAGTTCATTAGGATATCCTTTCTACCGTATGCACTGCTGGTCTCAAGGATGCAATATAATAATAAATAAATAAATCAAAAATGCAAAGAATATTCTTCTCTGTCCTGTGAAACTACATTTAATGCTGCAGGCATGGATTCAATAGAGATAATGATGAGTCAATGTTACCTTTAAATATAATCAGCTACTCAGTAATAAAGAAAAATAACACTGACAAATATAATTTAGAATGACACATAGAAAATATGAATAAGCCATCAAAAGTGTATGTATATTTAATATGTAGCTGATACTAGGAAATAGTGTACATAGATAAAATACCATCTAACTTCAAAAAAAATATCTTCAAATCAGGTCTTTCTTATGTTTAAAGATAGCCTTGTATTAGCCTTCACTTTCATAACATATAATGAAAGTTTTGGATTCATTTTGAACTCCTTATGAACATAAATATCTCCATCTTGGCTTAACTCTTCCTTAATCTTGACCTTGCTGAAGTGAAGCTCTAAGGCTGATGAAGCCAAGGTGATGAAGAATATAAATTACAAATGCAAATGTGCTGTGCATCTTGCTTGTAATCTCACACTACGCCCAATGATTTATCCATACTAGGCTTGGTTACTCTAGTTGCACCACCTTCGTGGATGACTGGAGTCAGCATAGGAAAAAAGACTTCTGCGGGCATTATCACATATGCTTCCGTATCAAACCAGCTTTGTCTGGCATATATGTGTAAGTGAAACTGCTGTAAGCCCTCATCAAACTGGCACTGTGTCCTCCAAACAGATGGTCCCAAATGGAGGCTGCCAGGATGTGGTACTTGGACACAGTCCGTGTTTGGAGAGCGCAGAGTTTCAAGCCAAAAATGTTTCAATGGCTGAATGTCCTGAGTTTGTTCCAATCCTGCCAGGTTATATGGCATCTCCCCTCAGAAATGGGCTAAACTCATAAAATAACAAGTCACCCTTTATCACAGGAGGTGGGAAAATGCTTTCAAATTAAAGTTTTAACCAGTTTTGGCTCTCCTTTGCAAAACTGGCAAAATGCAAACTATCCCTATTACACCAGCTTTTATTCAATTTTATTTAACTATTTTTGTCATGCCTCATTGATCTGAACCCACTGTTCTGTTTCATCACTGCTGCTTGTCTGACTCCACATGTTATGTGAGATATGAGCAGAGCTCACAGCAGTAGTCAGATTATTACAGCAATGCTCACAGAAATGGAAAGCTGCATCAAGGTAACCAAATGTGACTGCTAACTTCATAACCCTGCAACATGAAACAGAAATTCAGTTCCTTGACCAGTGGAACATAAAGTTTTTACAATTAACACATACAGCACTGTATGCAATAAAAGTCACTTGTACCTACAATCAAAGTTCATAAAAAATATTTTAGTAATTACAGATGGGAATAACAGACACTAGATGGAAAGATATAATCACAGAAAAGCTTGTATCATTTATCTCTATATTGTTTACGAGGATTCCTTTAAGTACATTTAATGGATCTGACATATTTTCTTACAGGTTCACTGTACATCAAGTAAGCCTGAATGAACTGATTCCTTTCAAAGTTCAGGATACTCAGCTACACACATCATAGGAATAGGAGTTGGCAGTGCTCAATGAATCATTGAATCACTTATGCTGAAGGACACCTCAGGAGCTGACCTACTCCAGACCCCCCACAGTGAAAGCAGGGCCAAGGTTCTCATCTTCATGACAGAGGTGCAACTGATGAAGTATCTATACAGCTTTCTTCATACTTTGTCAGGTGTGCCAGTGTCTTTATACCATTCACTGATTCAGCCATGAACACTGTATAGGAACTTACTGTGATACAGCATTGTCTCTGGTTATAACTATTACTCACTTTAGAGCTTCCTTCGGCAAAAGGCTACAAGATGTTGCAAATATCTTTCGAGGACAGATTTTCAAATCTGTGGTATACCACTGACACCTTAAGTTGTTGTTGCATTCATTACTCTACAAATAAACACAGTTAGTTCATGAAAAACTGCCTAGATACAAAACTGTGCATACAAGTATTTGATTTATAAAACCACAGCTAACTTTGATTCAAAGCACTGTCCTAAAAAGGGCAGTAGATATCTTGTTGGTGATTAACTGCATAAACTACATTCCTTAGACCTCAGTGGTTATATTAGTATTTTTTTATTATTATTATTATGTATTTACTTTCTTCATATGGTTTATTATGCCGTGTATTCATGGAACCTATTAATGTTCCATCTACAATAACACAACTGGCATAAAAACATCTATTCACTTTCTTCTGCAGAAACAATATCATAAAAGAGAATCATCATGTTGAAATATATCTAAGTGCCGTAACATAGGAAACTTGAAGGAGTCTTTCTAATTGGATACCGGCATAGACAATCTATTCAGTGTTCACTAGATATCATCTGAAACTAGATTACCAACTTCAGGTATTATACTTCAAGCAAAACATGGGCCCACAGAAGAAAATGCAGAGAAGAAAAAGTACTGTCTGAGATCTACTAAAGCATGAGGCTGGACACATTGCCAAGTAAAAGCAAATATTCACAATTTACACTGAGGCACAGCAAGAAGAGGGGCTGATGAGTAAATAGATGGTGTCAGTGGTTCTGAGTCCTTTATGGAGCAGGGCATGCACCAAGTATCATAACATAGCGCTCTGCCTTTTCTTGCATAAAAGGTTACATGAAACAGGTAGATTTATTCTAGGGAAGAGGAAATGCATAGAAGATTTATCATAGGAACACAATACTTCTACATCTATGTAAAGATTGCCTCAGCAAAGAACAAACTAGTCCCTGTGTCCATGTCCACCCGAAATGAAACTACTACTAAATGACCCTTAGGCCATCTTGCAAGGCACTGCCCACTCCCATGCAATGGTTCTACTTTACTGATTGTCCCCTTTATTTTCCAGAGCAGTTTTCCAAGATCAGTCTATCCTTGTCCCCAAAAGGTTATTTTTGATAGATAAATGTCAATGTAATACTTAACTGTGTTGGGCTACACTGATTTAGATCTAATGTTATTGTAACAAACATTACGAATCACTCTCTGCAACTAGGCAAAGTCAGTCATGCTGTATGATGAATTACTGTGCAAGGAAAAGATATGTTTGGTTTATATATCCGTTTATATATTTTTTATCCTTTGCGTTATTGAACTTAAGTGCATCAATAGGTATCTTGTATCATAGTTTTGTTTTCACAAGTAATGTTCAGGGCTTTGTTTAAAACACAACTGTCTTACTGCAGTAAATTTTTTTTTTGTGAAACTATTACTTAACAGTAAAACTTCAAGTGAAGGTCCTAAAGACTTTAAAAGATTATAGATTTTAAATTCAATACAAAGGCACGTGGATCACTTGGACATTTACAGAAAGGCTTAAAGACCGTGTGATACTGAAAGAATTAACTAGAATTAATTCTGAGTTTAAAGAACATTTAATTTTTTTTTAAAATCATGTACAATACAGTACTATATATTTAAATAACATAAATATATATTTTACCTGCTTGGTCTTTAAACATTTTTGATATGACGACAGGCACTTTGTGCTCAGCACCACCCTGTAAAAGATGCATAATAATCATGAGATCTCAATTAAGGCTGAAGTGAACCAGTCATACTGAAAATTAAAAGAAGAAATAAGAAGTTATTGATACCTTTATGCTTAAGCCCAAGCCACCAACTGGTTGTCTACGAAGTGTAACAGTTCTGTGCTTTAAAAAATTGTAGAAAAAATACATTTAGGTGAAAACACAATATCTGAATAAGTACCGAAGATGCTTTAGAGTTCATTCTACTCAAAAAAATTATGATTTTCAAAGGTACCCTGGAAACTAAACATTCAAGTTCTGTTTTGAAGTATCATTCAACACTGATTTATAGGCACTTATATATAGGCACTCTCCTTAACACAGAGAACAGAACTTTTGTATGAATTCTGCATGCAGACTTATTATTATTTATTACCACTGATGTGATACTCTTCCTAAAAACAAACTTTTACACGCTTTCTCTTTGTTTTGACAAATGTTTTCACAAGAAAACTATATGAACAGCTTTGGGTTGCACATTTTCATAGCTGATTTATCTTCTTTAGTTGCTACCGGGTATACACATTATATTTGTTTTCATATTTCAATCGCAAATACCAATGTCTTCTAATCCATATCTTCAGCCATATGCCATTTTTTTTGCAGCATATGCTAAAAGACTTTTTATGATTGTCCACTTCAAATGGTTATTTTCTTGCGTTTCATGTTTAACTGCATAAAGAAGATAAACATTTATCAATACTTTTCCATATCAACCTATCATATGTTTAATAGTACACTGAATTTGGCATTGCTTTAATGTGCAAATCTTGGTGCCTGACAACACAATGATATCAATTCATTCATTGACACTAATCACAGAGTTGGTGAGAACTGTTTTGCAACATGCTGAACAATAGTGTATATAATGCCACTGTTCAAGAACTGGAACTGTAATTCGTGAACATGTAAGATTAAATGGTTTTTTTTTTTTTTTATATGATTTCTGATGTACAGAATGACAAGATTACATTATATGGATACCTACTGATCAGATATTTTATGATTTCTCTAATTCTGATAAATGGATTTTTTGATTTTAATACTGAAGCCGATAAACACATATTAACAAGGTATTTTTAGCTTTTTCTTTTTTCTAAAACCCACCTTGCCATACTTAGATTTATGCTAACTCAGGGAAAGAGGGAATACAATGCATCATTGATTTCAGTCTCATTTTAGGAAGGTAAAACAAAAGCATATGGGAAAGGAAAAAAAAAAAAAAGAAAAAAAAAAGATAACTTTCACACATTTCCAAAATTTTTTTCTTCTGTTACCATGAACATTATACCACAGCAGTCTGTGCTAAAAATGGACAACTAATTTAAGTGTTGACATATAGTATCTGATTTAAATCAAAAGTTGTGTATGTTTCAATCTCAGACCAGATAATACAGCTTTATTGA
This sequence comes from Aythya ferina, assembly GCF_964211825.1. NCBI lineage: Eukaryota > Metazoa > Chordata > Aves > Anseriformes > Anatidae > Aythya > Aythya ferina. The sequence continues at coordinate 99,946,229 of NC_140298.1, read as the reverse complement.
AATCTGCACTACTTTAAATTGCTTTATTGGTACACTTCTTCATTTTGAACTGACTCAAAACTTTCAATCAAAATATTCAAATGCACTAAGAAAGTTCAGATCCAATCTGAATTAGAATACATGTTTCTGCCTTCATGGTCAGAACAGTCATTTTCTATGACATAAATCCTGTTTAATTACTGTGTTTCTTTCCACTTATACTCACAACCTGTAAACTAATTATCACAATCTATCCCATCACATAAGAATGATGGAATAAATGCTTTAATGGCTTGATTGCTTGAGCATTATTGGGCTTGAAATACACGTACACTACATAGATAGCCTTGGCCTTTTTATAAAAGACGAACAAGGTACTACGTAATGCTATTGCGTCCACTCAACTATAACTAACATTCCTATTTTTATACAGTAGATACATTTCACATGATAATACTGATTCTATAAATTAGTTTATAGCTCTACAAAGCACTCTATTTGCATAATATATTTTTATAAGTTTGGCATTTGTGTTTTCATAGATCATAGCATAGCTCATTACAGAGCTTCAAATATTCCTGTTGAAGAACGCTTTCAGAGAAATTATTAAGTATGTACCTAAAAGTTTCTTACAAAACAGCTTTTAAAATTAGAGCTACTTGCAAAAACGCAAAAATCTCCTACATTTGAAGACGTTCATATTGCAAATTAAAATGTCGTAAGCTGAGCAGTATCATAACCAAGACCATTTACACAAATTTATTCAATTCTATGATCACATATAGTTCACTATGATTGCAACCAATAGTTATATAAGACCAAACACCACATTCCGTTTTCTGTATATAGATTTTTGTTACCGATTTTGAATTTTTAAAAATGTAATAGTGTCCAATTCCAGAAAATTAGAAGAAATATAATATTGGACCAATACTGAAAAATTATAAATACAGCTGTGAATCTTCACTATATCCCAATGCTTAAAGGTCAGATAATACTAGATCTGACAATAAATAACCCATTCCATTATGGAATAAATGTAACCTACTTCATAAAAAATTAAAGGTAAGTAATTTTAAGGGGGAATAATGTGGAAAATATATTTTCAAATGAAACTGATGACAGAGTACCAGTGTTGTAACAACCCTTAAAATGAAGGAATCTGATAACACATAAAAACTTGATTAAAAACATAAAATATATGAAATAGTATGCTATATTTTTACTCTATTATTATATTTTTATTATTTTTATTTACATATTTAAGTTGACAAAAATATTTCAAATCAAAATGTAATTAAGATAAAGTTACTTTTTATTGACATCTGGTGAAGTAATGACAGTACTTGTTTTAAATATATATATATATAAAAAATCAATGATCTGAAGAAAACCTCAATTAATTACAATGATGCTTGTAAGTGACACAACAGTTGTGAGAAAGTAATTATGAACAAAACAGAGCCTGAGTATACAGCAATTCAAGGTCATTCTGGTAAGCTGGAAAACAGTTCAAACAAATAGGGAAAAGCATTCAACTGTCATGCTCAGTACACGAAAAAACAACTTCCCTGCATAAAGCTATGGCCAAAAGCACTAGCATAATTTTATATCATCAAAAGACTATTAAGTAGGAGTAGAGAGACTATAAATTATTTCTCTGTCAAGATATCCACACAGTTGAAATAATACAGCCAGTGCTGATACGTCCATTTTCAAAATAATCCAAATAAATTGCAGTGGTAGCAGGCAAGAGCCACCAGTACTTTGAGACATTCATCTAGAAATGCAACAAATACCAGGAGTGAAATATATTTAGCTTTTCAAAGCACTTTTCAGGGATGATCAAGCACAGGCTTAAAGCATCTTCCTTGGCAGAAGATGACCAAATCACACAGACTGACACAATAAAAATTTAAATGACTTAAAGTTCAAAACAGACACATTCAGGCTACAGACACAAGACATGATTTTAAACTTTTGTGGCATGATGCATCTTAACTGGATTTAAAAAACAACCAACCAAACAAACAAAAACAACAATGAAAACACTTTAAAATAGTAGTATGATCTTGAGACTTTCCAATGCACAGATATTTCTTCTTTTATCTCTATTTAAAGCATAATTTGTCACATTATTTCACGAACAAAGATTTAAATTAGCTCTAACTGTAGGATTACTAAAATACCCGATGGGATTTTTTATGGCAGTAACCAGAACAGTGTTTAGTTTTTTCCACATCAGTGAAATTAGTTTCACAGCCTGCCACAAGTATGCTCTTTCTACAGAGAAGTAATGCAGACATACAAAGATTTAGGGTCAATGAATTGTTTTACTGATTTGAAATGCCTGAATCCTTTTTTAAGTATTTAATTTTCGTATGAACTTTATCTGTTTGAAATGTCTTGTGGATAAACTGCAATCTCAGCTTTGAATGTTCAGCACTTGAGCACATTTTAGTTTTATATCAGATGAGAAGCACCTAATTCCTGATCAGCAGTGTGAAGTATGATGTATATGACACAGCTAGGACCACACGGCACCTTTATTTCCAGAGAAGAATCATTCATGAGGTGTTGGGACTACTCTTCACTGCATGTCTTCCAATATTAAAAAACCAACACAGGGCCAAGGCTCAAAAGACAGCAGCTTATATAATTGTAATTTTCTAATACTTGACTTTGCAACTTTGTTTTAAAGGCAGAAATTAAAATAAAAAAAAAAAAGGGGGTGGGGGTGGGGGGGAAAGCCCACAAATTCACATGGTTCACTACAGGTTGGTTTCCATTCAGTCAGTTGTTTGGACCCTTAAATTCATAGTGTAGATGCCCACTGCTTAAGAAAAAAAATCTGTAAGTAAATTAGGAGGGATTCACCTTTAGATACCTGCAGAAAGCAAGACACTATCAAATTAATTATCAGGTTTTGTAGGCAAACATGTTAGAGTAATTATTATTTTCCATTTGACCACTTCTCCCTGCCCCCTCTCACTTCTGTTGTGGTTCTGTTCCCTTCTCAGGACCCTTCTTTGCTTTTGTTCTTCCCCACCTTGTAACTCAAAATTCTGGAAGCTTTTTTTCCACTTTTAATTCAAACCAAACAGCACCCCTCTCTATTATGAAACTCATTTACAGTAAATAAACAGGGAGGAAAAAAAAAAAAGTTATCAATGTACATGAACTACATGCACAGATTTAAATTAAAGTATTTCTAACATACCCCTACAAAATTGGTAGTCATGTACAGCAAAAAACATACATGTAAGATAAAATTCATATTAGTGAGTATTATATGTTATTTAAATTCTGATAGAAAAGTATATGAAATTCTGGCAGCTGTTACAGAATGAGCAAAGTCCTTGGTCCAAATAACATGAAAGATTTTTCTCTTAATATGTTCTAAATGATGATGCATCTCTACTGCCAGCTAACAACACTATCTGCCAAAGCAGATTGTGCTGGCTGTGCTCTTGATTGACTACTGGTAGCAGAACTCCTGAATATGGATTACCATACAGGTAATTCTACCTGTTTACCTCTGCTTTTCCCCTCAAGCTGTCAGCTGTGCAGAACTGGGAAGGACAAGACTAACTGATGACATTATCAATACTCGTTTGTATTACACCCTAATCTGTTACACAAATGTGGATTACATATCCAACTGACATGTTTCAGTATGGTTAAGAAGATCTGTATGAAAACAGAACTGTCTGCACACATATTGTATAACAAATGTAATCTAAACAAAATAATTGACGTTCACGTATAGAGGTGGTAGAATAATGTTTCCATCAGATCTTTGATTCCAGGGACATGCAATGAAACTAACCTGAAATTTTCACAAAGGAACAGAAATCAGTGAGAATGTCAATGTCCACCAGCTGCTGGAAAGCAAGAAGGCAAAGGAAATTACATGCAGATGTTTGGCTGCCTTGAGAATGCATTAGCTGGGAATTAGTTAAAACCTTTACATATGAAAAGGTACTCTGTAATGGTAACCGCTATGCACTTTTTATTCAACATTTATACCACTGTGATCCCCAAAAATGAACTATTCAAAAGTCAGGAAGGTTGTTGAAAGGAAGAATAAAGGGGAGCCAGCTAAGAAAATTAAAACTCCATAGGCAGCGTGAGGAGTTTTTAAGGCTACCACACTGAAAGCACAGATCCACTGAATGCCACTTATTAGAAAGGCTTAGCTAAGAAAAAAAGGAAAACAACTTGGCTAAACAGGAGGTCATTAGATGTAAAGAGTGGCGGACATCATGTTTAAAAAGAAAATGAGAAAAAGGAACTTAAGCAAATAAATTTAAAAACTGAATTGGGCAGCAACAGTAAAGAGAGTTTCAACAACTGCCGAAAAGAACCACAATTACTAATAAATCTTCAAATCTATCAGGAGCAGGAGGTCTGCCAAAGAAACCACAGGAACAATTTATGATCAAGGCATACTCAGAGGAAAGAAGGGTATTGAAGGGAAGATAAATAAACACTTTTCATTAGGTTTCACTGTGAAAGAAACTAGAAATGTTCCTCCAACATTTTTTGTAGCACAAAGGATGTATGGATCTGTCTTAATTTGAAATCACTTTAGAAGCAAATTGACTAAATAACAGTAGCAAATCACCAGGGTCAGATAGCATTCACCCTGATCTTAAAGGAACTCAAGGATGAAACGAAGTAATAGCACTGGAGTGCTAACTTGAGTTACTTCTCAAGAAAGCCTTGATATTCAAAGACTACAACACTACAAGTAAAATTCCTTTATTTTTTTTTTTCATAATATGTTTCAATTAAGGTTTAAACTTAAGGCCTGCACTATACAAATTAGAACTGTAGGAAAAGAAGTGTATGTATCTACAGACAGTAAGAGGAAAATGTAACAAAGAACAGAATTGCTAGACACTTGAATCTACCTTGAAAAAGAGAAAGCACTTTTTTTAAAGAACAATGCCTTCCGAATCTACCAGGAATCTCTGACGTGGTCAACAAGCATGACAGATTTTTTATTGAAAATATAAAATAAGCTTAAATTATTCAAAGACTTTTGACAAAGACTACTTTTAAGGAAACAAAGGAACCATAGTGAAAAGCCTTGCAAAGATATACTGCTAACTAAAATTAGTTAAAAAGTAGATAGAAAACAAATAGATGGATTAAATGAGTAATTCTCACAATGGAGGAAGGTCACCAGTGAAGTTCCACTGCAGTCTATATTGTAACCTGTAGTATTTAAATTACTCACAAAGATATATACATATATACATATATAATTAATTAAAGGTATGAGCAATGAGATTATCTTCACTGCTTACTGAGGTAGGAAGGATGAGTGAACTGAAAATATTTGCAGATCTTATTAAACAGTCATCAGGCAACAAGACAGCAGTACAATACTATAGTAGATAAATGCTAGAGAGAAATTAATTTTCCCATATACATTATTAAGTACATTTCCCATGTACATTATTACATAATGTAATGCAAATTACAATTGATTCTGAATGAGCTGTTTCTAATACAGAGACCACTAAGGTCTAACAAGACCTTAGCGTTAAAGTGCAAGGGAGAGACTCTTTATCAGGGAGTGTAGCAACAGGACAAGGGTGAGTGGTTTTACACTAAAAGAGGGTAGACTTAGATCAGATATAAGGAAGAAATCCTTTACTGTAAGTGTGGTGAGGCACTGGAATGGGTTGCCCAGAGAAGCTGTGGATGCCCCATCCCTGGAAGTGTTCAAGGCCAGGCTGGATGGGGCTTTGGGCAACCTGGTCTGGTGGGAGGTGTCCCTGCCCATGGCAGAGGGGTTGCAATTAGATGATCCTTAAGGTCCCTTCCAACCCAAGCCATTCCATGACTGTAAGACATCATCAGTTTATTGTTCAGTAGTGGTCAAAAGCACAAATTATTTTTTTTTTATGTTTTTGGAAGTCTTAGCAAAAGAACACAGACCAAGCAAAGAACATTATTACAGCAATGTAAAAATCTAAAGTTCACCCCATATTGAACTATTGGACTAGTCCACATATAGTCCATATCTACGTGGATATAGTCCACATTGGACTATTCTGGTCCCCTCATACCTAAAACTGCTCAAAAAGGTTCAGAGAAGGCCAGTAAGGTTGATGGAACACCAGCTGTGACCAGCCACCAACAGGATTTAACACCATTCACGATGACCCTTTTGGACTGGCCACCCAGACAAAATTTACCCAGTGAACAGTGTATCTGTACTGAGAATGCTGTGGGAAATGGTATCAAATAGTTTGCTAAAACATCATCAAATGATATTAAGAGGAACAAGGTTTAAAACAAAACAAACAAAAGTGATTCTTTGTGCAATGTTTGGTGGGAAAAAAGAAATCTGGATGTTCAAAGTCTACACATATTCATGGGGAAATTAGACAAATATGCAAAACCATATTCTGCACAGGAATAACTTGAGGCAGGAAAACTTCTAAAAGAAGTACCACATATTCTTGCCTTATCAGCTTTCCAAGCTATCACCAACAGCTACTGTTGGAGAAAAGATACTGTACTCAGTAGATGTTAGGTCTGACTCAGTTCTGAACTCAGAACTCATTTTTAATAAATTAAAAATTTCATGACAGCAAAATTTGGACAGAAACCCATACTAGCTTTGCAAGCAATTATGAAAGAAAATTCTACCCTGGAACTTCATGCCAAAACTGAATTGCAGTATTTGTCAGGAAAATAAAGTTTTATTTGTGATATTACTGACAATTTCATGAACATAAGCAGATTAAAACACAGTGTTTGTGCCTCAAACAGACAAACATTTTTTTTTTCATTTTTTAGTTGTCTGCAGATGTTATGCATCTTTTTTATTTTCAGACATTTATTTGTAACTTGGGGCTAAAGTAAGGCAACCATCATTATCAGTTAAAAAAAAAAAAGAAAAAAGCTACACTTGACTGTACAATAGCTGTGTCATTTTATTTCATTATAGGCAAGAAAAAAATCATTAGAAAGCGTTAATAATCATCAGTCTGATAATTATTTTGATGAAAAGCTGAAAATTAATACTTCTATGCTTCTTAACTAGCATTTTGTTTTGCTAATTATACACTTTAATACAATCTAGAATTTATTTAATCCTTCATTTTAAAGGTTTCCAAAGTACTAAGTGTGTACACTGTAATGATCAACTCCTTCAACAATTATGTACCTCCTATAGCACAGTGCATAGTAGGGATTTTTGTTTCATTTTGCTTCTAGGCAACAAGAGAAAGCGTTAAGTGCCCTACATGGAACTTCAGGATGCACTTGAACAGACAATGTAATTACTAAAACCGATCAGGATACCAACATGAACTATTACTGTTTTTCTGGGACCTTTTATTGTTGCAAGTTGTTGAGGATTCTATTATATGTTCCTCAAAGTGATACTGGCTCTGTTATACCTATATTAAGTTCAAGAATTGGATGAACAACTTGGGTATGACAGCTCTAGCATCAGGCTTTTGCAAAGTACCAGCGACAGGAAGAGAAGGCAGATTTACCCACTAAGTGTTCGACAGGAGGTTTTACCTGCTTGCATGGCCAGCAGATCTTTGATTGGGTAAGCTGGCTGTTTCATTTTGACTTAATTTACTGTGGAAGAATATGAAGTTTAGAAAATTATTTTCTCTTTGAATGACAAATTGCAAAACTGAAAAGGCTACTACCATTTTCATTTTTGTAATGCTTAAATGTTCTACTGTCAATGTGTAGTCCAAATTTTATAACACATATATTTTCTAATAAAACTTGCAATAAAGGAATCTTTTAGAAGGAAACACAGAAATACTCACTGCCGAAGTCCAACTAGGACTACAATTTTTCTAAATATAGGAGTAATAGGATTTGTATTTTAAACAATTAATATAGCACTACAATAATACGTGTTTCAAGGACATGGATTGATAACCAATCTATTTCATAAAAATGTTGCATTATACGGTGCTTGAAATTTAAGCAAACAGGTAAAAATATCTTTAAAAAACAAAAAGCTTGTTCTATGTTCATGCTATTTTGGTTATTTCCATTTTTAAATGAAAATGTTCCTTACGAAAAAACAACAACAAAAATATATAAAAAAAAAAATGAAACTAGTGAGGCTTTTTTGTTGATGCTCTGGAGCTAACAACAGTTCCCATATAGAAGATTATTTCCTTGCTTCCAAGGTAGAAGATTCTTCTTTTAATTTTTCACAAATTTGTTCCTGTTGTTCAAGTATTATTTTTATTATAAAAAATGATTTGTTTAAATAGTTCCCTTTCATTTATCCCTAAGCGATGTTATCCAGTCATAGCTTCAGCTGTGTTATCTTCAGATCTATGAAAACAACTTCCAAATTAGTCAGCATTCCTTTTACCACAGAAAACTTATCTCATTGTCCTTAATGGCATACCTGCATGGGTGTCATGGTTCAGACTGAATTACTTCAATCAACTGTTCTAACTCTTACCTTGTCAAAGGTCTCAACTCTTCTCCATTATACAGAATTTAAAAAAACAGTAATAAAGGCAATCCATAATGCCTAATCACACATGCCCAAGTAGAAGTTTTGTCTTGTTCCAATGAACAAAAACATAGAAGAATACAGGTGCTGACTGAACTGGTTTACGTACATTCAAAGACAACTGAACTGCATTTAAAAAAGCAGCCTACTTTCCTTCTGTGAAAGACTAATATTTACAACCACCAAGACTGCTAGCTAGGTACAAAAGGAGATTTCTATGGATTAAACTCCAATAGCTGCAACAGCGGAAGGACAGAATTTAAATTTTTGGTTAGAAGCAATATTTAGGTGCTTGATTCGACTGTCTCAGTCACCACCCCTCTCATGGAGTAGCATTTACTCTGCAGGAGAGCCAGACCGTGACCACCAACTTTATACCTTATCAGCATGTGCAGCTCGGGGACAGGGGCTTTATGTCTTTATTTTGGAACAGTATCATGTTCTGTGCACTGAGGCAAACAACTGCACTGCAGAAGAAGTTGTTAATGATACAAAGAAGCAGAAATACTTTTGCTCCAGCCTAAGATGCAGATGCATCTGTGCAGAAAAAGAACATGTAGCTAGCTATACATGGGGGGAGGAGGGTCTTAAAAGGTCTCAGTAATCACTACTGAAATAAAGACCAGTGAGGCAGAAGCTTTCAAGAACTCCAAGAACGATTCTAGACAATAATAGGTTGAAAAACAGATCTGGTATAAACTTTCAAACATAACAAATGCAGGCACCATATAAAAGAACAACATGTCAATACTTGTATAGATTATAGTATATAAACTATATAGATTAGCTAGTGTCCAGAGATGTAATGCTGCTTTTAACAGCTACTGAAATTCAAAACTTTTAATAAGAGATTTATTTCCAACAGGTTTAAAATTATTTTTTTGAAATCTTTTGCCCTTGGGAAAAAAGATGAATGGCCACCCTCATTTTAAGCATATTGCCCTAAAACAAACAAAAACATCTTATTATATATGCCTATCTACTGAAAGGTAGCTGAAAACAATCCTATAGTTTTAATAAAGTTTCAAAAATAATAGATACTTTTAAATGCACTTTGGAAAATTATATGATCAAGTACTTGTCTTTTAGGTATGAAATAGCTCCTGACATTTAAAAAAAAAAAAAAAAAAAAAAAAAAAAAGCTTTCTAGACTCTTACAGAGCACAATGACTTGACAGAAAAGTTTCTCTTTAGAAAGGTCTTTTATGTCTCCATTCATTCATATGATGTGGCATGACTGGAGCTTAATGGGCAGTGTGAGAATTCAATTACAGCCCTTATTTTTGTTAGTTAGGTTTTTAGCAAGCTTTTATATCCCCTGTAATGCCTGCCCATTTTGTCATTATTACCAAGTTGTTAACGTACAAGACCAGCACTTGCAGAAAAAGATCTTTCATTAGGAAAAATATTATTACCCCAATGAACAATGTACTAAAGGGATTTAAGAAGGAGAATGTGCTTGAAGCATGCCACATGCATTGACATAAATGGATATATTTGGAAGATGTTCCATCCATAGATGGATCCACAATATTTTCTATCCACAATAGAAAATAAAAGCCAGTCTTGGTCAACAGTGGCAGTAACAGCAGTTTGCCATCCAAGCCCTTGGGAAACATAGGGAAAAGGAAGAACAAAACAGTTCAATATTAAGAGTTAAAAGAGAAGTCTGCAAACATGGATGCAAGGGAAGAAAAAGCCTGATACAAGAAGGAAAAAGAAGATAAGTACTTAAAATAACAGCCATATCTTATCTTTTTTCAGCAACTCTTCAAGCTACCACAAGGAAGTTAGGAGATAAGAAATGATCGAAGAAACAGATCCTGCGAGAACGTGAGACCCAGTGAAATGTACAATAAAATGCAGACATCCTGCCAGTTGCTGTATATTCGAAAGGAATGAAAGATGGTGCATGGAGAGGGATATTTGAAATCCCCCAGGAAGTTGTCTCCTCAACAAAGATGAGGATAGAGCATGGATATGGATTTTCTCAGCTCGCACTCTCTGCCTCTCCATTCCCAGAGCTTCAACAACTTCAGGTACATGCATTTGGCGTTCTGCCACGTGCTGAGATTGACACTTCTGCTCACACAACCCCCACTTCACACTGATTGGCAGAGCATTTCCACCTTCCCAGTGGTTGCAAGCTGCAGGCAACCTTTTGTCTGTCTCTCTTCCTAGAAATGTGGATTTTAGACTACAGCAGGGGCTGCTCTTGGCGAGATTCTTTCCACGCACAATTCAGAAGAAACACCATGCCTAGGAGAGTGCACTCAGCAGCCCTTACAAGAGAAGGTTACGGGTTATGGTTAATCACCTTGTCCAACAGTTTAGGCATCTATCTACATGATACAGCTAGAACCATGCAGCTTTATACTGGCACGTAAAGGTATCTTACAGCATATCATGCAGCATGTCAGAAGAATGACAGTGCCATCATCTAGGACTGGCATACAGAGATTTTTGCACTACACTTTGAAACCAACTGTCGAACGAACACAACTTATCCAGAAAGTACTGATTTTTAATTGCTTCGTTAGCCACCGCTGTTACTATTTGTGTTACCATATGGTCCATAGTCTTTATTAAAGACCACAAGAACAACAAAATCTGATGGAATCAGTGGAGCATGAGGAAAATGTAAATTTAGGTTAGCCACTTTGGCCAGACATCTGTGCATTTTCACAAGTTGTCAATACTGCCCTCTTAGGAAGTATAAACACCAGCATCTTATAATTGATCAGATGAACAATCAAATGATGCATTGAAAACTAATGTAACAGCTTTTTCATAAAACACTATTTAGGGTGGGATGTCAATCGAAGAACTTTGCTACAAAGAGTATTTTCTATACTGTTGGTTATAACATGCCTAGCCTGTAGGAAAAGCTTTTTGCTAATAAATAAATAAATGATAAAATTCAAAAACAGTGTTTGTATAAACTTTATTCCCAAGTCTGTGTCATTTCAAGTGTCTTTATAGTCTTAGAAAAAATTATACTAGTATTAAAATGAAAGTCTAATGTCTTGGACAGTGGAATTATGATGACAGTGGAAATACAAGTAAAAAAATCTCAAAAAAGACATGAATTAATCCTCCATGGCATCATGTAATGCCTCACTCCACAATTCCATGAAGAGGAGGCAGGCTATACTAGGGAACAAGTAGACAGAAAGCAAAAGATTACTATGAATGGAAAAGAGAGTTTAAACTTTCAACATTTTGCAGTGCACAGGATGCAATCTTTTCCCCAAAGGAACATGAAGATCGAGTGCATCTATAACAACTGACTGAGGCATGCCAGTAGCTGTCAAGTTTTGTAGTATAGAGACAAAGCAGATCTTTTCACATGCTAGCTGAGATCTGGGACAGCTGCAGAGAATCCTTAATAAGTATGGTATAGTAAGATATTTTATTGGTTTATCTTATTATAACTGTTTCTATTACTGTATATCAAAGTCTCTCTGCTTTTTTTTTTTTAAGAGAGTAAAACGAAGTCACTCATTTTATTTTAGCCTGCCAACCTATAGGAGGATTATTCAGAAAAAAAGAATCAGATTGTTCTCAGAGTTGCCTAGCAAAAAGATGAGAGACAAGTTTCTACTTGCAGTTAAGAAAATTCCAATTGAACATAATTGTAAAGAATTTCACAGTAAAAATGATTACGCATGAGAAGAGGCTGCCTAGGGAAGTGATGAAATCTCCATCTTCAGAAATATTCTGAACTTGACTGGACAAAACCCTCAGCAACTTGCCTGGGCAGTTGTCCTGCTCTGAGCAGTGGGTTGAATTAAGTGGCTCTGAGAGGTGCCCTTCAATCCAAATTATTCTGGGATCTATTATAGTAAAGATGACTGTGACAAACCCCACCACAGTTTATTCTGAACAGTGTAGTGATCATATTAAACGTGTCTGAATGAAACAGTCAATGTCAGTATGAGTTCACAAGAATCCTCAGGTACATCTCCACTGAGTTGTAAAATTCTTTATTTGGGAGAAGAATTTCCTTCGGTAAGCAGCATGAAGGACCTAGACTGCAACTGACAATACAGAGGACCATTGCCTATGGATCTGGATTTCCGGAGTTACTAGTAACATACACAGAAACCTGTGGCAAGATATGATTATGACTCTTTTTCCCACCAAAAAAAAAATAATAATAATAATAAAAAAAAAAATGCTGATTTCCTTCAAATCAAAAGGCATTCTGTAACATGAATTATAGCTGACTCCTGCCAGAACACCTGTTCTTTATTTGAATAATGTCATCTGCATTCACTTTGTGCAACATTTCATATGATGACTGCTGTTTTGACGAAGATGAACAGCAGAGCTTGCATCCATCATTATCCAACATACCATCACTGGAAATGCTCATTTCCACTGCAGGTATTCTGCTTCTAGCTTTTAAAGACTTTAAACTGCCATACAACCTCTCATAATATATACGATTGTAATTTACTGATCTTGACAACCTGCCTGTCTCCATGTACAACACATGAACTGAAACTTTAATAAAGGATACATACTTGTATGTATGCCTAGTTTACCACATAGTAACATCAGTGTGCTGACATTCCTCTCTATCTTGCTGGTATGAATGCTCATCCTCAGCTGGACTCTCCTTCGAAAGATGATTTTTCAGGGATATCCATAGCCTACTTTGCATTCCTCTGTTTTGTTACAGTTATTTTTCTTTTTATTTAAGCTACTTACTCTTTTTATCTTTACTATTAAAGTTTGTTTTTTTTCATCATGCTGATGAATACTCATATTTATTATTTATTTTGTTATCCAAAGTCTTAACTGTTCTCAAAACGACAGAAGATTGTGAGCTTTCATAATAAAGATCCTAATCAACTATTTAGGTATCTAGGTCAGTTTTCCAACTTACTAAAACAAATAACAAATGGTTAAATAATACAATTTCTCCGTACAAATAATTTTAGTTTCAAAAGGAAGAGTCTTCCTTTAATTGCCCATTTGACGTTTCAAAATATAGAGAAGTTTTTATTTTATAGCTGTTTTTAAAAGCTCTTTTAAAAATTATTTCAGACTAAAATACCATATCAGTGATGGCAGAACAGGCTCTGGGAAAATACAGTAATAACAATAGTTATCTAGAAAGGAGCAAAATTTACATGGGTTAAAAAATAAACTTTAGCCCTGTTCTCTAGAGGTATGCTAAAATAACATTCTTCTGTGTCCTTATTAGCATCTAAGTTATAAAGAAAATAAGACAGCCATCTCATCAGGGATTGAAATAGTACTTTATGGCACCGTTTCTATTTTTTGAATTAAAAAAACTCCCAGTCCTTCTTTTTTTTCCTCTCCATTTAGAATCAAATCAAATCGAATAGTTCAGTTGAAAGGTACCTTATTCACCTACCTCACTTTATTCTGTCAAACTAAGACAGGACTTGTGAAGCTGGACAATTGGGTACCCAGGATGCAAAGGTTTTTGTCATTCTAATTCTATTAGTCTCACACAAGCCTCTGAAGACTCCTCTTCCCATCAAGAAACCAGGAGCCTGCCTCAGAAACCTGCAGGTCCACTGACCAAGTCTGAAGCGTTTCAGCTCTGTGAGAGGGAATCATGGTAAAAAGCCAGATATATTTCTTTTATTTTTCTTACATTGCAAGTAGAATTGTCTGGGAAAAAAAGGGATGCAGAAATAGAATACAAATTAAAAGAAAAAAATGTTTATGAAAAGAAGAAAGGCTTAAAACTGTGGGCTGATAAGATGAAAAGGATGGTAGCAATACACATGGAAGAAAAACAGAGTACTAAGGAAGGGAGTGAGGCATTGTGAATATGTAAGAAATTAGTTTTAACATGGTAAATGATAAAAAGTTTTAGAAAGATCACACTATACAGAAAAAGGATATTATGAAAAGTCAAAAAAAAAAAAAAAAAAGGAATTCTGTTTCTTCTTTAACTTACAATGGATCTTTCCCTGGATTTCATATAATTGATTCCTTTCTGTGAGTATTATTGAACTACATGTCAGGGAAAAAAATCTTCTGTCAAAAAATACTTAGAAGTTAATTAAAATTTCTAGTTTTTTCTATATACCAGTTCCATCAGTATCTCCATGCTTTGTTTTCACACCGATGCTGATGCACCCTTGCACACTTCTATCTCCTCCTAAAAGTCTGAACACCCCCAAACACAATAGTCACGAAGATTTGCTTCAAATGTTTGGATTTTCCAAACTTGAATTCCTGAAATACATTTTGGTGGAACGATCAGATGTTTAATAATAAAGATATAAATCATTTAAATATTACATACAATCTGTTTTATGATTCATAAATGTAATAATACATAATCAAACACTGAAAAATACTATTTCCCACAATTGTTCCACTCCCAGAAGGATTTTTACAGACATTTAAATGCCATCTTGTCTACTTTGGAAAAACTTGAAAACTAAGGAAAATAAACAGTTATTTTTACACCATTTGCTTCTACAAACATCTTGAATTCCAGAAACCATGTTCTTCTTTCTCATTACTGTACATCCAAGTCAAATGATAGAAAGACAGCTCTACAATTTCTCATCACAGGTGAAGCTTTCTCTGTGCATAAAAATAGCACCTGAATGAATGCAGGGTGGCATAGTCTGAAATAAGTTAAGATCAAGATGATGCTAGTAAAAGACAGGTATTTTACAGTGACAGCCTTTTATCTGTACAATCAATATGAGATTGTTGGGAATAATCTGTACTGCTGAAAGCCCAAACCACTGCAGTACCTGTGATTGCTGGTGTCTGCCACTCCTCAGCATTCATTGCTGCGTGGGACCAGCTGAGATCTGAGTTAAGCATCTGCAAATCCTGTCCTCAGGCTCACTGAACCTGTAAGCTAAACTGGGGCTGGAAGCAAACGTATCGTATGAATGCTGTCCTACAGAACTGGCTGCAGACCAAAGTAGTATCACAAGTAGACACAGAGGTCTATTTTTCAATTTCTCTATTCACATATATCCCGCCTAAGAAGAAAAGTTACTCTAAAAGGAAAATCTTCCTAAATTCCTTCTATGAGTTTGAGAAGACTACAGAGAGAAAACAAACGTGTTATTTCTATTTTTGTTGCAAAGGAACTAGTTTGATGAATGGCCATGTGCAAATACAGATTAACTATGAGTAACTAAGAAAGAAAAGCATAGAAAGGAGAATAAATCAGTCAGACAAAGTGATTGTTCATGACTACCACAGAACTGACTTTCAAGTTACAGTTTTCTATTAATATTTTGAATCATACAGACGAGGGATGAAAATTATTTTCTTGAACCACTTGAAAAGTAAAGCATTTATCTCTTCTTAATTTAGCTTGTGTAGCTATAAATTTAAGACTTCAGAATTACCAAAAATAGCCCTAGAGAACAACCAGCTATTTCAGCCTGATTTCAAATTCTTCTTTTGAGCTCCTATATACTAGTAATTCATACCCTGTTAAAATACACAGGGTTCATATTAAATGGCCTTTATTTTATATACTAATTCTCCGAAAGTTTTTATTTTGTTAAAGTATAATATAGAAAAAGCAAATATTGCCTTGAAGCCATGACTTAATCCATTTTTTCTCACTAAACTTTGACAAAGGAATCCCACATGGATTTAATATAACACTTCCAGAGCCTGTCCTTCTATTCTGTCTTCCTTCAGGAAATACTATTTAGGGTATCCATAAAATGTAGAGGTAAAGAGTATCAAAATCATAATCAACACAAATTTTGACACTTTTATGTCAGTATCTGGGTTAACCATTCCTTCTTTATTTTTTATGAGAGATCAATGAGTGCTGCTTAATAGAAATATAGTTTGGATACGACTTTTCCTCAGATCCAGTCAGCCTGTGCTGATTCATTCACGAATCAGCATAAGACTAGGTAGGACAGAATTTCAAATCTTTTCCTATGAAAGGAAGTTTATACACAAGGCATTTAAATACCACCAAGTCTGGTGCAATCATATACCCTTATATGCACAGATACAATATATTGCACAAAATACAACATATTGCAGCCATTCACATATTACTATAATTATTGTAACCACAATTAGTATAAAATTTATCAACATTATCAACAATGTCTGCAGTTAAAAGCTGCAGTATTTCACATTTCCCATTGAAGCACAAAGTATATGCATGCTGATTATTTTTGGCTTAGGTTTATATTTATTTCAGCAAACCAACCAGCATGTGACATGTCTCTCACTTCACTGAGTGGTCTCCCACTAGCTGCCAACTGATGCAACCTTTTTTTTTTATTATTATTTTTTTAAGAGCATGTCATGTTCCATTGAGTTCCACAGGCAAGTTTTGAAATCAGCACAAAATGCTTCCAACCACTAAAAGCTGTTTGTTTCAAATTAATTTTTGGTGTGACATTAAACTATATATACATATTTACTTTGACAGAAATGAAATGTGTTTTTGTGGTATATAAGCAGACTCTCTCACATAATAATACACACACATGTGTATATACTTATACTCCCTATCTACTTTTTGGCTCCTAATTTTCAGCAGGGTATCACAAACTCACTTCCTGTCTCCCGGTGCCAGATTTTTTGCTTATTTGAAATGTGCAATACAGCAAGCAGACAGAAGATTCCCTCTTGGCCCTCTCCAAGGAGGTGCATTGCCATTCGTTGTTCATCCTAGCAAATACCATTACAGTTCATGAAATTTATTTGACTCAATAACATTTGGGATACCTATACTTAGTTTTAAGAGGAACACTATTTATATGAGGAAATAAAATGCAGTGTTTGGGAATGCCCATAATCTAGAGAGCATTGCTGTATGTCTTATGCAAACTGCTACTAGTTTTTCTAGTGACATTATTAAATGGTGATACAGAAGGCTCCTCTGTAGGTTAGGAGTGCAAAATGTTTTTGAAAAATCACCTGACTGAGTTTGAATAATTGAATTTGGAAGTAAAAACAGAAAGACATACATATATAAATGCTGACACCAATTAAGCCCAATCTCTGCTTAAAAAATTGAACTAAGTGTCTGTCAAGTATTTTCTAAGCCACCTCTGTGCCCTTATCTGTGAACAGATAACAGACATGTCTTAAACAGATAACTGCCCATACCTGATACTCTGATTAAAAAAAAAAAAACACACAAGACAAAACAAAAAAGCTTTGGTGTATTAGTTTCTCTTAAAATGTTTTCTATAGGAAATAGAGCTTCCCCCCCTTCCCCTCCTCCCTCCTTTTTTTTTTTTTTTCCATTTAATAGCCTAACAATATTTGGTGGAAGAATGCTGTATTCTCATTATTTATAGATATCTTCTCCACTGTTAAGGTTGTATTTGTCAGAATAAAGCACATACACCACTGGTAGAAAAAAAAATAAACAAATAAGTTTGTGTACACAGGAATGCAAGTATGCACAAAACCCAACTCATCATTAAATATTTCTATTACCCAATAGAATGTCTTGCACTCCAATACCATAATCTGATCTCTGTAGAAGACATTAAAGTGCAGTCGAAAGCACAGAGATATAGAAGCACTTACATTTGCACTGTGATCACTTCCACTAACACAGACGACATCTTGTTTTTGAATTGTTAATACCTCTTTTGTGAGCTTCAGTCGGATGTCGTAAGCATTTTCAGATACTTCATCATACAACAAAGCAATACCAGTTTTAGTCTGTGAAAGCAAGGCACAGAAACAAAAATTTAAGTATATAAACATTTCTTAATGATAAATAATAACCTCTATCCCATTCAATACATAAAACACATATAAAGAAGCACTGTTTACAGAAAGTGGAAAACTGGTCTGCTATTCAAGCTCCAAATGGATTAGACATAAAAAGCCTCTTCTGTTCTGTAAAAAGTGGGCTAAATTGCCTTTGAAATAGGCATTAATACATAAAACAGTACATTTGTACTGTTCCACAAAGCAATGTTGTTGAAGCACGTTCTATCTGTTTTTAATTCTATGACTTACTGAGAAACAGTATTATAAGCAGATAGGTACATAGTACATATGTATAAATGTACGTGAATGCATTTTCCTGTTCCATAACGAAGTAGAGATGTGCAATACCACTTCTGACTCAGATATGTTCCTTCCATTGTGTGAGAAAAAGTTCTGTATCCTTCCTAAAAGTTGCCTTGAAGTTTTATTATGGTTTGAAATTAGGTTTTCATATTGTGAAACACACAAATATACACACTGTAACCACATATAAATACAGGTGCTACAGGGCTTCAATTTTATATTTCCAAAGTCACTACTGGACTATTAACAAGTAAACTCCTCTGGATAGTCAAGTATTTTGGTATTAACAAGGATTTCTCCATAAGTAGTTGTAAATAATACCTGTTTTAATTTTTGGTTTATTCATTTATGTGCAAATTTACCATTGATATTCAGTCAGCTATTTCCTTAAACAAAAAATGGGGATTTAGGACTGCTTACAGCTATTTGTTAAAATAAGAAGAGTAGTGCAATTTCATAGCTTTATAGTCTTTTCGTGGAAGAGGAAAAACAACAGATCTTTTCTGAAACAGATGATCACGTTTAAGAATAATATTTATTAGTTTATAATGTATATAACAATATTATCAGATCACTGCACTTTCCTCTATGCAAATGAAGAATAATCATGCCTAATTTAAGGTTTAGCAGTAGCATTTGTTTTCAAAAGACTGCTCTAAATTTCATTAAATAGTAGATTACATAAAGAACAGAGTAATGAATTAAAGAAGAAACATGCCCTGTGCACTTTTAAGTCCTTTGATTTAAAAGTAAAATCAAACACGGAACATTATCTTTATAATACTATTTTAATTTCCACAGAACCAAGGAGAAAGGTCTGTGGTGTCTGTTAATAAAAACTTTTGATCTTTAAAGGCAGTTTAAACTTAAAACACTTAAATACTTAAATTTAGATGTGGTGTAGCTCTAAGCATCAACTAACGTCAAAGCCTCCCTTACAGTTGGTGGAAATGAAAAGTGCAGCAATTAAATTTCCCCCAAAGAACATACACAGCACACACTCATGGCCACAGCTGCCATTTAAGACACCTTAGGATATCTAAGATATCCACAAATGTAAGGCTGAGCAGGTGTTAGGGGAGATCTGGGTCCTTCTAGCTGGAGATGAGGGCAGACCTCCGTGATTATAAGAGGCTGCAGACACTGACCATGCCAGCAGACATCCACACATGGATATCTTAAGCTTGAAAAGAATCTCAAAGGTTTTACAATGTAGAAATTCACATCTAAGACGGTCATGTAGATTCTGAAAAGCCAGTGGTGAGCAATAGACATTTCTGAAACATCATTTACCTGATCCCTTCTCTACATCCGTCTAGAAGGGAACAAATTGCATCATAGCTTTCTACTGTGACTTAAAAATAAATAAATATAAATGACAACTCAGACACAGGTCTCTCATTCGGAACAGATAAATCCTGCCCACGGTGTTCTCTGGGAATGCTTAAAGGATACCAGCGAGGGTATAACCTTTAATTATTCTTGCTTGTTGGGAAACCGATGTGTATCAATATTTCCAAGGTTTTCACATTTTTTAAACTTCCAACATCTGTGAATGATATATCAATATTATTTATAAATGAAAATGTACAGAATTTGTGTCAATGCTTTCTGCTTATAAGCTATGCCATGTAACAGAAGGTATTTTGGAGCAGTAGAAGAACTACCTGGCAAAACCACCTTTCCCTCACCATTCTGCTGTTCACAGGTTCTGCATGGCTATTCCACTCGGATTGGCAATTGCTGTTACTATTGCTGACAGACCAGGCTGTGCTTTACAGACACATCTTGAGGGAGCAAAACCCTACATTAGCACTTTACACAGTCTAAAAGCAGACCTCTCTCTGGCTAGTAATTGTTACATAGGTTTAGAATAGCACCTTGGAAAAAAACATGAACTTTCATTATAACAGACAATCAAGTAACGAATGAAATATGCAGAGTAACTGATTAAATATGTTAGCATTTTCTATCACATTATTTAAACTGTAAGTCTCATTGAAGCTCATCTATTCCTATTAAAATCCAATACCTACCTCGCACTTCATCTAACTCCTGATGTGATCTACAGTGACATGCAACAATACCTTATTTGCTTTCAGAATCAATAAGATTAATCTAGATTTCTCTCAGCCTTTCAAGTCTGCTTTTTTTAGACCATTATAAATGACTGTGAATCAGAGTTCAAACATTCCCCTGTTCACTCTTTTGTTGAAAAGATGATACATGCAACTCTATCGTGCAAACTTCAGTCCGAAGTACATCTTCAAAGAAAGAGGTTTTAATGGGAATTTAGTCTTTGCATGTACTTGTATATCCACCAATTTAACTACGTTAGGTTTGTCCTGAATTCTCATTTAAAAAACACTCTCTGTACAGTGCCTCTTCCAAAAACTGGTACCAGAAAGAGGATTGAAAAGTAAAATAACTCTCCAAACAGACGTAGTAATTTTAGAGTTAATATGTCAGATTTGCATGTGGTTTTTTTTTAGAAGAAAAAAAGAAAAAAAAACAACACGTAAAAGAGCATGGAGTTGCATAAGATTTAAGTGCTTACAATGAGAGATATGGGAATATAAATTAAAACTCAATTGGCAAATGAGGAAATTAAATGTTGGTTTCTATACCACTGAGGGGTTTTCTAGACACTGGACTCAGGAAATGGAGCAGGAGGATGTGTGCCTGTGTCCATGTGTGTGCACACGCACATGGAGGGTAGAAGGGGGGAGAAAAGGAGAACAGTAGTATAATTGTCACACCAGACGTGACTTGTAAGAAAGCTTAGTCACCATCCTGTTTTTGAAAGAAAAATTACTGAAACTTACTTTCTCAGGCAAGCCCCAAACCTCTAAATACCACACAGAAGAAATCAGCACTCTCTAGAGGGAGCTAAAATGGCAGGTGAATACTTTTGTCGATTTTAATCTTGTCTGCTTCAGGCATATCCCCAGCCAGTGTATTTGCTTTAAAGCACTCCTGTTTGCAATAATGTTTTGATACCCTACTCAAAATACCCCAGTTCTTTTAGAGCACTAAAGACTAAATCTCAGAGCTGCAAATCCTGTTTCCAAGTAGACATCTCTAAGCCAAACTTTGGTCTAACTGACATAAAACACTTGTCTTCCCTGCTCTAAGTTTTATTTTGAAAAAGCTTTTTTGCTTTTTTTTTTTTTTTTTTTTTTTGAAAACTGGGTTTTCTGTAGACACTATTGATTTGTTTATGGCCATTTGTTTCTCAGGTGGACACAGCAGTATTTGTCACGCTTTTCATCCTTGTAATTGAAGACTGGGGGAACATGTTCAAAGCTCTTACCCAGATCATCAGAAAATTCATATGAATCATAAAAAAAAAAAATAAAAATCACTATGTATTTGTATGCATGTAGAGGGAATGTCAGAATGCATGTGTTGCAGTGATATTATTTTGAATTAGACTGTGAGGTTCTCAGTAAATCCAAACCTCCCTTCCCTCTGTCTATGTATTTTACTGCATGTGATCTGTTACAAACTAAATGCAGTATGTTAACATACTCCATTTTCCCTTATGAAAACAGTTCCTCTGGATTTTCCCCTACTTTAATTCATCATTTTCACCTGTCCATTTAGTTACACTGGTCCTCCAGCAGAAATCAGAATTTGCCGATTCTCATCCTTAGTTTTATATTTATTACTTCAGTGACATGGTAGTTTGATTTTTAATGATAAAATGCATTTACAGATTTATACACTTACAACATTTTAAGGACAAATCTTTAAGCATCATATTTGAACCTAAACTTTTCCAAATTCCACATGTAAATATTTTACAAGCAATATTTACACCTCAGAAGTCTAGTGAACAAATTCTCTAATCCAATTTATTTTTTTTGTTTCCATAAAAACACTCCATTGAAATTTCCTATCTATGGCATACCTATGGCTGGGACGTCTGCTGAAGGCATGTGAAAAGAGGAGTCACTTATTTTTATCCTACCTTATTTCAAATTAGGCAGCACTTTGGGCTGTCCCACAGAGTCTGTGCTCTGAACAATAAATTACAACAGACTCAAATTTACTTTCTTTCGTAACTCCTTTGATACATTTTATAGACTACATCTACTGTTGTGATCAAAAGATACAGACATTTTATCAGCACAGGGCGGAATTTGAATTTAAAATAAACTTGACTGATGAAAAAAATAAAGAAAAAGAAACAGGATGAAGCATAACAGGTAAAAGGTGCAAGGTGCTACACTCTAGAAGGAACAGCCAGTTGCACAGAAGAAAAGCTTGTGCAATTTCTGCAGGAAAGGAAATGTAGCACTGAGGATCAACAGCAAAATATTGTCATCAATATCATATTGCATAGGTATTTTGATTGCTCTCCTTGGGGTTCTTTCCTACAGATTTGCTTTTTCTCACTCTGTGAAAACAGCACCCAAACGTAAACACGGTTCTTCTTCAGCTGTGTAGTACAAAACATTCCTCAACACTACTGAATAAGGGAGGAATAAGTCCATGAAGTAATCCATCATTAGTGTTGCATTTAATACATCACAGTATATCGTTTCCTTCCAAACAGTATTATGACATTGTTGATTCATGACTACACTATAGAAAAGAGATAATGAACTGAAAAAGAGTCCTTAGAAACACAAAAAAATTAAAAGTGATCAGAAACCTGGAAAATAGAACCCATAAGTAATTCTACACTGATTAAGGTTGTTTAGTTTAAAGGCAGAAAACAAAAGGACATAATGACAGTTTTAAGTACTTTAATATATATTGCAAAGACAAATGGAACAATCAGGTAAGAAGATAATTCAGAAATCTCTTTCTTTTAAGATGTTTTAACTACTCTGCCTAAATGGCACAGGTGCTAATCCTCTCACAGGGCAAAATCCTGAAGATGATTTCTTTCTCATCTGTTTGTCTCTGAGACTAACATTCAGAATTACATTCTTGCATATGATTGAACCTCTGCATCCAGGAGAAAGGTTGACTGGCTTTAGGAGAGCACCTGCACTGAACAACTTGCAACTGATATAGAAGGGATGAAATATAAAACTAGAAGACCTGAAGTTTATCTTCTAGGGGCCTTCTCAGTGGATGAATGACATTTAAAATAAAATTGTCTAATAATTCTTATAACAAATAATCTGAATCACAGAATTTCACAGAATTTTCTAGGTTGGAAGAGACCTCAAGGTCATCGAGTCCAACCTCCAACCTAACGCTAACAGCCCTCCACTAAACCATATCCCTAAGCTCTACATCTAAGCGTCTTTTGAAGACTTCCAGGGATGGTGACTCCACCACTTCCCTGGGCAGCCTGTTCCAATGCCTCACAACCCTTTCTGTAAAGAAGTTCTTCCTAACATCTAACCTAAAACTCCCCTGGCTCAACTTAAGCCCATTCCCCCTCGTCCTGTCACCAGGCACGTGGGAGAACAGGCCAACCCCCACCTCGCTACAGCCTCCTTTAAGGTATCTGTAAAGAGCAATAAGGTCACCCCTGAGCCTCCTCTTCTCCAGGCTGAACAAGCCCAGCTCCCTCAGCCGCTCCTCGTAGGACTTGTTCTCCAGGCCCCTCACCAGCTTCGTCGCCCTTCTCTGCACCCGCTCAAGCACCTCGATGTCCTTCTTGTAGCGAGGGGCCCAAAACTGAACACAGTACTCGAGGTGCGGCCTCACCAGAGCTGAGTACAGGGGGACGATCACCTCCCTAGCCCTGCTGGTCACGCTGTTCCTGATACAAGCCAGGATGCCGTTGGCCTTCTTGGCCACCTGAGCACACTGCTGGCTCATATTCAGCCGACTGTCCACCATCACTCCCAGGTCCTTCTCTGCCTGGCAGCTTTCCAACCATTCCTCTCCCAGCCTGTAGCTCTGCTTGGGGTTATTGCGCCCCAGGTGCAGGACCCGGCACTTGGCCTTGTTAAACTTCATGCAGTTGACCTCAGCCCATCGGTCCAGCCTATCCAGATCCTCCTGCAGAGCTTTCCTACCCTCAAGCAGATCGACACACGCACCTAACTTGGTGTCATCTGCAAACTTACTGAGGGTGCACTCAATGCCCTCGTCCAGATCATCGATGAAGATATTAAAGAGGACCGGCCCCAGCACCGAGCCCTGGGGGACGCCACTAGTGACTGGCCTCCAACTGGACTTGGCTCCATTCACCACGACTCTTTGGGCCCGGCTATCCAGCCAGTTTCTAACCCAACGAAGCGTGCGCCAGTCCAAGCCAAGAGCAGCCAGTTTCTTGAGGAGAATGCTGTGGGAGACGGTGTCAAAAGCCTTGCTGAAGTCAAGGTAGACCACATCCACAGCCTTTCCCTCATCCACCCAGCGCGTCACTCTGTCATAGAAGGAGATCAGGTTCGTCAGGCATGACCTGCCTTTCATAAAGCCATGCTGACTGGGCCTGATCGCCTGCTTCCCCTTCAAGTGCTGCATGATGACTCTCAGGAGGATCTGCTCCATGAGCTTTCCTGGCACTGAGGTCAAACTGACAGGCCTGTAGTTTCCTGGGTCTGCCCTCCGGCCCTTCTTGTAGATGGGCGTCACGTTTGCTAGCCGCCAGTCGATTGGGACCTCCCCCGATAGCCAGGACTGTTGATAAATGAAGGAGGATTGTAACCTAAAAAGAACTGTACCTTTGCCTTTCATGATCAGAAGTTAATTCTAGGCTTAAGAGGCCTTGAGTGAGAACACAAGCAGGCTTTTCAATAGACCAACGTGGGATGAATGGATAAGAAGAGCAGATATGTAGGGTGAGCGATAATGCAGCTGTGGAATGCAGAAAATTAATGATTCCATTAGTACTGTAAGCACACAAAAGAAACATGCGGTAAAACTAAAAGTAGATACAAGACAGAGATTAATTATATCTTTCTGAAATTAGTTACAGAGAGTGCCTTTACAGAATATGTTTCTCCTCTTAATACACATGGACTTGTGCTTTTTCTCAGCTTTAGCATATTATAGCTCTTAGGCCTAACAATACCCCTTCACAACTGCCAAGACCGTAATCCTCTTTCCTTTAAGAAATTCTGACTGTAATGATAGTGAATCCCTTAAACAGATTGTTCAGATACATTAGGATTCCCTAATACTGGGGGGCAGAGTGTGCATGCCTTCTAAGTTAAAAAAAAAAAAATAAAAAAATACATAAAAATGCTATGGATGTCTAAACAGTACGCATTTACCCCATATCTGAAAAAGTAGTTTAAGACTGCTGTTTTTAATTGAATAAGTGAAAAAAATAAAATAATAAAAAAAAAATATTACAACAGTTCAGGGACCTGTGAGACTCACTGAATATGAGCTATATGAAAAATTCCAAATTGCCTAGTTATCACAACATTTGTTACGAAATTACACACGTGACACTAATATCCAAAGTTGTTTCAAAATACGGATGTTCTGTCAGAGAGCACCAAAAGGTTCTGCTGGTGGTTTTGGTAGTTTCCCCCCTCCTCCTAGTCAAGAACTTCTGGCTTCCTAACACAAAATATTGCAGAGGGGAAATAAGAAGAAACACACATTTCCAGACACCTTGCTGCTCTAAATTACTATTGCTCACCATCACCAGTGACACAAACATACAGATTCCAAATACAGAAGGACATGGCGGTGTCATTACACCTGTTAGGCCCCAAGGCACTGCCAGGAGATGCTCTAGCTCAACCCATTTCAGAGTCCAAAGGCCAGGACTACATCAGACGCACCTATGCCTTCCACACTGTGCTTCAGGAACAGTCTACAGCCCCCATTTCGCCCTCCACGTGCACATGTAACTCACCACCAGGTGCTTCTATCTCCCTTCCAAACAAACACAAGAGCTGCAGTGGGGGCCACAGCACTAACAGCTCAGAGGACCCCTTGCACAAGAAACTTGTGCATGTCCCAGGGGTCTGGCCCATCAGCTTCCATCCAGATTTGAAGAGAAATATCTTAAATCAATTTGAAAGGAAATATTTTGAAAAAAAAGCGAAACTACACTAAATCTGAATTTCATTCTAGTTGGAAAGCAACTGCTAATGTGAATGCTTGACAGTAGATTACTTTTAATTTCACAACATTTCAACAACAAAAAAAGGTATCTAGAACATACAAACATCCAAGCTAACTTTACAGCTGCCTAACTTAAGATGTATTCAGAACATAGACAATTTTCTTTCAGCTCCTGGTTAAAATAAACAAAGCATCAAGTCAAACTCACCAAAAACTATGCAAAAAACAAGCAAACAAACCTGCTCCATAGCCTCAATAAGTAGCTAGTAAGAGCATTTCAAGCATGACCTTAGATTTTACATTTTTACTAGAGCTGTAACACCCTATCATACTTCATAGTGCCCACAAGTACTACTTACTGCCAGTTAACGGAGAATGTCACAAATTCCTGATGATCCCTTTTAGATAGGTGATTTATATACACACAAAATCCAGTGGAATAGATCTGATGGACATTAACAATGCTAGGGCAGGTCAATTAAGGCTAAACAAATTGAATTACACTATGGTATAAGTTTTCAGTGTGAAGTGATACATGATACAAATAAGAATCAGAAATAAAAATTGTCAGCAACAAATATTTAAAAATTTCAGTACATTTTCCCCCAAAGCACAGTTCAAAACTGAAATATCTATCTTGAAAATTACCTTTTTTATAAAGATTTCATAAATCTTATTTTTTATGCCTGCATTTATTAATGACATTATGATGTTTCACTACATACAGTTGCAAAATATATATTAGCATTATAAAATTGTAGTAAATTTTACCAGCAGCATCACAGTAATTTCTAGCAATTCACAATAAAGTTTTTCCTAAATATCTGTGGCATACGGAAATCTACAAGGATGAGTATTAGCTCAAGACAACAACAGTTGGAAAAGATGCTCAAAATACAAACTTTAAAAAAAAATAATAAAAAAAAATAATTTTGTTGCTTACATCACAGCTTATCTAACAGAAGAGCTCTGTTAAAAATAGCTTTAAGGGCAGATTGTTGGGATTTTCTGTTAACGACATTAGCCTTGCAAGAAAAGTGATTAACAGCTGGCTCTCAATCTGTGTGATCTTAATCATTAGAAAGTAAAGCAGTAATGTCTTGCTTAATTACTGCAAGCACAGTGTGTCACCACCTAATTAGATATGATTGATTATTGTCATCTTCATGCACCTCTCAAAACATCTGACACAAATATTTGAATCCTGTAATGCATGTTTGGAAAATTAACTTTCAGAATGTCATGTTGAATTAAAATTGCCTGTTTAAAAATAAAAATTCTAATCAATGCTAAATAATAATGTTACATAGTTGAATATGTTAGAATTCAGTTTCTACCCCAGAAAATAGCCAAAGCAATAAGTATTAGAAAAGATGCCTCATTTTATTTTGATGTAGATAATATCTTCAAGGAAATTGAAGATACTAAGCCTCATTTTTCAGGCAACAAATTAGGTAGCGTAAGAATATAAAACTGCTCCTATACTTACAGCATGTTCATACCGGTCAGGTAAGAAAGCATAACTTTCACACTTCAGATTAAATGATTTAGTAATAGACCTAAAAGACCACAAGAACATAGTCTTTGGAAATTACTTAAGAAACAGCTAAGAGATTCTCAGAAAATCAGTGTCATCATTTCTATTAGTGGTACCGATCAGCCTACTCTAGTAGGACTTATAGACACACTTGTTTAAGGATCAAAAGGTAAATGAAGAATCTCACCTTAATAAACTCTACTGGGAGTATAATTCAAAGTGACTCACTCTATTTCCTTATTCTAGATTAAGTATGGTTACTGATTCATTTGTCTTTCCTTCCCTTTAACATTGATACAGCTCTACAACATTCATTCTACAAGTTCTACCATTATATAATATATATATATATTTCTATTCTATTATCACAGAATCAAAGAATGGTTTGGACTGGAAGAGACTTTAAAGATCATCTAGCTCCAACCCCGCCCCCCCCCCCCACCATGGGCAGGGACACCTTCCACTTGACCAGGTTGCTCAAAGCCCCATCCAGCCTGGCCTTGAACACCTCCAGGGATGGGGAATCTGTAACATCTCTGGTCAGCCTTTTCCAGTGCCTCACCACCCTCTGAGTTAAGAATTTCCTCCTAACATCTAATCTAAACCTACCCTCTTTTAGTTTAAAGCCATTACCCCTTCTCCTATCACTATACCCCCTGACGAAGAGTCCCTCAGTCCCTCCCCAGCTTTCCGGTAGGTCCCTTCAGGTACTGGCAGGCTGCTATAAGGTCTCCCAGACCCTTCTTTTCTCCAAGCTGAACAACCCCAGCTCCCTCAGCCTGTCTTCATAGGAGAAGTGCTCTAATGCGTTTATCATCTGGGTAAACCCAGTCATTGAAAATTAAAATCTTTTTAGCCTTGCATTTGGCTGCTAGCTTTGTGGCCCTCTTTTGGACTCCTTCTGGTACTTCTGTGTCCTTCTTGTGCTGGGGGCCCCAGAGCTGAACACAGCACTCTACGTGGGGTCTTAGGAAAGCAGAACAGAGAGGGAGAATCACCTTTCTTGACCTGTTCACCACGTTGCTTTTCATGCAGCCCAGGATACAGTTGGCTTTCTAGACTGTGAGCACACATTGCTGGTTCATGTTGAGCTTCTCAACCAACACCTCCAGATCCTTCTCTCCAGGGCTGCTCAATCCATTCTCTACACAGCCTGTATTTGTGCTGGGGATTGCCCCAGCCCAAGTGCAGTACCTTGCACTTTGCCTTGTTGAATCTCATGAGGTTTGCACAGGCCCACCTCTCAAGCCTGTACAGGTCCTTCTGGATGGCATCCCCTCCCTCCAGCGTGTCAACCGCACCACACAGCTCAGTGTCATCAGCAAACTTGCTGAGGGTGCACTCAATCCCGCTGTCCATGTCAGCAGCAGCACTGGTTCCAATACTGACCCCTGAGGAATACCACCCATTACCAATATCCTGGACAATGAGCCATTGACCACAACTCTTTGAGTGCAACCATCCAGCCAATAAACAATAACCGTAACTAACATTATGTAACCATAACCAAAACATAACCAAGATTAAACTATGCTGATTTTTTCTACCAAGACAAACTAGGCAAAACTATGTCTAACTGCTTAATTTCTGAATAAGATGGGAAATTCTAGCTTCTTTCTAAATTTGAAATGGTAAAATTAAAGTCTGTTTCTTCATGCTACTGTGACTTCTACTACAGAAAAGAAAAAAAATCACCACTTCAGAACTTCATGAACTTCTCATACTATATTGGCTTCTACTGCTACTGGGCATAGCAAGATTTAGGTAAAGATTAATCACAAGAATGCAATACGATTTAAAGATTCCCATTAGAGTAAGTCCAAGGAAAAACATTTACTTTCCTCTGTAATTATTGTTTTTACAGTCCAGTTGCTCAGGTAAACCCAGTTATTGGAAATGAAAATCTTTTTAGCCATGCATTTGGCTGCTAGCTTGGAAAGTAATGAGACAGTTCAATTTAATCCAAAGACTTAATGGCATGTTTATGTTTATCCTCTGCTACATCGCCTTCTTCTTCTTGGCTGCAATTCTCAAACGGAACTGTGATGTGCAGTAACTTTTTAATACTTCTAATATTTAGCAGACAGAACACTAACAAAGTACAACAAACTGGATGAATTACAGAATATGGGTGATAACATCAATAGAATACAACAGTTTAATTACTGAAATTTATGAAAAAAAAAAACACAACAGAATTTAGGGACATGTCAAGGAGAAAAGAATAAAATAAATGATATGAAAAATAAAACTCTGTAACAAGTTTATAAGTTGCTGTGAAAAGTAATGGAATTGGCAGAGAATGACTAAGATGGAAGCCAGGCAGGAAGATAAGAAGTTACCCTTTGATAGAAATTTCATATACAAGAGCAAAAAATGACAGCGGCACCTGGAGAGTCATTATTTAAAGGTGGAGAAGACTCTCATTTATAAACTGATGGCATTTCATGCCATGAAAAAAGATAAGAAACAGTCTGTTTATACCTAAGTCATGGAACATCATGATTTCCCACAGCAAGAGTACACTACCAACAAAACCCTACAGTTTCATTCCGATTTTGAGAATTTCTTAGGAATAAGGAATAGAAAAAAAATCCAAAGGTACCTACACCATTTGTATACAGGTGATTACTATTTTGTAAACTTTTCAAGGAATAGATGTTCTCAAATGGATAAGATAAACAAGATTTTAAGCAATTAGTTTCTGAGCTTGCTGGGACTGCTCCACAGTGTTTATTGCATTTGTTAAATCATTTCATCAATGGTAAGCACACAGAGATGGACTGGTTTCAGATAGATCTTCTGCAACAAGATAGTCCTTACACAAGCAATGGTTACTTTTAACAGTGGGTTAATATACATCAGTTCAGTATTATTTTAGAATCAAGCATGAACCAAAAATAAACTGAAAATAAACTAAAAATAAATGAATAAATAAACAAAGAGATGTTCACAAAATGTAGAAGATGGAAAATTACCTGAAAATATCAGAGATAGGAAAGGACAAATCAACTCCAAGTAGGGAAATAAAGTACTAAGCTTACTGAAGGGGACTAAATAAATAAATCAGTAACAGATTCAAGGTGTTTGACAGGCATCCTTTAAAGTGGCATTTTAAAAAAGAAAATAACAAACAAAGAGGAAACATGGGAGCAACTGAATGTTTTCTGGACTTCTCGATAGTAACAAAAAATTTATAGGCAATCTAAGTATTGAAAACTATGTGATTTCCCTGAATCAGACTTCTTCATGATGAGTAAGATTTATTAAAATGAAGAGTACCTATTCTAAACAACCCTTCAAAGGCAACAAAAAACGTAGGCAGAGGTGTCAAGTAGGAATGTATTTTCACCTGCATTTTAAAAAAATAACAAAGGGTCCAAGATGAATAAATGTTTGGCCAGAATTCAAAGCAACTTCTATTTTCAAAGCACACACAGTCTCATTAGCATAAAAATAATCAAGCAAGAAGATTTTATATATATATATATATATATATAACTGGCTGTTTCCCATAAAACTTATTTCCCATCTTTCTCGATTTGAAGAATCCATGGATTTATGACCAGTGTATACAACTGATTTTGAAACACAGGCACTAAAACCATTTGGTTTATGCCTATTAATTTGCATTTACACATCCATACCCATTTAACACAGCAGAAAAATAAAACTGCTAGAAAATCTAAAAAGATGCGACTACAATTAAGTAAAAAGCACTTCAAAATAAGCAGGTTGATAGAGCTGGAAATTTCAAGGCTTTTGGCAGAATTCTTACCAAAACAGATATGCTTCAGAGTATAAGAAATTTACAGAATTTGCTTTTTATCCATAATTGTCCCTCCAGTGTCATCTGTCATTCACTACTGCTTGCCAATAGTGCACATTGCGTGCTGCAGAGCAGCGCAGAGGCAGCTGAATTAGCTCTGAGCAGACCCTAAGCAGCATGGAGGCAGTCACTCAGCTGTGCCTGCATGCAGCATAGCATGAAGAAAGCAGACTACAGAGGGAGAGGGGTAACAGCTTTACTAAACACTTATCGAAACAGCAGCAAGTCAGGAAAACAGGGCCCCTGCATAAAATTAAGCATGAATTGGTGCTTAGCATGGCGGAGTAGGAAAGGGAAGTTGGACAGCCAAGTAATTTTTAACTCAAGATTTTTAGGAAACTTTACGTTAATCTTGCTGTTAGGGAAAAGATGTCCATCAGGTGACAGTATAAACAGTAACGAGCAAACTCGCTTTATTGACAAATGGCAGGGACAAAAAGAAAGGATCAAGAGGATTTATTTTAATTTCAGAACATGGAAGCAAAAGAACTTTAACAGAGCCAAAAAACAAGAAAAGCTACAATCAGATGGAGAGAAAGCTGGTATTTTATCTGTCCTTTCCGTGTTCTTACTTTAATCTTCCTAAATAAACTTTCATACTGTTGTAGAAAGCTACTTAGATGAAAAAAGTCTTCAAAAATGCACATATACATACATATATTATATACATATGTAAAGATAACTAAAGAAAAGGACAAGGAGAAAGATGAGTTCAGAAATTAACACGCAAGTTTCAAGTCATAGCGTATCTACATCAGATTAACCAATTGCAGATTTATTACATCAGACTAATGTAACTTGAGTAACTTTGTAACTTGAGTGCACTTAACCAAAGAAAAACAATTTGAAAACTTCAATAGGTTATTTTAGATCATTGTTGATAAAGTAGTGAAGAGCCTGATTCTAAAAAGAATATTCCTTTATGAAAATGCATCTGAAGCCAGAGATAACAACCTGAGAACTGAAAACAGTGTTCTGAAGTATCATGGAAATCCAGAACTAGTGCCACTTGTGAAATTCAACTCTGTATAAATGCAGGTAATAAAACCAGTGAAATGAATGTGCTTCTTCTGTGTTGAATTTGGCTTAATATGTCTCAGAACAGAAAACAACTGTACCATGACAAGAACACTACTTAAGTTCAAACTGTTTTGTAAATATCTTATGCAGAACCTCATTTATAATAAAGTTTCTCCTCAAATGCCAGATCTTACCTCTCCTCAGAGTATGTGGCTTAAGCATTTTGAGATTAATTTTTGGGAGGAAAAAAAGCCCACAAAATGTCAAATCCCACAGAACTTAAATCCTATTTGCATTCTTGCTACTTGTGAGAAAGTCCACCTATCTTCTTTATTTTCTTTTCATATTTGTATGAGTCAAATAATAACATTTACAGAAAGCATTTTCAATGTTTAGATATTATAAAAGTCATTATAAATGCGGTAACACTTTTTTTGTTGTTGTTGTGGTAGTTGTTTGCTTTACTTTTCAACAATGTCACCAAAAAAAAAAAGTGACAGATAACAGAAAAACTAGGCTCCTAGTCATTCCAAGAAACGCTATCACAGCAAAGACACGATGAAAAAGAAATTATAATGTGTCAACACAAAAGTACTCAGCACCATTCAGCATAAAGATAGTCCATCTATCTAGCTGACAGATTTCACTGAACAAGAGAAGTGTGTACTTGGTCTAGAAACCCATGGGAATTAATTTCAAAAACACACCTCCCATAAAACAGGTCACAACCACAAGCATTGCCCAGTATTCAAGGCATGCAAGCACAAAAGTGCACAGCATATAAAATGTGAGTTTGTTCTTGAGTTACCGTCTTTTCTTTTTCTTCCTAACAAAGGTAATAGACCAAAAACAATCATACAAACAAAAACAACAACAAAAATCAACAATGCTTCTTGCATGTTCTACTTTTTTTCTCCACTACCTCAAAACAGACAAAAATTTGAAAAACAAAAATTCATTTAGCCAGCAATTTACCTCAGGTGATCCTCTTTTAAAGCATTACACAGTTGGAAATAACACATATCCTGCCAGGTAAGGATACAGACAAAGTGAGTGCCAGTTTTCCCACATAGCTCAATTAAAGTGGTTTTGGTAACAGCATCAGCAGCACCATATAATCATGCCAGTGCTGTAACAGAACTGTTGCCTGATTATCCTAACGATATTTCACAGTGGAAACATGAAGGTGACAATGTTTATGTATCCACAAGTATTTTGGTGATGTGATAGCCTGAATACAAACTCCTGTGTTATACACATTTGAAAACAAGTTGTGAAATACTTTGGCTGGAAAAAGGTATAAACTCCTAAACCACTGACATTTTCATGTTTTTATACAAGTCTAAAAGTGAGATTTTCAGGGTGAGAGACAAGAGTGTTTGTAATTTGTGAAGGAATCTAGAAGAGAACGAGCACAGGTGTAGAAAGACAGGGGAGCTGTTCTTCGCATGACAAAATATTGTGAGAAAGTAAGAGAATACAGAATACTTTGAATAAGAATAGAATAAAAGGAAGAGCATCAGGAGGAATTAACAGTAATAACAAGGAAAGAGAGAAAAAATAAAAAAGGAATATACAAAAAAATGAAAAAAAGGCAAATTTTTAAAAATTGCATGCTTCAAACAGAGTAGTTGTCCATCAACAAATACGTCTTTATCTTTTGCAAGACTGTGCAGTCCAGGTTACTAGTCCATAGGAGAATGTTAACTCAACTCAAGGTTGATATTCAAAATCTGTGTGAAAAATGGAAACAGAATTTACAAGATGTACTCTGCAGTAGTGCTAACCAAAACAACTGAAAGCCAAACTAAAACCAAGCCCACAAAACACAGCTGGCACTAAGTAGGATTCTGCCTGAGGTGCACCAGTGCAGAGATCACTGTCAGAAGGCTCGCTGGGGTGACTGCCAAGAGAAACTGTGCCACCACTTTCTACAACTTCCTTCCTTATGTGTGCCAGTACACAGATGCACCAGCCACCCTAAGGATCACTGTTACACTTAATCACTGATTATTTAACCCCATTTAACACTGCCATGACTGTATTTTTACGTATGTGTGTTTTACATTCTTTTTACATACCGTGGTACTTTCTATTATCCTTATTCTACAAAGAAGAAAAACAATATGCTTTCTAAATTATATAGAGAGAGAAACGTTAGAGATGGAACAGATATTACTCTTTCAGCCTTTCTGTACAGTTATTTTCATTTTGACTTTTTGGTTTTAGATCTAACTACTCCTACAAGTTTCACAAAACCTATGCCTGTGAGGCACTGAGGATCTTCTGATCAGAAGGGTCAGTGCATGGCACTGCCCTGTTCCTACTTAGGTTTTCTCCATCTCATAAATGTCAAAGGCTTACTTCAGCCTTTATTACCTTCCTTGGATTTTTGTGTTACAGGGATGCACATTTTCTGTACTCAGATGATCAGCACAGATTTTACTAGGCCATTAAAAATCCTGGGAGTAAATATTAAATAATCTATCTCCTCTCCTCACACCTGAAATCAAGCTATTGCTTTCCTCTTATACGAAAAGAAACAGCATCCTAACACAAACGGACCGCAAAACACCATGGATTTAACTTTCGTCTCACTGAAGTTGAAGTTAATTGAAAGTTCCCAGTCAAGTCAGGCTTTCATCGGAAAGATATTTAGTGTAAATTGTCAGAAACGTTGACAGCTTTTCAAATTGCAAAATCCATAGCACAGTTACTACTGTAACTATAAAAATTCATGCAGAAGGACATCTTTCAGGATTCTTCAAAGTTTGTTTTTTTAGATGAATAAGTATGAACTCCTTTGTTAACAGATATCAAGACTCCACAACGTATGCTGTTTTTCATAACTCATTAACGATTCCTTCCAGTTACTAAACATAAAGGGGTAGGTTATCATACCATAAACATATGCAATTTCTTCATTCAAGATGTGAATATGACATTAAAAAGAATCTAAGATGTAATATTTTGAATTTGACTGTTTCAAATCAATCTCATAATATCATGGGCCTAATTAAATACTAATCCTTTAGATAACTATCAAAATATTTACTAAAAAAAAAAAAAACAAAGAAACAATCACACAAAAGCAACATAAAATCATGTTAAAAAGGTGAAAATTAAACATAAAAATAAAAACTTTACGAGACCGCTAGGAAACCTGTCTAGAAGTTACAGTTATGCTCAACAATTATCATGACAGGCAAAACAGACTCAGCATACATTAAAATTAATGTAATTTATTACCTATTACTAACAAGCTAGAACAGTGAGAAACAAAGGAAAGAAACTAAAACCACATCCTCCCCCCAAGCAACACAAGGGAACAGGGAATGGGGGCTGTGGTCAGTCCCTGATGCCTCGTCTCCACCGCTCCTTCACAGTCACTCTCTGCCCCTGCTCCCCTTGGAGTCCTCCCATGGGATGCCATCCTTCCTGAACTGAGCCTGTGGGAGCTGCCCACAGGCAGCAGCTCTTCAAGAACTGCTCCCACACGGCTCTGTACCACGGGGTCCATCCCCCAGGAGCAAACTGCTCCAGCACAGGTCCCCCACAGGTGGGCGACAGCTCCCCCCAGACCCCTGCTCCTGTATGGGTTCCCCTCCACGGGCTGCAGCTCTGGCCTGGGGCCTGCTCCTGCGGGGGCTCTCCATGGGGTGCAGTGTGGAGATCTGCTCCGTGTGGGACCCATGGGCTGCAGGGGGACAGCCTGCTCCACCAGGGACCTCTCCACAGGCCACAGGGGAACTTGTGCTCCATGCCTGGAGCACCTTCTGCCCTTCTGCACTGACCTTGGGGGCTGCAGGGCTGTTTCTCTCACATTTCTCTCTCCTCTCTCCCAGCGTAGATGTGCAGCAGACTCTCCCCCCTTCCTTCAGTCTGTTCTCCCAGAGGCCCACCCAGTGTCTCTCCCTGGCTCAGCTCTGGCCAGCAGCAGATCCCTTTTGGAGCCAGCTGGAGCTGACTCTTATCTGACTTGGGGCAGCTGCTGGGCTCTCCTCACAGAGGCCACCTCTGCAGACGCCTCTGTTGACAAACCCTTGCCTCATAAACCAAATCTACTTACCAATGCTGTCTGTCACCTTCTTGTCCATTATGTGCTTGGAAATGGATTGCAGAAGAATGTGCTCTTTCACCTTTCCAAGGATCAAAGCACTGAGTACCTTTGCCTTTTCCATGTCCTACATGAACAGGTTCCCTGACTCATCCACTAGCAAGACAACATTTTCATTAGACTTCCTTTTGCTGTTGATGTATTTTGTAGAACTCTTTCTTGTTGCCTTTCACACCTTCATCAGATTCAGCTCCAGGAGGTCTTTGGCTTTTGTTACCCCATCCCTGCAGGACTGGACAGTTTCTCCATTTCTACCAGGTTGCATTTCCCTGTATACACCTCTTCCATCCTTAATTTTTATGGTGGAGGTCAATGAGGAGCACCTTGCTCATTCATGCAGGCCTCCTTACACCTTTGCTTGATATCCTGCTTGTTAGGATGGACCACCAATCTTGAGCATCGAAGAGGTAATCCTCGAAAATGAATGAGGAGTCTCTCCTGGATCCTTCTTTTCCCCAAGACTATAACCCATGAGGTTCTTCCAAGCTGATCCCTGTACAGGCCAAGGTCTGCCTGCCTCAAGTCTGGTGTTAGGATCATGCTTTTTGTGTTTTTCCTTCCTTTGAGGATCTTAAACTTACAATATCCCATGGTTAAGTAAGGCAAAAATAAATGGACATACAAGGACTGTAAATGTTTCTTAAAACTATCTTAAAGGTAAATATCGGTTCTCATCTGGAAACAGACAGTAGATGAAGAATTGACTGTTCTTGCATTTGGAAGAACTATGATCCAGTATTTTTTTCATTTATACTTATTTAAACTTACGTATGTGTATTATTCACTGCTGAGCCTTAAAGAGTAAATGAAGTGAAATGGTGAAAGTGAATTAACAAACCCAAGACAATATACCAAATTGAAATAGTCACATGGCTGTAGGGGAAAAAAAAAAAAAAAAAAAAAAAAAATTCTTACAAGTTTAACAATGTATTTTAAAGAATACCCTGAAATGTAACACTGGTATGCAAATATATGTGTAGCGAATAAAGTGGATAATAAAATATAATGTTTTGGCATCTGATCTCATACTTAATGCATATTTCCATCGGGGGGAGGGACGGGGGGAGAGATACTTCCCAAAATGTTCTGTGCAAATATTTTGGTTTTCACTCTGGTCAAAATTTAAGAATATTGTAGGGACGTGTATTTTCCACGAGCTATGTAAGAACAAGTAAGTCATATAAAATCAAACTGGGAGAATGTTACAATTGTAGGAGCTTATGAAAACACATTACTTCAGAGTTCTTCTTATCATATCATTCAAATAATTACGGAAGAGAAACCAGGCATACCAAAGTTCTGGCTACAAAAAGAAAGAAAGGACAAAAATGTAGAATTCATTCCTTTCCTTGAGTAAGCCTATAAGCAGTTCCTAACCAGTTTGCCTACACTATAATTTTGAAATACCAGTATCTACAAAATCAAACTAAGCACCAGCTCTTTCTATTCTCCTTCAGGAAAAGGACAATGAACATACTGATGAATAGTCCTACTGTTTCAATAAAAATACAATGTTTACAATCCATGCATGTGTGTGTGTATTTTTTTCCACGCAAAAGCAAGCATACATGGGATATATGTAGCTAAGCTTTACATGGCCTTGTTTGGATAATGAGAAAAGACTAGCTGTTACGAGTTGCACACACCAATTTAGCTTGTTGAAAATTTTGTTTTATGACAGCACCATACTGATTAGACTAGGTCAGTCACTTCAGATTTTCACATAGGACAAGAATTCCCATGCCTGAAATCAGTCTTCTTGGAGACTTTGTTGTCTTCTCAAGCTTTATGTTTCAGCTTCCATGTTTTTATGAGAAGATGACATATGCTTTAGAGAATTGTTTTAAATTATTTTGAGATTACTTAAAAACTTTCCAAAAATCTAAGTTCTAAGTTCTTCTAAGTTCATAAACTGACTATAAATTTGTAAGTGGAGTGAAGTTTTCTTTCACGTTATAGTGCTTCATAATCCTACCTAATTCTTGTTTTCTTCTGATAGTTATAAAATCTGCTATCCAGAAGATAATGGATACAATTTGCTTGTTCTGAGATAGCTCCATCTATGCTCCTATGAGCTGAAGAAGAAACCAACTGGCAAAACAGCTGCCTGAAGTGTCTTTTACACTAAGCAATAGTTAGGGCTGTCACGTAAGATGAAGAAAACAGCAACTGAGAACAAGATATTACTCAGCTAAGTAGATTAGACCCAACAGTTAAATTCTGAAAGATCCAGATGGCATCTTGAATTCTGCTAAACAGACTAGCTCCTGTTGACCTGCTTCATAGGCAGAAAGACAACACTCTAGACTAAACACAGATTTTTCATATAAAATATGCAATTAAGTAAGTGAATAAAATAGGACTTTTGGGACTCGGGTAAGAGAAAATCATTCAAGATAACATGGTAAAATTCTGAAAAAAAATCTGCTAGGTAGATGAAAGACTCAACATAGCCTAGTTTCTCTAATGCACTACCAAAAACAGGGAAGTCTATTCTCAAATTTTCAGCCAGGTGTTCCTTTACAAAGTTTGAGTGCAGCATGCATGGAAATGAGACCTGTGACATAAAGATATTTTCTCACTCAATAGAAATTTTATTTTGGAAACTATAAGTTATTCCTCAAAACAGAATCAAAACAGCTTATTTACCATTAAACAGCAACAACTAGTGGATGAAATTGTAGGTTCCCAGGCTACAAAGAGAACCTTAGCAGCACTAAAGTGGTATTCAAGATATCAGTGTCATCTACCTGATGAACTATCTGCCTGACAGATATTTATTTACTTTTTTTAAAAGGGTTTTTAGCATCTATGGGTGTATTTGATTGAACGTAGGTACTGTGATAAGACCTAGAAATGATTAAAAAGATCTAGGAACATTTTTGTAAGTATGTACCTTATAAAATGCTGTTCTTAGTTAAATTAAACATTATTGGAATTTCAGTTTCAATATTAGTTTTTAATTTCCCATTATGTACGTTCAACATATCTTAGGACTGGAACAGTTAACTGTTTCCAATCATCTTCAGTGCCTTTAAAACATCAAAATAATACTAGCAGAAATCTTTAGAAAACATGAAAGTAGGAAAGAGATAACTAATTATCCAGCCATGTAGATTTACTATCTGTACATTGTATGTAGTAACTGGTACCTTAATTATGGACTAAAGGCCCTCGTTCTGTCTTTACTGAAGGTACCACGATAGCATAGCCCAAAGTCACCCCCATTATTTTTTGGGTACATTTCTGAAATCCCTAAGATAAGTACACATTTACACTAACCTCCTTGTGATTTTAATGAATGAAGACAGCAATCTCCAAAGGACTCCTAGAGATTAAGACAGATCACAAACCAGTAAACCAACAGAGAAACACTGTAATAAAAATTCTGTATTAAAAATAACTGTCTCTAACTGTGTATTAAACTGTTTATTAAACTGTTTATTAATCTATTATATTTTTAACAGTTTACTAAAAATAAACTGTAATAAAAAACTCTTTCCAAACGTGAGTTGAATTTTAGGGAAGGGTGTTTTTTTTGTTTTTGTTTTGTTTGTTTTTTAAATGAGGCCTTTCGAAAATAAAACTTTAGAAAATGTAACTTGAAAACATATTTGTGAAGAAAACAAAAACTGGCATTATGATTTGTTGATTAGCAAAGGCTGGTCTCATTATCAAGCAAGAGGAAACAGGTATGGCAAGAACAGGTACTGAAAAAAAGGAAAGTGCTCTGTGTTTGATACACTGCAAAAGAGGCAAAATCAACAAAGAATACAAAAGGAAAGAAGAAAGCAACAGAATCTTGCGGCCTATTCATAAATCACAGGCCTCCTTTGCGCAACCAGAAACACCAATTTATGTCCTTTTCACTTAACATCCATCTAACATGGGTCCATCAAGGCTAAACACTTCTAATTGTGAAGAGCAGGTAAAGATTAAAACAAATGGTTTTCCCTCTCTTCAGTCCTTTTAAGTCATACTTAGTATGTAGTGGAATCTTCACAGAGTGATGAGGGTGAGCAGCTAACCCTATTGTAACTTCATTTAAACCAGCACA
This sequence comes from Aythya ferina, assembly GCF_964211825.1. Lineage (NCBI taxonomy): Eukaryota > Metazoa > Chordata > Aves > Anseriformes > Anatidae > Aythya > Aythya ferina. Next base: position 99,905,133 of record NC_140298.1, on the reverse strand, counting down.
ACTACACCAGTTCCACCAGCAGTACATTTTTTCACCTATTTAATCAGTGATAACTTTATCATCATTCAGGAAAAGTGAAAAACTTTATCTTGAGGCTGCAGGAGGTGAAATGCAAGTGAATATTTGAAGACCCAGTACTGTCCTGCCTATAACATCTATGCCATAACTAAATGTAATAAATGTACAGTTCTACCACATCCACACATCTTTTATTTATTTATTTAACTCTGAAAATTAGTGAGGAAACCATAGATCTTTAGTAAGTTATATACATGTACACATGTAACTAGATACTAGTAGCTAGAAAAGTAGCTTAAATTCTTAACCGTAAAGTACATTTGAAGTGTAGGTGTCTGAAGAGTTTCATCTAAACTAGCCTGGAATTAACTACAGCAGGGGAAAAGCTGTCAAACCTAGCAAATTTATGTTCTTTAGAAAAATATATAATATGTATTATCTTCGAAACCACTACTTTTATAATGCAAAATACAGTTTCACTATTTAACTCTTACTATTATTTTATAATTACTGTTTATAAGCTTCTATTTCAGAACATTACTTTGAGAGCTAGACTAGGTTAGTGAACAGGGTATTCAGTTCTGTTAACTAAATGGAATTCAGAAATTCTCATATTTGGCAATGCTTCTTGTCCCTTCACTACGGTTGCTTACAGAGTGATTTCTTAAACCCAACTTAATAATTCATTGAACGGTGAAGTTTAAAACAGTTATATTGCCCTATCTAGAAGACAGTATATGTTGTAGACCTACACTTTGGCATTAACTGATGGTTCACAAACTAGAAATCTTAACATACAAAGGAGGGGAAAAATATAGTAATCCTCCTCCTCCTCAAACAACTGATTCAGGAAACTATTAAATTATATAAAGCCCTGCTAATCAGATGTTAATTCATGAACTGCAGCTTTACATACATCTTGATGCTCTTCTGCTAGCACCTGTTTGTATTGCTTGAAATAAATTAGATACTTATAAAACATTTTGTAATTCTAATTTTGATACTGAATCAACTGCAACTACAATAAATTACACAACATCCCTACCCAAAGATGGAGAAATGATAAAGCCAGATACCATAAGCTGTCCTAAATAAAAATAAGCATTCCCCAAAAGACACATTTTCAGTTAAATTAAGTTTTCTTTGTTTATACTCAGAACAGCCGTAGGCTTCCATCTTGGCAATCTCCAATAATATATTCTTTCCTGATTTTCCTAACATCTAACATAGCCCTTCTTCTATTAAAAAAAAAAAAAAAAAAAAAGGTTTCTGCTATACCTGCTCCCCAAATCACAAAATTAACTGTCCTATGACATAGGGTGGGTTTCCTTTTTTTGGTAGACTTATTTCCAGTCAGTAAAAGCAAAATTGTTTAAGAAATATTACAGGTACTTGCCTTTCAGCATACCAGCGTCTCTCAATTAGACTTCCCCACACTAATTCAAATTTCAGAAATGCAAAAAGTTAAAGGATTTTATTATTATTTTAAATCAGGACATTAGTTTCAGAAATTGTGTCTTGTTTACACCTGAAAAAAGGATCCCAAACTATTTGACAGACAGAAATAAAACTATGAGCATTCTTCTGAATATTTAAATTTTTGAATGTTTGAATTTAGTTATAAGCCTTCCTATTACAGTTTATGTGTTATTCATATAACTGGCACTGAATGCTAAAACAGGGGTGCCAAATTAGAATATAAACAGACATAATCCTTTTTTTTTTCCACTGTAATGCTGAGCTTCTGGCATCTTTCTCTCTGCTGCACTCACACTGCCTCAAGTTGAATATTTCTAACAGTTTGTTGTTTCTTTGTTTCTTCCATGGAAAACAATATATTTTTGTGTCTTTTTATCTTCCTATAGCCTTGTTCTCATACATCTTGAGGTAGTAAGTAGTTTGGTAAGAAAACAGATAAGCAAAGAGACAGAGAAAAGAGAGAATTAAATCCCTGTTGAAACAGTAACACAGCCTGTAAACAGAGGAGATTTGTTTCTTGACAGACAAGGAGATAGACGGAAACAATCTGTATGGAACTAAAAATCCAACTTAACTTTTTTTACTTTCTGACAAAAGGTAGAAAATAGTTAGGCATACCAAGCACAGGTCTGCAACAGTAGGTGTGGGATATGTTCTGTTAATTCTTACAGCTCACTTTCACATTTGTACAACTGTTGCTCAATACAAAGTGGACAGGAAGAAAGCATTGGGCTGGATGTATGATTCATTCTCTGACGTGCATTAAACACCATTCTAGTATTAACTAAACCACATCCACACAGATATGAATCGTGTCCTCTTAGACTACATGAATTTGAATGTGAATTTCATTAGTGCGACAACACTTCCTAAATATGATATTGGAAAAAAATAGATTTAGAATGATGAAAAACACTCTGTGCATTCTACAGTCTGTTCTCAGGTTTTAAAAAGGTTGTGGATGATCAGCAACAGGATTTGGCCCTCTACATCTGCGTTACCTTCATATTTTCTGCTCTAGGATAACAGTGTTTTCCAAAATGAGATATGAGGAACAGTATTTGATGAAACAGGTAGACTGGCTGCTTAGCTTAATGACTTCTCAGATGTACTATTATGCATAACACTTCATTCCTATCTGATATGATGGCCAACAGCAGATGAGAAACATTGCAATACTAATGTCTGCAAGCATTACAGCTTCATTTTCATGAATTTTGGCTGACAGATCTCAACTGCTTTCATTAATCACTTACTCTGTTTGTTCTGTCTGGATCCACTGTGCTAGTTACATTGCAGTAGTATCTATGGCAGAAATGTATAGCAGTAAGGAACTGATTCTGAACTATTACTCTATAAGACATACTACCTCTTTTTTTGTATAATAACATTTAAATATTATTAAATGTTCATCTTTTTAATTCCTAAGTTTATAATTATACACACAATGAACATTTTCTCCACCCCAAATTTGCTATAATTGAAAGACTTTATGCACAGTAAAAAATTCAGCAAGCTTATTTTTCCTAAGATGTTTCAGGTTTCCAACAGATTATTTACTGCACATATTTAAAGTTATCGCAAAAGTTCATTATTAAGAAACAATTTTATTATTAAAATGCACTTAACATATTGCTTAGTTTTTAGTTAAAAATATGTTAAAATATAGTAGGATGGACAAATTACTTAATGGGAGGGAAAAAAAAAGAAACAAGCTGTGAGCTGTTCTTGTACACTATATAAATTGGACATTATTCCTCTTTTCAGTGTTCCAACAACACAGTGCTTAAAAATTAATCATTATCATCACTGTGTAAATGTGAGCAAAACTCCCTTGCATCAGTGAATGATGCCTACCTACATGGAAGGGACCTTTCAATATTTCCTCTTTGCCTTCAAAAATACAAGCTATTGATAAAAAAGATTTTATGTATGCATATAGCAATTGTTAAAAGAACCAGGGGAGATTATAAAAGATGCTATTCATTTTATTTGAAAGGGGAAACAGGTAACCTGGACAGAAACACAGAAAAAACAAGTAAAGGATAGTTTCTAACATTTCAGTATACCTTTCACTTTGGTTTGGACTTTGAGTGAAATGCAGGGAATTTGAATTACACTCCAACATGCAATTTCTACATTTAATCCCACTGTCTGTCAACACCTTCATAATTACTTTTACACTGCATTTCGGTAGCCAACAGGATAGCTAGTAGCGCCAAGCTAAAAACTCACTTGTTCACACACTGCAACTTTTTTATTCTGGCAAAGAAGTGAACACAGGATAGATGCTGCACATGAATCCAAAAATGGTTTTAGAATGGGGAAACAAAAGCCACCACAGATCACCTATATGATAAATCCCTCAAAAGCCCCTCCATTCCTTCTCTGCCCCTATATTATCACTTCCACACCATGTAAAGCACATCACTGTAATTGATATGCTCACATCAATGCCTCACTCTTGGGATGAAACTTTACAGGTCTTTGTGAGGTATTGGACCAAAGCACAGATCTGATGTGCAAAAGGAATATGAAGACTCTGCACACTGGCTGCCTGGATAGCTGAATTTTGCCCAGCACTCTCAGGGATTTATTTCAATAGCTTAATTATAACCTAACAGTAGCTTACTGGGGTGGGTCAGACTGGAGGTCAGACCGAGTGCGTGCTGACAAATGTATTTTGAACCATTTTAGGATATTCATTTAAAAACAAAGTGAACATTATAAATATTATATAAGACTAACCTCAGTAAGACTAGGTTTCACAATAAAGTAGAAATCTTTCCATATTCATCACAGATAGGCAAATTTGTCAAATGCTAATCACCCTAATTAATTCAGATCTAATGAGAATCTGCAGCTACATAATGGCTAAAATGCAGAGCTGACACTGTCCTGAAGAAATACAATTCATGTGTGTTTATAGTGAAAGGGAAAATAAAACCATTATGCATGCCCAAGTTTTGCAAAAAAAAAAAAAGTGAGCAAAGTCAATGACAAAGCTTTGGTCAGGGCTCGATTTAGCGAACCACTGCAGTGCGTATTCAGGATTTAACCAGAACACTGCTGAGTTACGGTCCTAAGACTGAAGTCAGAAGAATACTGCAGGCTACTGTGAGCCACTCATGCCCAGCTGGTGATGCCACGAGAGGGGACCCACATGTTGGTGTGTTCATGGGACCCTGCAGGGGCTCTGGCACTGGTATGAGCCCCAGTGGGCTGTGGGGAGCAGCAGGGGCACGGAGCTGGAGCACCCAAAGCTCCGGCACGAGATGTAAATGTGTGGTGCCTAAACAGGGACTGCTCATAAATACATGGGTGTCCTAACATTTTGGGAAGTATCCAGTACTGTATTTTATCTGCTATATTGCTGATACTGATCCTGAACAGGCAGTATCATCAGTTAATTATCTACAGTTTCTAAATAAACAAGCAGCTTCATTCTTGGTTTGATTTAAACAATGTAATTGAGCTTTTTCTCTGCAATGCCTCTCCAAGGAAAGGGAAAAAAAAGACAGCTTCTACCTATACTCAAACATACTCATATCGAAAGGATAAGAACAACCAAACAAAAAAAAAAAAAAAAAAAGAAAAGACCTTATTTCTTCACTCAAACACTCACTAGCGAACTACATTTATGAAAGAGCAATCTTTATATGAGCAAGTTAATTGACAATAGAGTACATCAGGGTGTTTAGAGCTCCTGTTCTGTAAATTTGCACTTTATGGAACTTCAGGGTTTTCTACCTAGCAGCCCATATGGTGCTGTGTTTTGGATCTGTGACTAAAACAGTGTTGATCAACATTTCAGCTATTGCTGACCCACTGCTCAGCAGCAATTTTTCTTGCATGGCATCGAGGCTTTATCTTGTTCTCATTCTGCCCTCCATTGAGTAGCCTGCGGGTATTCAAGAGGCTTGGAGTGGACTTGCCCCCAACTCGCCCAAGAAGAATTCCACATGTAGCAGTAACAGTTGAGGGCAGAGGATTTGGGGGAGGTAGCCGTTGCATGGAGACTGGCTGGGCATCAGTCTAATTGTGGGAGGTTGTGATGCCTTTACATCATTTCTCTCCTGCTGCTCCTTTCCTTCTCTTAGTACTGACTTAATCAGAACTAATTAATTCTCTCACTCTTCTCTTCCAGTTCTCTCCCTCACCTCACTACATGGGGCTCAGCTGCTGGCCAGGGCCAACCTATCACTAACCGCTATTCAAGATACTCCTTAATCTAAAAGAAGATAATCACGACATGAAAAGGCAACAGCACACATTCCCAAGTTAGGCAGAAATACTTGAGGACACTAAGGTCAAAATGAAGCCTGAAGAACAGCCCTTAAAGCCCTTTACTACAACATCAGAAATGAATGAGGGCAGATTCATAAAAGGTTATCATAATGAAGAAAGCAAGATTAAAGGTTATCTGGTCAAAGACATACACTCCCATCAAGAGACTAAGATAAATGGATAGAACTTAACTTTTAAAATGCAGGTCCCTTACTTGCTTCTGTATTTATTTCTGTGTTTCCTCAGTCCTGACACCCATTTTAATGGCAAACATCTGATTTCATGACCAGAAAATTTTCAGAATCTGCTAATTTCTTTTATCCTTTTTGCATCTTCTACCTTCTAAAACTCTGCAAGTTTTTTTCTTCATCTAGCTATCCAAACTAACTCAAGGAATGAAAGGTACGATCAAAACCAGATTGCTTCTCCAAGAAAGAAACACCACAAAAGTTCATAAATCTGTCAAAGAACAATAATGAAGGTGGTTTCAGCCTGAATTTAATTTATAAATATATATATATATTAATTTATATAGCAATCACTATGCACCTGAAAGGACCATGCACAAGCAGGTGTAATAAACAGCAGTACATATATATATATACATAATTGATTCCAATTGATGAGGAACATATGTATCCTTATAAAAATTATAATCTTATGCAAAAGATTAAAAATATTAAGAAAAATGGAATTTCATATGAAGTCCTAAATCACCATTGCAAGCAGTTTCTGCTTAAATACAGCACTAACAACAATAAAAAATAACCTACGCCTTAGAAAAAACTGCATACACTGAAGTTTCTTTGCTTTACTTCTACATGTTTTGAAATTACATATTACTACATGGATTGCCCCAACATAAATGTTGGTGTTATATCCAAGTTCTAAAACTTTAATTAATTCACTACCAAGATTTTTTTAAAAAAGAAGTTGTAGGGATTGTTATTATTTTTTTAATTATTATTATATCAGAACATAGCTTTCCAAAATAAACTGTTGAGAAGCAAGGCTAGAAAGCCTTAATTGCCCCCTTCCACTTACTTGCTAGCTCTGTTTCTAACTGTGCAGTCATCCATCAAGGATTAATTCAGTATGATTTCATGAGCTCAGTTCTGTCTTTAATAATGCTGATGAAGCAGGATTATTACTTCCCTTTTCAGAGTCCAGTTTGATTTGAGTTCATAAAGTTTGTATGCTCTTTCACTGGGTTTACACTGTGGTGAGTGCAGACATTGACTTTAAACGTTCATAAACACCTTGTTACTTTAAGTGGATTAGAGATCGAAAGTAGATACTCTTATGTCTTGTGTATCCCATTTAATGAACAAAAGGAAAGTAAATGTCTTCTTTAAGATCTAAACAAACCCAAACATTTAAAAGGAAAAGTAGAAACAACCTGAATTGAGCTGATACAACAGCCTTCTTTAGGAAATTTGTGCTCTTCTCCTGTAACACAGGCAATGAAATTGGTTTTCTTAATGAAGATTTTGTAGCAGCATTCTTTGTATCACATCTGCAGAGATGCAATGATAGAGACTTGGGAAACCATGTTGACAAGTATTACATAACAAGGATGACAGAGTTAAAAACAAATGAACAAACAAACAAAACAACCAAAAATGCTCTGGAAAGGGATATCCATGAACAACAACAAAAAGCAAACTTAAGATTGTCCATAAACATGCATATGAAGTGATTTATCATTGCTACATTTTATATTTTGTGAATTCCTTACACAAACATCAAATAAATCATATTCATCATGAATTTTGCTTTATTTTGGAACTATCTTTACCTTTTGTTTCTGTTTAACTTTATTGTTTCTACAATAACAAAAGACAACTTGATGTTTGAAAAGTCTTTTAAATTTCAATTATTCTTATCTGTCCAGCTGAGGAATCAAGACTAAACTTTATGGGTGAACTTTCAAACTGAGTACATGCCCAGTTTGGAGAATATTCCCTACCAGCACCAATCAATTATAATACAAGTCAAACTTTGACAAGATGGACAAGTGTCATTTTCAGTAAAACGCATTTGAAATGTATATTATCTGTACAAGGTACTGAAAATATAAGCTGCATTTTTAGAAACTAAATCTGAAGTAAAGTGACAGCTAAAGTGCAGTACTGCAGCCAAAATACAGTCAGGAAGTAAAGAAAAATGGCAACTGAAGGGGACAGACACGCTTTCTAAAATTCCTGCCTACCATTATTATTTGCAAGACAGATAGGAAAAAAAATATGGCTATCATAGTATTTTATCATTGCTGAAATCTCTTGGAAAATTATTTGTTCTTTATAGACATATAAACTTTTACTGAAGATCTGGTGTTAAGAAGAAAAAGTAAGGTTCTTTGACAAAGCAGTGTCATCATGATTTGTACCCATATATTTCTATATAGAATCATAGAATCATTCTGGTTGGAAAAGAACTGTAAGATCATCTAGTCCAATATAGTCTGAAAAGAAGATGAAAAACACATATTTCTGGTTATTATGCTTTTACAGCACAGATAAAATATGCTAAAATCCCACCAAAACCAAATTGACTAGCCAGTTCTGTACATTTCGTAGATGCTATGTTAATTCCGAAAGGTGCATTATCATGAACATGGACTAAAAAACCCAGGGCAGAAGAAAAAACTGAGCAGGATAATAAAATGTATATATATAATGGATGAGGTTGCTCTTTTCTATTATTTCAGTGACACAAATAGTATTATTCTGTGATGGCAGGAAAAAGGAAATTCCTTTGACTAATAATTTTTGACACTGCATATACAACACTGACATTCTCTACTCAAGATCTCCAGGATGTCCTTGTGCAGATGGCAAGAATCCATATCTGAAACTGAAAAGATCAATTTGCCATGGAAGTACAAAAATCAAGCCCTCTTCTCATTCTCCAAATCCCCTGAAGACTTCTGCACAGTTCTTGCTTATCTGTTATTACTCAGTCATGCTCGACCTGGCTGCTGGCTGTTATTCCAGTCACAAACATCAAAAAACAAGGCTTTTCTCACAGGCCTAGAGATGCTTTAAGTGCGAAGGAGTAAGGGCACGAAAACCAATGCAGTATGTCACCATTCCCTGTACTTCTGAAGTCTGCACAGTGACAGAAAGCATGCTGACCAGGGTTTATTTGCAGGTGTTCCCAGATCACATGCAATCCCTTCATGGGGCTTCAACCTCTGCAGTTTTAAAGACGTCATTTTTTCACCAACACATAGACTATCATAATCTGAAGTCCATCAGCGCCAAGAGATTAAAAAATAAAAACAAAACCCAACACTGAACTAAGAGCTTTGGACTTTATTTGTTCTCTTTTTAGATCTACTTAACTGGTATTTTTATTCTCACAGTATTTGCTGGTATATTGGGTTTATGTGGCAAGGGCCTGGTAACAGGGGGCTGCAGGGGTGGCCTCTGTGAGGAGAGCCCAGCAGCTGCCCCATGTCAGGTAAGAGCCAGCTCCAACTGGCTCCAAAGGGACCCGCTGCTGGCCAGAGCTGAGCCAGGGAAAAACACTGGGTGGGCCTCTGGGAGAACAGACTGAAGAAAGGGAAAAAGTTGATGCACAATAGCAACTGGGAGAGTGATGAGTGAGAAAATGTGAGAGAACGAGCCCTGCAGCCCCCAAGGTGAGTGCAGGAGGGCAGGAGGTGCTCCAGGCAGGCAGCAGCAGTTCCCCTGTGGCCTGTGGAGAGGTCCCTGGTGGAGCAGGCTGTCCCCTATGGAGGAGGACAGGGAGTGAGAGAGCAGCATGGCCATGCTGAGCTGCCCACCAGTGTTACACCACAACAGCTGGGTTAGCCAAGTAGCTTGCAAGTACATGCAGGAGAGACAAATCAGAAATCCAGCTGTTACTAAAAGAAACAGTAAGAGGCTTTTTGCATTGAAGGCATTTAATCTGGAAGCATTTGTGTTATAGATGAATGTTGGCTTCTGACAATGAATATTGACATTGACATACTTACATTGAATCATTTAAAGAAAAAGGAGGATAGCAAACCAGTGCACGCTGGGGCTGTTCTTAGCTCTGCTCTACCTTTATGCATGCAAAAAATATTAGTAATGTAACAGTTTCCAATTGCTGTCATACTGGAATATTAATAATAATATGGTCAAGAAATAACTTGATCTGTAATACAGTGTAAAGTAACTGGATTTCATATTTCTGTCACTGGATCAATTTGTAAAACACCACACTGAATGAAAAAGTCATACGCAAAACATAATGAAGGCATTAGAGCAGGAAAAAGAAAGCTGTATCAGCACTATAATTATCAGCATTCTTCTCTTCATTAATCTTCTTCCTTCCAAAATTAAACACTTGGATTCCCATTTTATACTGTGCATGGCAGCAGCTCCGTGAAATCCCTGTGCCTGGCTGCCTGTCTTCCATCCATTTGCACTTTGTTTAAAAGTTGTATTAAAAAGTTATAATCAAGTTATTTAATGAAAGTGTAACTACAGACTAGCTGTCACATTGTTTGAGCACATGACATTGTCATCTCATCATTTTGTGCTTGCTTTACTTCCTTTTTATACTGTAAATCCACACAGCTGTGCATGTGTGGAGGAGGCAGGAACACGACAAAGGAACTTGTTAGCTATTAAAATTTCCCAAGAATCAATGTGAATCACCTTACTGTATTTATTTGTCTGATCCAGTTGTCAGTTGAAGACACTTAAGGCAATACACATTCATGATCCCCTATCTGACTAGACACAAAAGACCATGACAGCACCAGAGCACAAGGCTTTACATTTCTTAACCATCCACTGTACCAGTGTACAAGAAATTCAGCACGCTCCCTTTTTACAGGATTAATGTCTGATAAAACTGCACTACCATGATAGCAGAGTGCACAAATACCTACCTGATTGTTTAAAATAAATTAATTAGTTAAAATTACATGTATTTTGTCACATGAGTACATATGGAAAAGCACACCTATGCTATTCTTAATATGCTGGTCTGGAGTACCCCCACTATTAAATTATCAAAGAGATTCAAATATTTAAGAAAAACATTTTCATATAAATGTTTCATTAATGGTGTAAGAAGGAATTGTAATAAAATGTTAAGATATATACTGCAAAGAGGACTGTGTACTTCAGTCTGCAAAATAAAGCTATGTGCTGTATCACAACAGTATACAGAGTGAAAAATAGATACCAGCAGACTTTACACTGAAAATGTTTCACTAACTTCATATTCTAATAATTTCTATAGTCCAACATGTTTTTTTCTAAGTGTAATTAATGTCTCATTCTTCACAATAAGGTGAGAAATACCAATTATATACAATTGTATGAAAAAGTTTGCATTTCCGAAATATATCACCAAAACTTAAGAACCTAGCAGCAACACTACTGATAAACAAATACAGTAATATAATGCTGCAAATACAGGAAAGACTGTAACATGATTGCTGTTTACCGTAGCAAAAGACAACATTTTTCTGCCTATAGCCAAATTAAAACCTACTGAATCAGAAAGCATAATATAAATATACTGCACTCCTACCAAAGCAATAGTAGGGTGAGAATGGCCAGAGAGCCTGAGACAAAGTTCATCCACAGCCTTCAAAAATCTTGTTCTACAGGACTGAAGGATTAAAAATTGCAACTCATTATAAAGTCTTGCTCTGCCGCTAACCCATTACATATCCCCTCCATCTCTACTGCTTTACATTTAAATGGAAAAAAAAAAAAAGAAAAAAAGAAAAAAAAAAAGTAAAATTAAAATAAAATCATCCCCTCCCAGTCACGATCTGAGGGCTTCTATTCTCAGCATGCGAAAACAAGAAAAAGTCTAAATAGGAGTCTACAGTTTAGCAATTCCTCTGTGGCAGTTTGCCCCTGGTATACCATTATCCTCAAGTAAACAGAGATACATTATGAAAAGTGATAAGCCATACATTCATCATTGTGCAGAAGGATGAGCAGGGAGAGTTACTGTGGAATAAACAATCTATTTTAAATTCACGTACTGTTTGCACCTTCGAGAGAAAAAAGCATATTCAACTGTGAGCAGTTGGTTGTATAACACTTCATACTTAAGGAGGAAATAGTATTGAAAACAGAATTTGAGTTCACAGTTACATAGCAGAAATAGCGAGTGATTCTGGTTTCATCAAATATCATTTGAACCTTTTACCATTCCAGCCATAATTATCAATAGTAAAAGTACCAATGCATACATGCACTATGAATCATTTTAAAATAATTTATGAATAAGGCACCTCCCTGTTTATATCTGCCATCACTGAAAACCATAATTAAGAGGGTTTCTTTGACATAGGTGTGCATGCAGGTGTAAGCACTCAGCAGAAGTCCTACCATACATGTTCATACAACCTCCAACACCATTCCAGACAGGAATGTGTTATTCAATGAAAGTGTCAGCAAGTTTTCCTAATAATGTGAGGCCCCATCACCCCAATTAGCATCAGTAAGAAGCAACAACAGTCTGACTGATGGAGAAGTAGCAGCTATAATCTTATTTCTGGTAACAGACTATAGCGGAGCCTCATTAAGAAAAACAGCATAATAAAAAAAATGAAATTAAACCATAAAGAACAATCTCAAGATACTTTGCATTCACTAGTCCACTAACATTTTTTTAAACAATCCTTGAAGGAAATAACGTAGAAAAAATCTGTTGAGTGTACAGTGGGTCCTGAGGATCCTGCAAGCTGCATGTATGCACGCATACCCACAACCGAGTTATCTCTTCTCAAGAAGTCAAAGTGAATTAACGAAAACCTTTAGACTGGAGTGTGATTTTTCTACATGCTTACGTACAGCAGATGTTTTCACCTTTTGAGCTTCAGAACATGTTTACTTCTAAATACAGATACAGCAGGGAGGTCAAAGAGAAGCTCTGGTGGAATGCACTTTTTAGAAAGCTAAGTCTTCTGAAAATTGTGAATAGCTGCTATGACAAAAGCACTGCATCAAGAAAGCACTTTTCTTTTTGCATTCTGTTTTCCTTCACAGTAGCCCTGATCCGACTTATGGTGGTCCTGTTTTGTTGTCATTTCACACTTCTGTTTGCTTGCTTGTATTGCCCCCGTTGGGCAGAGCAAGATGAACAAGCTGCTAAAGGTGAATTTCATCCATGCCTTTTCATGGGATCCTTTTGGTTGTCTTGTCTTTTACTCATAATATTCTGTATTTCTACTACTTCTCAGTTTTCATGCTCTTATAGGATTCCTTCTTCTGAATTATATGTCAGATTTTCAACCTATTTTGCTTCAGCACATCACTTTTCCTATCTTTTGCCTTGCTCTGTTTCTCGTTTGCTCCCACCCCTCCTTTTGCTGTTTCACAGCAGGCACTTCCATTGGAAGTATTAGTCATTAGCCTTATCTGCAAACTGCAGACAATAAAATCCTGATTTTTCATTTTCACAAGGAAATGTTGAACAGAATTGGTGTGAGGAACTGTTTTGAAGGGATTTTAAAGGAACCCAAGTAGAAGATTGTATCTAAAAAATAACCTTGGAAAAGTCTACGTCACAACTTTTCTCCCTCTTACTTATTTTTAAGCTGAACATGACTTACTTTCTGATGCAATTAATTTTTTCGATGCACTATTAACTTCTCCACAAGCTATTAAACAAAAGGAAACACACTGTACATAGTGCAGCTCCTTGGTGACTTCAACATACCTGTTTTTTAGTTATGTCACTTTTTAGCCATCTTCCTCAGGAAGATTTTCTCAAGAAGAGAAAACCAACTAGAAAAAAAAAATTATGAAGTGAATAGGACAGTATATAGTATGGGACTACCTAAAGTGAAATGACTAAAAAAAAAAAAAAAAAGTAGAAATATTAGAACCTATTCCTCTAGTCCTTGTTTGTGGAGGAATGGTTAAGCGAAGTAGGCCATGTGAACATTGCACAGCTAGGAGGCCGCAAGTTAACAAAGTATCGAACACAGCTCAAATGAGCCTGAGAAAATACGTAAATGCGGCCTGGGAAGGAATGTAAGTTCTGGGAGGTTTTAGGGAGGTTTCAGGGAGGTTTCAGGTACAAGAACATGATATCTGTTGGTATGCTGGGAAAGTACTAACTGTGTTACTTTGGTGGGAAACTAGCTGATAGAATAGAGAAATGCACTAACCAATCATGAGCTTAGCTTTTGCAATATGTATGAGCTAATTATATTGAATTAGATAAAAGACGACTGAGCTATCCAATAAATCGAAGTTCACTGATCACTCATATTGAGCGTCTGTGTCTTCCTTCCGTCGACAACAAATGTCCTCGCAACACTTGTTTTGAAATAATTGTGGACTTTTACAGTGTAGCATATATAGTCAGATAGTGCCAGCATGGAAAATGCCAAAAAAGTGATGCTTCTTAATTAAGGAAAGACAGTGAAGGGGTAATTAAGTAGCATGTGTGATTTAGATTTTGTTTTTCTTCCTTTTTTTTTTTTTTCTTCTTAAATTTACAAGTTCATGTTGGGTCTCCCAAAGAACTCAGTAGCTTTTACTATTTTCTGAAGAAAAAGCAATTCTTTATTATATATCTATAGCTAGCACTTTGTGCAAAATTGTGCCATTTGCTTAAAAAAGCCTGTCAAATTTTCCATTGAGAAAAGAGGAAAGAGTTGTTTTGACAGGTTTTTTTGCTATAATGTCTGACTAATGTACATGGCAGATTGTGGCACTAGGCAGTGATTTGAGCTTCAGCTGCATTCTCATGACCTGCAAGGAACTCGGGTTTGGGGGTTTTGTTTTTATTAAAGGACTTTTTTTTTTTTTTTCTTCAAACACTTCTTGTAGCTACTTTTGATTTTAAAATGCTATTTCATGAATAGACACTTACTCTTTGTGGAAACTGCCTTTTTACTTCACTGTGTTGCAGGAGATGAAAGACCCTGTGGGGAGAGGTGATGGAGTTGGACTCGAGCAGCCTGGAGCAGCTGCAGCTCCCCTGGGACCTAAAAGCAGCCCGCAGTGCCTGCAGGGAGATTACTGAGCCAGGCTTTTCAGCAGGGCATGGCAGAAGGATGAGAAGAAATGGGTGTAAACTGGGAAAAGACAGGACAAAACAGCACGTTCCCCCTGGGAGTGGTCCAGCAGTGGAGCAAGTTGCCCACAGATGTGCAATCTCCATCATAGGAGGTTTTTAAGACCTGACTGAAGAAAGCCCTGAACAATCTGGTCTAATCTCACACCTGCCCCTGTTTCTGGCAGGGGGTTGGACTAGACTCTTCCTGAGATCCCTTCAACTTGAACTATCTTACCAACCTCCAAAATTTTTGAGAAAGCACTCACCTAGATATTTCTGTAAAAATATGCTAAAAAAAACACAATGAAAAGAAACCTGTTTAATGTTCAAGTGACCTGCAAAGCCTGTTGAGTATTTTATATTTCTGTTCTGAAGAGTTATTTTACCTATGTATCCTGAACCTAACCTACTAGAAATTTGGTAACTTTGGCATACAAAACTTTGGCATTTTTCTTGGAACGCGAATTAGCATAGCATAACTTTTCTGCAACAAGCTCTTCACAGTTTAGCAGACACAGGTACCCTTACTTACCTGCAGTTTTTCTGCAACCACATACTAGCAACAGGAGCAACTGTCCAGCTGCACGCAACCAGATTTTCAGCTCTACCAAGTTGGCCTGGGTAGTGTGAAAGCACTGGTGCTTCACACAAGTCATGTGTGGGTGACAAGTGATGAACATGCAGAACCCCAAAAGCAGAAACCCCTGCGAAAGCAAAGCACTGCTTTGTTATCCTCTGCCATGGTAAGTGTGCAACCATGTTTGCACAACACTGGTACATCATTGGTAAGCCTGTTGTGTCACCCCGTCCTCCCCGTTCTCCTACTGCCTCCAGAGCGAGGTTCAAAGCATGCTTCGCATTTACCTGAAGTCTCAGTGGCCTCACTGGATCTGTGGCATATGAAGAAAATATATGGCTGCTTAACAAACAAAGCTGCTCAAAAAGTGTTTGCCTTCAGACTATGGCATTTCACAGAAGCATGGTTAATTTACCAGAGCAAACAGTCATCTAAGTAATTTTTCAGGGCCTTCAAAAATCCCGACTCAGTACACACTCCTTTGCAATTAGTCCCACTATTTTGAAAAAAAGTTTTTCACTCCGTTCATGTTATTTTCCTAAAATCCTGTAGGAAGCAAGCACAAAGCACTGTCCAGCTGCAAGTACCCACCTGCGATCCAGCTCTTTGTTGAAATTCAGACTACCCTGAGTCACCACAGGACATGCTCATTCCAACAGCGATACAAACAGCTCACCCCAACCACTCCAGCAGCTTTGCATTTCTGAAGAGCCACTCTGAAAAACCTTTTTTTTATCCAACCCAGCAGCTAATTATAGAGAACTACTACCTTCTGCCTCAGACCTTCTTTGGCTGAGCAAAAAAGCAACATGAAACTCAGACATCTTTCATGAGATGAGTTTTCTTTACCTGAGCAACTGCAGGAGCTCATCTTATACCTGTTCTGATTTGAAGCAGTCTTTCCAAAACATGATTGAAACAGCACTGTATGTGATTCCCAGAACAGTATTTGTTCTCTCATCACTATTGGACATAATTTATTTGATATAGTCAAGAATCATATTTGTCTTTTCCCTGACAAAACTCTAATAGTGCATCTCAAACATCCTACAACTGCTAATATAAACTAACCCCACTTCACCTCTCCTTTGGCAATTTTGAGTTTCATAGTTAACAGCAACAAAAATACACTTTTTAAAAAAAAAATCATGAATGAGCTCATACTTTTTAGTATTAATCTTCACCCCATTTCATTTTATGACTTTGTCATCGAGGCTGTTTATGGTATTGTTATCTTACTAGGTATGTATTTTATTTTTAATCATCAGTAGCTTTGTTGATTAATCAGCTGATTCCAAAGTTCTCCTTTTGAGGTCATTCATGAAAACATGTTGAAGATGAATACTTCAGTTACTTTTCACTAGCAAAGTACTTAACTTTTAAGCCTACTGGTACCTCCTGCACAGCTAGTCTCTAGCATTTTTACAATTAAGTTTTAATTACTCCACTCACACCAATTTTATTCAATGCTTATCTTCATACATACAAAAAGTCAGTGATAAAAGCATAAGCTCCCTGAATATTTTCACACTACTGAAGCAAAAGTAGTCTGTATGATGGAAAATACACCCCCATCAATGCAGATAGCAGAAACTTTTTTGGGACCAGTTCAAAATTTCTGAATATCAACTTAACCTGTCATTAGTCCTTTTGTTTTCCCTCTTAATCCATTTCACATAAGGGTTATTGACTATCTGCAGATCTTCTAGGGTTGGCAAAAAAAATCATTTTTTTCGCTGTGTATTTAACTATGGGAGAACAACTCAGCTAAGTAACTCTTTTCTCCACCTCATCCTTTGCATATAGAATCATTCTTCATGCACAAATTGATTTTTGCTACACTTCTGCTAAAGAATTGCCACTTCTTTTTCACTCCAGCAACAGGCAGCTCCGCATAGTTCAGCTTTTCAGCTGTGTTCTGAAGTGTGTGCTTGCAGTGGGATTAGAAGAGAGACAGACACTGCTCAGAGGACTGTCTGGCTAAAAGTACAGGAAGAAAGTAGGAATTATTTATGATGTTTTATAAGCACTTGGCAATACTGAGCACAGTTCGTATATGTTTTCCTGCCACACCTCCCATAGCTCACTGAAAGGGCAGATTCTTGGGTGCAATGAGATGGTAGTTCTCACAAGGCAGAAGTGGACTTAAGCGTTTCCAGATTACCTCTCCACTTCTCTCTTAACCTCTCATCTTCTTTCCTGGCAGGAAATATTTTGGCCTTAATAGCCTACTCAGAACAACTTGAGGGTTGTTCTAATTAACATTAAGTGTTGATGCAGAGGCTAGGTCAGGACTTGCAGAACACAAGACATGCTACCCAATTCTCATGGAAACAACACATTCCTCAGAAGTGTCCCATCTGTAATGAAAGGCAATAGATAAAAGGGAAGAAAAACAGAATCATAACAGCAGCAAACAGTGACATTTCCTAAGTTTTCTGTTTTATCCCCAGCCTACTTCATTTGAACGCTTTTATATCAATTCATTAACTGGGAAGTCAAAATTACTCCAGATTTTTATCATACATGCACAGGGAACAAAGTCTGTGTGGCTAAAAAGAGAGGTGGAAGTTTCCTGACCTCAGAAATCTAACTTCTGATTTCTAGTCAACATTTGCAGATTTGCTCCAGTCCACGGTTCCCAAAGCAGCTAAAGGTAATGCTGATATTCCCAAATATCACAGACAGTAATATAAACTACAACATAATTATAAAATTTGTAATTCAAAGGTTAATGATTCGCTAAACAATGTGATGAAGAGAACTTGTTTTGCAACTGTAATTACATTATTTCAAATGGCACCTGTAAAAAGGTAACAGATTCAGCATCTGAACTTGTGTGACACATTAATTTACCCCAACATGAAAATCAGCGAATGGATAATTAATAGAAATGCAATGATATTGTCAACATTTTCAGAAAAGCCTATAAATAGATTAATGTTTTTAAGATGTCACTAATAGTTTGAATGTGTAAATCAACTAGTTATTAAAACATTTTTTTTCTCAGTGTTTTAATTGGGACTATTAAGCATTGCAGCCACTTCCTCACTCTTAATTTATCTTCCCCTTGGTAGGATATTTAAAACTACCAAGTCATGAGAAGTCTAGAAAATAGGTGGCATACAAAAGCGGATTGTGAAAGTATTTAAAATAATTGGTCCAGCATTAAATACCTTAGTGAAATTAGCAAAACAGTTTCTTCGCTACTTGGTATCATATGGAATAAGCCTTATTCTAAAAATAGGAATTTGCTTTTCATTATATGCTGAAATTCACTCAACTTCTCTAAGCAAAGTGATTTTTACTGCCCCAGCCCACCTTCTGATTTTTGTATCTCTAAAAAAAAATCAGTCTCTGTGACTTAAGATTGTATGTTTTTTTATATAAACACACACTATTGAATGTAGCAACCAGTACTACAAACAAGCAGTTCAGAAACCTAGGGTGCTTTTTATCCTGCAGCAACTCAGTATGAATACAAAAAAATACAAATTACAAACAAAACACTAAAAAAATTATGGGTATCACAAGGCATCACCATAAACTCAAATTACAAAGGAGAATACCAACACAAAGGCATATATGTATCCTACAAAGTAACTGATGTACTTCACCCACTGACAGTTATACAGTCATCTCAAAGAAACTCAGTCTTTTGGTATAAAGATTGTTCCTCTAATGGTCTCAGCAGTGTTGTGCCAGATACCTCTGTGGCTATTTAATTACTGCACTTGTGAAACTGAGACAGCAATTATATTTTAATTAGTAAAGTAAGCTTAAACTAGTCTCTTATTAAGCGCATCCCTAAGGTAACCAGTCTGGTTGTCTGACTCCCAAGTGATGGGAGAGAGAAGAGGGGCAGGAGCATAAAATCAGACAAACTCTAGGAACAAGTTAACTGTGTAAACACAACAGCCCCAGATGCTCTTAATACCCATATGATGTTCTTCACCAGATCTTAATAAAATGAATATATTCAAGAAAAAAACGTTACTCATCCTAGCTACATCCATCTCTGGCATCCGATCTCCAGTTTTATAGTAACACTGTTCTACTGAGCACTTCCATGTCTTTCTTAGTTTCCCCTCACAGCAACACACTGTTTCACCCCACTTTTGTAGCACCAACATTAAAAGTTTTATTGTCCTCTTTGGTCCTAGAAGAAACCTAGAGAGAGAACAGGCTTTGCCAGCCTTACTGGAGCAAGGCCAGCAGTATTCCCATATCCGCTACTACTCCGCTGTTTTCTCAAGCCCGTTGGTGATTTCTGGATTGTAGCAGTCATATTTAATCCTGTTTATAACTGCTCGTTTCAAACACTGACTCCATCTTCTTTCACTCTTTACAAAGAAACAGGCAGGCAAATATCAAGCATATGATAGCCAAAAATAGCACAGTGCTCTTCATGAATTCTTACAGATGCAAAACAAAGCCATTACAGTCTTTTTTTTTTTTTTTTCTGAATAATACAAACCATACAATTTCATTCCAAAATATATTCAGGTGTACACAGTTTTTTTGAAAAGCAGCCTTTTATAAAAATCAGCGACATCTTTAAGCAAATTTTTGAAGCGTTCTATATGAAGAAAACTAAGTTGAGTTCAAAAATGCTGAAAGATATAACAAATAAAAGTGAGCTAGTCATCATTAACCCTTTTCATGCAAAGTAGAGTAAATAAACTATTTGTAAATTGTATTTAAATTCGTTTTGTTTCAGCATCTAAGTCATTTTGATAAAAAAAATCCAACAATCAAATTATCAGCAATATTCTCTAGACAGAAACAGAGAGCTAATTAAGTTAACTGGAGCCAACAATTTCCCCTTATAAGAGGGGAAATATCAAATATAAGAGGGGAAATATCAAATATCAGAAGTATCAGAACATAAAATAAATCATTGCAGTTAATATAGAAGTAAATCACCAAAAAACAAAAGTAACTGTTACACTAGACACAAAACCTATGCTGAATTCTGGTCTTTGACCATGAATTGAATGTGTCTGTTGTCTTTGCAGAGTAACTTCTAAAATCAAGTCATAGCTGGTCCTGACGTGTAGTGGTCCACAACTTACAAGGAACAGTGCATTTCTATTCATTTAACCATGAGAAGTTACTGGATGCAGATATCTCCACCATCTACACAGGATGTGAGCACAGTAACAGGGCATACAGACCTACTCCTTTTCCAAGGTTTAATCCTCTCACACCTTGAAGCTGGTATTTTTCAAATTGCACCAAACTTCTCATCCTTGCAAAACCAAACCGTGTTTACTGTCTATCCCCATTCACAACCCTTTGAAATGAAGAGTAGGCCCTGCACTGTATTATTCAATTCTTCTCAATCCTTCTGAGTCAATTCTTCTGAGCCCTGACCTACGATTCCACCCTATTGAGGGGAGACTATGGAAAATACAGATAAATTCCAGATGCCGCTGAGAGCACTACAAACGTAGCAGTACACTGCAGAAGCCCAGCTCCATTTAATGCCTCTTTATGAAGTTTGTCTCAAAGCAGACAGCATAATAGGAACCATGGCAACTGCTCAACTATGGCGAAAGAGGTAAGAGCATGAACTGTAAATAATCAAATTGCATGCAGTTTATAATTTTACTTTTGAATACAGAAAGAATAAAGAATTATGTGGCTTCATACAATACATGTTTTCCTGTAATTTCCACTAGCACAAAAGCCTCAAAGTTTTTAAAAGCTGTGAGGCAGACAAGAGCCAGAGTGCCAACGAACCACAGTGGCAATGGATTCATGCAAGCCTTGACCATGAGGCTTACTAAACGTGTTTCATAAATTAGGTTCTTACCCTATGAACCACTCATAGGACAGCCTAAGGCACCCCAATCAGTTGTCAGCTAGGACGGCAGGAGTTCAGCCAGAAGATGCCCTTCCTTTCTTCTGCCCTAGTAACTTCCTGCAGAAGCTGAAACCTCCCTCTGAATTTGAGCTAGCCATATTGGCCACCTCCAGTTTCCCAATGTTCTACAAATGAAGAACTTCCTTAAAATTAGTCTTGTGACTGCATTATTTAGAATAGCACCTCAAAATACCTGTCTTTACAACAGCGTAAATGCACCTAGAGAAAGAGGTGTGACCATTTTCTTTCCCTCCATTTTCTGCCTCTTTGTACTAATACTATTCCCTCAGCATCAGACTGATGAAAGAACACTTCCAAATTTTTCTAGGATTAAATTTCTATCAGATGAATGTCCTGGATTGGGCACGATGAATGCTCTCCAGAAAGTTGTAGAACTTCACTGCATTAGTAGTCTTTGGAAACGGGGATTAACTTAATTGAATGAGATGTAAGAAATCGTCTAGATTAGAGTTTTAAAATTGTGGTTTTCTTTTGTTTTGTTTACATCTTTTAATCAATTCTAATTATTTTAAGAAATTAAAGTTAAATAAAAATTAAGTGAGCTTACACAGGTCAGGAAAGCATAACATCTCCGCATCTCTAACTGCTAATGCAACAAATACAAAATGCAATTCACCTTCCTACTGTAGGAAGAGATGGCAGATCACCTTTGTTTGTTGGTTTCTTTGTTTTGTTTTTGTTTGTTTTTGTAAACAGATGATCATCCATCCTCCAGAAAGACGCAGGATGGTTTGTTTAGGTTTAGGTAAAGAGCACTTAGATCTCTAAATCAGGATTAAGAACACCAATTTATCTGCAGCAAAATTAGACACTATTTTTTCCCTGTTTAATCCCACAAAATTGTCCCAAAGGACACTGAACAGAAAACTGGTACTTCTATTTCACGTTTGATGTGAAGGGTTTTCAGTTCAAGAGCATCATCTTCAAATGAATCAGTAAGAAAACTTCTCAAAACACTGACAGCTGTTTTTAATGGATCGTTTTCTTGTGGCATTAGTAATTAGCTATTCAAAGTATTCTATTTTGAAGTATTTCTTCCTTTAAGAATGAACATTATGTTGGTTCAGTTTACACTAAGTACAGACAATAACACAACAATAGTCTTTCTCTATTTTTAAAAACAAAATTACCCAGTAGTGCCTCTCATTTTGATTATTTATCTGCAAGCAGTGCTCTCTAAGTAAATAAATTTATACAATTCCGCAATACGCTTAGAAAACTCACGGAAATAGTTCTTTAACATAATGAAGGACTGCAAGCAACTCATTATTCCTGTTGGACATGCAATATTTCTCTACTAGATATACACTTTCAGCAGGAATGACTCAATATAAATAATTCATTTTAAAAGTACATGTACTCTACCCTAATAAACTTTCTTCCTAAGTATACTTACAAAAAAAAAATCTATTAAACAAAACACCAGAGTATATACGCTGATTTCCAAACTCAAACTCCTGCCTAGTAATTATGCAAGTTATACATACTTGTGATTAATACCTACACCTGTACCTTATACCGATATAAATACTCACATATATAATTACAATGATACATATATATTATGCAAATGAATATGAAAACTATACTTAAAAAGTCTGGTTTTACAATCCCAAATTCAGTGCGGGATCAGTCTTCAACTCTTAAAGCATCTTGTACAATTAGACCTATACAGAAATACTCAAAGATAATTAATCACTTAATGCTTCACCTAAGAGACCCCGGATACTTTACTCAAATTCTGCTCAATACTTCTTAAATTCAATTAAAATGATGAATAAAAATGAAGTCAATGAACATAGTTAATTAATATCTTTGATCTGTTTATGATCCTTGCTTTCTCATTTACAGTTCTTTTAATATAAAATACCTTGAGTCACAGTCTAAGCACTCTTTATCTGTTTCCAATTTCTTGCCTAACATTCCTACCCCATCTTACAAATTTCCTTACATAAGTTATCAAACCCAGCTTTCAATCATATTATCATAAAAATCCACAAAATAGTTTTTCAACACTGTTATAAGGATATCCACTTGCTATAATTACATCACTAACAACCATATTATACATCAACTACTATGTTCCTAGACAGAAGCTGCATGGTAAATCAATATATGATATACTTCTAAATTACTCCCTCATCTGTAGGGAAGGATCTTTAATGACTAGCAGTTCTGCAGAGTACCAGGTATTTGTGAATGCAAATCAAACTCCTGTTAAAGGAAGCTAGTATTTCACGTTAAGGAGTCATTACCCACGTTTCTGAATCAATGTAAATGTCTACTCTATTGCTACAGAAGCGATAAAAGAAATGGCCTTTATTACAACAGTATCATAATTGATGAAGCACTTTTTGTTCCAGACTCAGTGTTCCCTCTAACTACACTTAAGACAGTTAGGATTTTTCTACAGAAAGCAGTGATTTTCTGCTCGTTTTCCAAGATAGCCAGACAAAAAAAAACAATCGTGGTTGAAGGGAGTCATCGTTTCAGCTGGGACAGAGTTAATTTTCTTCATAGTAGCTGGTATGGTGCTGTGTTTTGGATTTTGGGTGAAAACAGTGGTGATAACACACTGATGTTTCAGTTGTGCTCGCACAGAGCCAAGGACTTTTCTGCTCCTCGTGCTGCCCTGCCAGCGAGGGCTTGGGGGTGCACCAGGAGCTGGGAGGGGACATAGCCAGGATAGCTGGCCCAGGCTGACCAAAGGGATGTCCCACACTGTGTGGTGTCGTGCTCAGCAATAACAACTGGGAGGAGATGTCTGAGGGCAGGGACAGACACTGCTCAGGGTCTGGCCAGACACTGGTTAGCAGGTGATGAGCAACTGTATTGTGCATCGATTGCTTTTTATATCCTTTTATTATCATCTTGTTTTCTGTCCTATTAATCCATCCTTACCTCAACCCGTGAGTTTCACCTCCTCCCTCCTGGATTCTCTTCCTCATGCCACTGGGTGAGGAGAAGGGGGACAGAGTGAGCAGACAGCTGAGTGGTGCTCAGCTGCCTGCTGGGTTCAACCACAATGGGGCATCTGGCTACTTCAGTGAAGTGCTGTAACTCAAAACCTTCAGCAAACTGGAAAACAGTCTTTGCTGATGAAATGGTACTGCTTCCACATTGAAGACGGTCTCCTGCTGGCACAGACTATGGATAATAGCAACTTACATTTATACCCATCTGCTAAACGTTACTATAAGAAAGAAAAATACTGGCCTGTGTTTACAGTAAGTGGTTTGGAGAGCTTGATTTTAACTTGTGTCACCTTTCAGTTTTATTTATTTTTCATGCATGCACTCTAATGAAGCCCAACCTACATACTCTCTCCTGACTTTTTATCCTTGACAATGTTCTGAATGAGGGAGAATAAGATATTGCTAAGTTAAACAAAACTCACAGCTTATATTGCATATATATTGTAACCTGCTCAAATAGCTACAGAAAGTTCATTAAAAAAATAAAAAGCATTAGGTAAAAAACCGTACAGAAGTCCTTCAACTTTTGCATTCACAGTACATATTAAGCATTCACGACACACAACCAGGAAGATAAAAGTATAAAATATACTTAGAGAAAAATATGACTGCTTTTATTCTAATGCCTCCTTCCCTGTACATGTGTAGAGAAAAGCTTTTTCCTATAAAGTTTATCGGACTCTGTGCTTCATCCTGTTACTTACTCCAATGAGACTCTGAGCCCTGAAGATGATGAACTGGGCTGTGGATACCACAGAAGAGCAACTCTGTTGGACATTGGTTTCTGTTCCTACTTAGCATAATGGTATGGCACTTTCTGAATCTTGCAGTGGATCTTTATGCACATCCTTTTTGTTTTCTAAAGGCATAGTTCTAGAGGATATTCCTCTCCAGGGTAGTAAAAGGCTTTTGCTTGTTTGTTTTCCTGGTAAGTTTAAGGGGAGAGTTAGGAAAAAAAGGAGGTAATTGCATTCACATCGTTTTTATCTGTATCTATTATGCATATGTACCTATATATATATTTACACAGACACACACAAACCTAATAACATGTGCATATATATATATGGCAGTGTTAATAAGCAAAAGTGATGAGTTTTTTCTAGTTTTACTTGCTCATACAGGATAACATAATGCAAACTAACAACCAAGTCACGAAGTATCTGACTGTTAGCACCCAATGCTAGATAACTGATGATTAACAATATTTTAGACACGTGAGCTTGCATTGTTTCAGTTACAAAAAAAAAAACAAAAAAAAAACACCAAACTTATGACCAACACAAGTCATGTTACTTTGTAAGTAATCTTTTATACCCCGCTTTGCTTGTACAGGGCAGAAATGTTACCAATATATATTGGTATATATATCTCCTTTATAAAGATTTGGAAAAGACTACTGTGTATATGAAGTGCCTACATTACATTTTTACATTTGGGAGGAAGGGAGAAAGTGATCTGGGCAAGGATGGCATCATATTCTGACCTCACTGATCATGAAAGAGCTCAGTACAATTTGTAAAGGCAATAATTAAAGAACTAGGTAAACAGAAAATATTACATATATATATATAACAAAAGCTACATTACGCAGCCAAACTTGGTATCTTATCATTCTAGATGAGAAATATTTGATAGAATTAATTTGCCTATGTGTCAATAAAAGAAAATAGAAAGCATACAACAATGCACTGTGCCTCTTGCTCTCTTCTTGAGAAAAACATCATGTTTAAAATGACAAAGGCATCTTACTTGCTTCTTATGCAAGTATGCTCTGAACAGCTATATACTCAAACTAAAAAAAATGACAATATTAGAATAAAGTCAAAGGAATGAAAGAAAATTTTCTTTATCAGCTGAACTATGATCTTGTTCAAGAACCTAAAAATGCTTTTAGAGCAATTCAATGTCATTAAAAATTCTAAGGTGATTCCTTTCCTATTAAAAACAAATCTACTTTAAAAGCACGCAGTCCACCATTAAACTTGTGCATATGAAATTAGAATTTACTACTAATAATTACAAAGAATAACATTCATTGTTCCACAAAAAAATAGTTTTACATTTCTCCTTTGCTAGGAGACACACTACTAAATTGATATGAAAAATAATAAAAATAATTAAAAAAAAAATCTGTGAAAACTTTTATTTTTGCTGTGGTTTCCAAACTGGAGATAATAGGACTGAGTGCCTGATGCCAGCTTGAAATGCTAAAAATAAAAAACTTAGGAGAAGACAATAGAGTTGCTGTTGAAGCAACTGTAATTTAAAAGGTCAAAATTTTCATAACTACTAAGCTTGAAAGGATGACAGACAAATTTACACCATTTCTTCCTGCAATAAAATCTATACTTTTGCTCTTTTTTTGTAGGGAAAAAAGTATTTTCTTTGTGTAAGTTATTGCCAAACAGAACAATGCAACACTATAGTGACATTAGAGTCAACACCTGTAGGTAATTTTGGAAGTTATTTTTGAAAATGAAAGCTTAACTGACAAGAAAATAAAGTACATACAGGCTAAGTGGATTGCGACATATTGAGACATTAACTGTATCAAGCCATGTATTGCCTTTTTCACTTACAAAAAAAATTAGCACTGATTTCCTCTCACATAGTGACAAAAGAATACACTACTAAAATCCTGCTAGAATAGCTTCTGTTCTCTTTGTATTTCAGCAGCATTTCTTAAATCTTAACTAGCATTTGGAGACTGTGGGAGTTACCATCAAGTGGCTCACAGCGGTTTTTGCCCACTTTTCCAAGCGGCAAAGTGCACAGATGTATTGCAGACTCAGGGCATATGATTTAAAGGGATGTAGAAAACTGCTGAGAAAGCAGGCAAAAAGAACAAGGCACTTCAGGATGGGATTGAAAGAGGCTTTGGGGCTTGTTAAGAAAAAAGGAAAAAATGAAAACCTGAACAGAGTTCACAAAGCATGGTTACTTAGGTGGACATATAATACGTAATTCTACTCCACCACAACAGTCATGGTAGACAAAAGGCTGGAGAACTGTAAAGATCATCTAGTTCCACCCCTGCTCACAACTGGGAAAACCAGAGCAGGCTGGACAGGACTGTGTCCAGTCAATCTGTGTGTGCATATACGTGTTGTTTTGGCTTTTATTAATATTTCCAAGAGATTCCACAACCTCTGCCTGAACTGCTCCAGTGTCTGATCAACCTCACAGTAAAAACTTTATTTTTTTAAATATAAACAGAATTTTCCATATTCCAGTTTGTGCCCATTGCCTGTCAGCAGGCAACACCAAAGAGTGTATGGCTCTGTCTTTACCCCCCTCATCAAGTTTCTACACATATTGACAAGAACATTTCCCTTGTCCGTCTGCTCTCCTCCAGGCTGATGAGTTGCAGCTCTCAGCCTTTCGTCATATGAAAGTTGCTCCATACCCTTCAGCATCTCCATGGTCCTTTACTAGACTTGCTCCAGTACATCTATGTCTCTCTTGTACTGGAGAGCTCAGAACTGGACACAGCACTCCCGGTGTGGCCTCACCAGTGCTGACTAGAGGGGAAGCACCACTTCCCTTGACCTGCTGGTAACACTGCTCCTAATGCAGCCAACAGTTGCGATTAGCCTTTTTTGCTGCAAGGGTGTGTTGCTGGCTCATACTCAACTCTGTGTCCACAGAGTCCTTTTCTACAAAGTTGCTTTCCAGCTGGCTAGCCTCCAGCCTGTATTGTTGCCTGGGGATATTCCTCCCCAGATGCAGGACTTATCATTTACTCTTTCTCAAGCTTCATGAGGTTCCTCTCTTCACATTTTTCCAGCCAGTAAATGCCTCTATGCAGCCATCTGGTGTATCAGCCACTATCTGTTTTATATCTGGAGACTTGCTGACTATGCAAGCTGTTGCATCGTCTAGGTCATTAATGAAGGTCTTGAATAGTAATGGCTCTAGTATCAAACACTGGGAACACGATCAGTGATCAGTCCCCAGCTGGACTTTTGACTCATTTCAACTCCATAAGCCCAGCATTTAGTTAATTCAGTTTTCAACATACCTCACTGGGCACTTATTTAATGCATAATCATCAGTTTGGGTATGACAATGGGGAGACAGCATATAGCCTTCCTAAAGCCGAAATAACAACATCCACTCCCAACCCCTCACAACTGAGTGACAGACACTTGTGGAAGGCCATGAGGTTCATCAGGTCTGATTCCCCCTTTGTAAATTGATGCTGACTAGTCCTGATCACCTCCTTGTCCATCATGCGTTTGGAAATGGTTCCAGAATTTTTATTTTATTTTATTTTATTTTTTTACTTCACCGCCTTCCCAGAAAAGGAAGTGACCTTGACTATCCTGCAGTTCCCCAGATTCACCTTCTTGCCCTTCCTGAAAATAGCAGTGATATTTGCTTTCCTCTCCTTTACAAGAACCTCCCCTACTAACTGACTTTTCCAAGTTCAGGAGTGACCCAACAATGACACTGGCCAAATTGCTAATGGTAACAATTGGGTACATCCGATCTGGTCCCATGCACTTGTCTATGTCTGATTTGTTTAAGTTTTCCCTAACCTGATCCTCTTCCACCAAGGGAATGTCATCTTTGCTCCAGACTTTTCCTCTCATTTCAGGGACCTTGGATTGCTGAAGGCCCAATCTTCAGCAAAGGAACGGCCTTGCAGGCACCAAGGTCAGTGAAGAAGGAGGGGGAGAGGTGCTCCAGGCGCCGGAGCAGAAGTCCCCTGCGGCCTGTGGTGAGGACCATGGTGAAGCAGGATGTCCCCCTGCAGCCCATGGAGTACCACGGTGGAGCAGGGTTCCACGCTGCAGCCCGTGGAGGAGTCCATGGTGGAGCAGGTGGCCCTGCACTGACGGAGGCTGCCGCCTGTGGAAGACCCCTCCCGGAGCAGATTCCGGGCCGGACCTGTAGCCCGTGGAGAGGAGACCACGCAGGAGCAGGTGACCCGGCAGGAGCTGCTGCCCGTGGGGGACTCAGGTTGGAGCAGTTTTCTCCTGAGGGATGGACCCCGTGGTACGGACCCATATCTGGAGCAGCTCTGGAAGAGCTGCTGCCTGTGGGAAGACCACGTCAGATCAGTTCATCAAGGACTGTATCCCGTGGGTGGGACCCCACAGCACAGGGGATGAGAGTGATTGAGAAGGAGCGGCAGAGAAGAAGTGCTGTAGACTGACCATAACCCCTGCGCCGCTCGGGGGGAGGAGGTGGAAGAGGGTGGATGGGGGGGAAGGTGCTTTTGGTTTCTTTCCTTTGTTTCTCACTTGTCTAGCTTGTTAGTAATAAGCAATTGTCGTGGTTTAACCCGGCTGGCAGCTAAATACCACGCAGCCGTTCGCTCACCCTCCCCCCTCCCTCTCTGGGACGGGGGAGAGAAATGGAAAGTGAAGCCCGTGAGTTGAGATAAAGACAGTTTAATAAGACAGGAAAATAATAATAACAAAATAATAATAACAATAATAACAATAATGTTACAATGGTGATAATAGGAAAATAATAATAATATGTACAAACAAGTGATGCACAATGCAATTGCTCACCACCCGCTGACCGATGCCCAGCCTAACCCCGAGCAGTCCGGCCCCCTCCCCCCGGCTAGCCACCCCTATATATTGTTTAGCATGACATCAGATGGTATGGAATACCCCTTTGGCTAGTTTGGGTCACCTGTCCTGGGTCTGTCCCCTCCCAGCTCTTACTGCACCCCCAGCCTGCCTGTTGGCAGGACAGAGCAAAAGTCTGAGGTGTCCTTGGCTTGGTATAAGCACTGCTCTGCAACAATTAAAACATTGGGGTGTTATCAGCACTCTTCTCATCCTAAGCCAAAACACAGCATTCCACCAGCTACTAGGAAGAAAATTAATTCTGTTCTAACTGAAACCAGGACATCTATCCACCCCTTATTCCATACCATTTATGTCATGCTCAGGTTACACTCTTTTCCATACATTCTAATTAGTCACCTATAGTAGTCATGGTAGTGGTAACATACAGTATTATATAGTAATTAACATGGTACAATTCAGTTCATGGGCTATTCTCACCCAGTATTAAATCTCCTTGAGGTACACACCGGACCTCTCCGTTCTTTTGCATCACCCACCAAGTGTATCCAGGTCCCTGAACGAAAACAATTCCACGAATAGGTTTGCCTTTTCCTGAGGCAGGAGTAGCCCAGACTGTTTTACCCAGCATATTTCTTACATGCACTACAGGAACTTTATCCCCATCTACAGTACGTAACAGGTTTGATTGGGCAGGTCCAGCTCGGTTGGCAGATCCCCTAGTATTGACTAACCAGGTGGCCTTTGCCAAATGCGTATCCCAATTTTTGAATGTTCCAGCGCCCATTGCTTTCAATGTAGTCTTTAACAGTCCGTTGTATCGTTCAACTTTCCCGGAGGCTGGTGCATGATAGGGGATGTGATACACCCACTCAATACCATGTTCTTTGGCCCAAGTGTCTATAAGGTTGTTTCGGAAATGAGTTCCATTGTCTGACTCTATTCTTTCTGGGGTACCATGTCGCCATAGGACTTGCTTTTCAAGGCCCAGGATAGTGTTCCAGGCGGTGGCATGAGGCACAGGATATGTTTCCAGCCATCCGGTGGTTGCTTCCACCATTGTAAGTACGTGGCGCTTGCCATTGCGAGTTTGAGGGAGTGTGATGTAATCAATCTGCCAGGCCTCTCCATATTTATATTTCAGCCATCGTCCTCCATACCAAAGAGGCTTTGACTGTTTGGCTTGCTTGATTGCAGCACATGTTTCACAGTCATGAATAACCTGTGCTATAGCGTCCATGGTCAGGTCCACCCCTCGATCACGAGCCCATCTGTATGTTGCATCTCTACCTTGATGGCCTGAGGTGTCATGGGCCCATCGGGCTATAAATAATTCACCTTTATGCTGCCAATCCAGGTCCACCTGAGCTACTTCAATCTTAGCAGCCTGATCCACCTGCTGGTTGTTTTGATGTTCTTCAGTAGCCCGATTCTTGGGCACATGAGCATCTACGTGACGTACTTTCATAGCCAGGTTCTCTACCCGAGCAGCAATGTCTTGCCACAAAGCAGCAGCCCAGATGGGTTTGCCCCTACGCTGCCAGTTGTTTTGCTTCCATTGCTGTAACCATCCCCACAGGGCATTTGCTACCATCCATGAATCGGTGTAGAGATAGAGAACTGGCCATTTTTCTCGTTCAGCAATGTCTAAAGCCAGCTGAATGGCTTTCACTTCTGCAAACTGACTCGATTCACCTTCTCCCTCAGCAGCTTCTGCAACTCGTCGTGTAGGGCTCCATACAGCAGCCTTCCATCTCCGATGCTTCCCCACAATACGACAGGACCCATCAGTGAACAGGGCATATTTCTTTTCATTTTCTGGTAACTGGTTGTACAGTGGGGCTTCTTCAGCACGACCCACCTCCTCCTCGGATGACATCCCAAAGTATTTGCCTTCTGGCCAGTCCATAATCACTTCCAATATTCCTGGGCGACTGGGGTTTCCTATTCGAGCCCGTTGAGTAATCAGTGCAACCCACTTGCTCCACGTAGCATCAGTTGCATGATGTGTAGAAGAGACTCTTCCCTTGAACATCCAGCCTAGTACTGGCAATCGGGGTGCTAGGAGGAGCTGCGCTTCAGTACCGACCACCTCCGAAGCAAATCGAACTCCTTCATATGCTGCCAATATCTCCTTTTCAGTTGGAGTATAGCGGGCCTCAGATCCTCTGTATCCCCGACTCCAAAACCCCAGGGGCCGACCTCGAGTTTCCCCAGGTTCTTTCTGCCAGAGGCTCCAGGTGGGGCCGTTCTCCCCGGCTGCAGTGTAGAGCACATTCTTTACATCTGGTCCTGTTTGAACTGGCCCAAGGGCTACTGCATGGACTATTTCCTGCTTGATTTGTTCAAACGCTTGTCGTTGTTCAGGGCCCCATTCAAACTCATTCTTCTTACGGGTTACTTGGTAGAGCGGGTTTACAATCAGACTGTAATTTGGGATGTGCATTCTCCAAAACCCCACAACACCTAGGAAAGTCTGTGTTTCTTTTTTGTTAGTTGGTGGAGACATAGCTGTTATTTTGTTGATCACATCCATTGGGATTTGACGATGTCCATCTTGCCATTTTATTCCTAAAAACTGGATCTCTCGTGCAGGTCCTTTGACTTTATTTTGTTTTATGGCAAAACCAGCTTTCAGAAGGATTTGGACTATTTTCTTCCCTTTCTCAAAAACTTCCTCTGCTGTGTCACCCCACACAATAATGTCATCGATGTACTGCAGGTGTTCAGGAGCTTCCCCCTGCTCTAGCGCAGACTGGATCAGCCCATGGCAAATGGTAGGGCTGTGTTTCCACCCCTGGGGCAGCCGATTCCAAGTATATTGGACTCCCCTCCAAGTGAAGGCAAATTGTGGCCTGCATTCTGCTGCTAGAGGGATGGAGAAAAATGCATTAGCGATATCAATTGTGGCGTACCACTTGGCTGCCTTCGATTCAAGTTCGTACTGAAGTTCCAGCATGTCCGGCACTGCAGCACTCAGTGGTGGCGTCACTTCGTTCAGGCCACGATAGTCCACTGTTAGTCTCCACTCGCCATTAGACTTTCGCACTGGCCATATGGGACTATTGAAAGGTGAATGAGTCTTGCTGATCACTCCTTGGCTCTCCAATTGACGAATTAGCTTATGGATGGGAATCAGGGAGTCTCGGTTAGTGCGATATTGCTGCCGGTGCACAGTTGTGGTAGCGATTGGCACTTGCTGTTCTTCGACCCTCAGCAACCCCACAACAGAGGGGTCCTCTGAGAGACCAGGCAAGGTAGATAATTGTTTAATGCCTTCTGTCTCTAAGGCAGCTATACCAAAAGCCCACCGGAACCCTTTTGGGTCCTTGCAATATCCTCTTCTAAGATAGTCTATGCCAAGGATACATGGAGCATCCGGGCCAGTCACAATGCGGTGCTTTTCCCACTCATTCCCAGTCAGACTCACTTCAGCCTCCAATACAGTCAACTGCTGAGATCCCCCTGTCACTCCACAAATACAGATGGGCTCTGGTCCTTTATAGCTCGATGGCATTATAGTACATTGTGCACCGGTGTCTACTAAAGCCTTATACTTCTGTGCGTCTGACGTGCCAGGCCATCGAATCCACACAGTCCAATAAACTCGATTGTCCCTTTCCTCCCCCTGGCTGGAGGCAGGGCTCCCCTAATCCTGGTCAGAATCTTCTTCATTTCTATGTTTGAAGGACTGTCTGCTGGAAGTTGGAGCAGCAAACTTTTCAGAGAATCCCTTTTTCTTGATTGTTTTCTTTTGCAACTCACGTACCCGTGCCTCTAGGGTCGCAGTAGATTTTCCATCCCATTTTCTCATGTCCTCTCCATGGTCTCGTAAGTAAAACCACAGGGTGGCACGGGGTGAGTACCCACCATATCGTCTTCCTTGTGTGGATAAACGCCTACCCCTGATAGCTGAGACACTGCTCTGTACAGGTACGGAGGAGAATAATCTCTCTTCAAGTTGGTGAACCTTTTCAGAAAGTTTCTCCACAGTGTTCTCTTTTGGTCGGTGGACACTGGTTGGTTCAGGTGGGGATGAAGATAGATTCTCTTTAAGTTGGTGGAACTCTTCAGAAAGTTTCTCCACAGCTGAGACGCAGGCCTGTAAGGAAGAGGAGAGACTTTCTTCGTACTGCCGGAGTTGTTTAGCCACTTCATCCACTGTGGGTTCCTCATCCTCTTTCCAGGCCATTATTGCCAATGAGCTGGCATATGATGATGGTGCACTCCATACAAACTTCCGCCACATGGGTCGTGTACACCTGACTTCATCTGGATCTTTGGATGTTTGTCTGAGGTCTGGATCCTCATAAATCACTTCCCGTACGGCTAATTCCCTCAGGTACTGGATTCCCTTCTCCATAGTGGTCCACTTGCCTGGTAGACATAAAAGTTCTTCCCTGAAGGGATACCTTTCCCTCACAGCTGAGAGGAGACGCCTCCAGAGGCTGTGAGATTGTGCTCCATCTGCAATTGCTTTGTCAATGCCTGCGTCTCTAGCAAGGGATCCCAGTCGCTTGGCTTCCCTGCCGTCTAATTCCACACAATTGGCTCCAGAGTCCCAGCATCGGAGCAGCCAGGTGACAAGCTGCTCACCTATACAGCGACCAAAATCTTTTCGCACATCTCGTAACTCACGCTCGTTTAGGCTTCGGGTAGTTACTGTTGATTTTTCGGCATCCTCATCTTCCTCCTCCTGAACCCTTGATGGCCCAGCGTCGTCATCGTCTCCGTCGTCTCTATACCTAGATTTGGCAGAAGACTCTCTGCGTTCTAAACGACCTGAATCTCTATACCATTTTTTCACCTTCTCTACAGGGGCAACTTGCACTGCTACTGCTCGTTTCTCTGACCTTGTTACAGGGTCTGCCACAGATGTTGGAATACCCTCTGCAGGGTCAACTTGCACTGCTACAGCTCGTTTCTCTGACCTTGTTACAGGGTCTGCCACAGAGGTTGGAATACCCTCTGCAGGGTCAACTTGCACTGCTACAGCTCTTTTCTCTGACCCAGCCACAGGAGCTGGAGCGGCTGCAGGAGCTGGAGCAGCTGCAGGAACCAGAGCTGGAGTGGCTGCAGGAACTGGAGTTGGAGCAGTTGCAGGAGCTGGGACTGGAGTAGCAGCAGGAGCTGGAACTGGAGCGGCTGCAGGAGCTGGAACTTGAGCAGCTGCAGGAGCTGGGACTGGAGCAGCTGCAGGAGCTGGGGCTGGAGCAGCTGCAGGAGCTGGGACTGAAGCGGCTGCAGGAGCTGGGACTGGAGCGGCTGCAGGAGCTGGGACTGGAGCGGCTGCAGGAGCTGGGACTGGAGCGGCTGCAGGAGCTGGGACTGGAGCGGCTGCAGGAGCTGGAACTGGAGCATCTGCAGGAACTGGGACTGGAGCATCTGCAGAAGCTGGGACTGGAGCAGCTGCAGAGTCCACCGTAGGGGTCACAGTGGCCGTTGGATCTGTCACTAAGTTGATAGCAGTATCAATGGCAGCTCGATAGGCATAAGCCAGGCCCCAGCATGTTACAATGATTTGTGTTACTTTGGAACTGCCAGAATCATGACACCTTTTTCTCAAGCATTCTGCCAGTTTTTGAGGATTTTGCAGTTGTTCAGGGGTGAATTTCCAAAACACTGGGGGTGCCAACTGCTCTAGATGCCTGCCCATATCCTCCCATACTCCCTGCCACCCACAACTATACTGCCTCCGGGCAGATCTCCGGATGAGCTTCCTAAGTAGTTGTTTAACTTTAAGCAGAACCTGAAGTGCATTCAGGAGGCAGAACAACAAGACTATGCTGGTCTGAGTATCCCAAGGATATTCAATATCTTGGAGAGCTATTGTAGCAAGCTCGGAGGGTAAGAGGGTGGTGAAGGAGGAAGGCATAGTGATCCAGGCGGATACAGGGGTGGTGAAGGAGAAAGGGAGAGTAATCAAGTAAGAAAAAATATCTTCCCCTTTCCCCTCCACAGATTGACTCCCTAACGGAAAAAAACAATAGGTATAATTGCTAATAGTTTCCAAGATACAGTTTCCAAAATACAGAGTCGACGATGTTACTGAGTATAAATACCAAGTTAGAGTCATGACCAGATATCTCATCGTCTCATAAGCCATTGCTACAACACTCAGTACCATAATGATCTGAAACCAGGGCCCGGAGAGGATAAACAACATGACAGAGAGCAAATACGGAAAATAATGTACTATAATACTCAATTTGGAAAACAGGCGCAGAAGAGTTGAGATTAAAGCAATCAGCATTATGACAAGTGACTATTAAGCAGGTCTAATACTTACACAAATTTTAGTTTAACACACTGTGGTCAGATCTGCCGTTATCTCAACCTTTCGGGCCCCACGTTGGGCGCCAAAAAGACTGTCGTGGTTTAACCCGGCCGGCAGCTAAATACCACGCAGCCGTTCGCTCACCCTCCCCCCTCCCTCTCTGGGACGGGGGAGAGAAATGGAAAGTGAAGCCCGTGAGTTGAGATAAAGACAGTTTAATAAGACAGGAAAATAATAATAACAAAATAATAATAACAATAATAACAATAATGTTACAATGGTGATAATAGGAAAATAATAATAATATGTACAAACAAGTGATGCACAATGCAATTGCTCACCACCCGCTGACCGATGCCCAGCCTAACCCCGAGCAGTCCGGCCCCCTCCCCCCGGCTAGCCACCCCTATATATTGTTTAGCATGACGTCAGATGGTATGGAATACCCCTTTGGCTAGTTTGGGTCACCTGTCCTGGGTCTGTCCCCTCCCAGCTCTTACTGCACCCCCAGCCTGCCTGTCGGCAGGACAGAGCAAAAGTCTGAGGTGTCCTTGGCTTGGTATAAGCACTGCTCTGCAACAATTAAAACATCGGGGTGTTATCAGCACTCTTCTCATCCTAAGCCAAAACACAGCATTCCACCAGCTACTAGGAAGAAAATTAATTCTGTTCTAACTGAAACCAGGACAGCAATAAATCTTACTATCTCCCTATGCTGAGTCTGTTTTGCCTGTTACAATAATTACTGCATGATTTTCTCGTCCTTATCTCAACCTTTGAGCCCTTTTCACATATTTTCTCCCCATTCCTCTTTGAGGAGGGGGAGTGAGAGAGTGGCTGTGGTGGAGCTCAGCTGCCCACTCGAGCGGAACCACGACAAAAAGATACATCACTAAGTTCACCACCATATTCAGCCATAGGCCCACGTTTCCCCTAGTCTTCTTTTTGGCAGCTGAGGTAGCTGTAGAAGCCCACTTTGCTGCCCTTAAAAACCCTTGTTGCATTCAACTCCTGATGAGCTTTGGTTTTCCTAATTCTGTCCCTAAACAAAGTGTTTTTATACTCCTGAGGTCACCTGTCCCTGTCAGCATCTTCTGTACACTTCCTATTTAGGTTTGAGTTCAGTGAGAAGCTCCTCTGTCAGATGAGGATCTCTGCTTGATTCCTTGCTTGTTGGGATTTGGAAACTGGAAACCATTCTTGACCCTAGAAAAATAAAATAAATCAACCAGCTCTCCTGGACCTCTCTTCTTTCCAGGACAGCATGCAACAGAAGCCATCATCCCATGCTGATCTCTGACTTCAGCAACAGGTCCCAGAGCAGGCCAGCGTTCGCTCTCCTGAAGACCAGTTCCTCCATTATTACTTCACTACCTCTCACCTTACCTTCACCATCTGTCGTTCTACTTCAGTTAAAAGATGGTTTGGAAAATACAGGTATATTGCTCTGCCAGCTTTCCTCAAGCAGCATGAAGGTCTTCCTGCCTTCCCAGAAAGAGACCAACTTTACTTGCCCTGTCCTCCTTTACCAATCACTAATCCTCACTAACCCTGTAAAAACTTCATTATCTTTCAGATTTCAAAATAAACTTCCAGACTCGCCCCCCCAGCAGAACAGGAAATGTCAGAAGTGGAATATCAAATGTACAAATGAGGAACAATATAGATTTTTTCTTGTGAAAAATTATGGCAAGAGAAGTCAAAGAAAAATCACCTGAAAGCATTAAGACATTTTTGATAAAATAAAAAAAATTAAAAAAATCTATGCCATCATAGTCTTACCTTGCTCAGACAGGGGAACATATTGCTCCACCTTCTAGAATTTAATTCTCTATTGAAATTTTGTATCACATAAAACCAAATCCTTCAAATTTCAACTCCTCCCCCCCCTTTTTTTTTTCACAGATAAGTTAAAATTAATTCAGTCAGTCACTGATACACATTACTGGGAAATGTTTGTTTACAAAGAAAAAAAAACAAAATACAAACAACCATCCACTAGCAAACCTTCTTACTTTAAAAAAACACAAAAAGTAACCCTAAATTAAAAGGGCCTGTTATGCAACTTGACCAGAAGAAATCTCTATATTTGTCTGCTAAAACACAGAATGCAATTCTATGAGACACACTAAGTGTAAAAGTATTTGCCAACTTAAAAGGTAAGAAATAAATTCAGATTACTCTTTTAACAAGACAAAAGGAGCAAATCCATAGGTACTTTCATCAGAACTGATCAAATACCTGTGCTTTCATATCACATGTATAAGTATCTGCTGTAATCTGAAAAATTAAGACTATTGCTTCAACACGTAAAAAGAAGGATAAAATTTTCTTCCTCTGTTCAGCCATAAGCATATATATGTAGGCATACATACAAGAACATATATACACACACTCTAAATATTCATGGTACCTCTGTTTATAACATATGAACATGCATTATCAAATGACAGGGATGCTGGTAGAGATATCAACGTCTGCTCAGAGACATAGAGCAGGAGGGTATGTATGCAGAGGTACATTTACACTAGAACTGCCACATTTCCATTGGCAACTGCTGTCTGCTGAGCCTACATCATTTCTGTCTACAGGAGAAAAAAAGAAGCCTCA
Organism: Aythya ferina; assembly: GCF_964211825.1. Classification (NCBI taxonomy): domain Eukaryota; kingdom Metazoa; phylum Chordata; class Aves; order Anseriformes; family Anatidae; genus Aythya; species Aythya ferina. Next base: position 99,866,432 of record NC_140298.1, on the reverse strand, counting down.
GCACTTTAAGTTAATTAAGCTAGATGAGAACAATCATTAAAAGCTTCCCTTGCTAAGATCTTTTAGAGAGAAAAGGGGAAATACCCAAAAATCCAAGTCATTGCTTTATGTGAATCTAATTCAATTTCTTTTCAAGCATAAAAACCCCTAAAAATACAAGACAAAATAAAAGAAAAAGAATAAAATGCTAATTATAAATAAAGCACAATATATAATAGATTCAACTTAGAATAAATGGAAAAAATATAAGTATTTTGCCTATGATATATTTAAAATTTTGGAATAAATATTAAATAGTATTTGCTCTGCTTTAGAGTACTTGGTATGGAAAACAGCTCCATTAAAAACATCTAACTTCATATTGATTATTCTGGAAAAGCCAAGTATAACTAAGAGCTGACTAGCCTAAAAAGCAATCCAAAGACACCTTTGAAAAATAAACAAAAATGTGAGAGCAATACAAATATTTAAAACTATCCTCAGTGGTGAAGAACATTTTTCAAGCCATTATTAGTATGCTAGATAAAATCTGTGAGGTATACAGTTTTCTGCTGTAAACACCTTGTGAAGTACATACAGGCAGATTAAAATGACTAAACAAGAAAGGTACCTGAACTTTTGCATGACATCAGATAAAGACCAATCAATAGTGAAAATGTTTATTAAAGCTAGTTTATGATAATGTATTATTGTTTTAGTACTGTTGTGTAACAATCAATAAATAAGAATTTGCTACCTATCAAAAGTCCACTGCAGTGCCAAAACTCCCAATATTTTTTCCAGCTAACAGTAATATTACTACTTAGACTGTTCCTACTTGTAGTCCATTTCACGATGTTCCTATTTGTAGTCTATTTCACAATGTATCCACAGTAACTGCAGGTTGTGACAAAGGAAGATCAATTTTTATTTTTTTTTTTCTAAAATTAAATTCAGATTCTTGAAAGTGTTCAGAGCACAGATTACTTTCCTTCCTCAGAGAATATGCCATCCCTGCAGGATACCGTTCACATCCCTACCTTTTCCATTTAAAAGATAAAGATGTTACACAGTCATTATATTCTCCCTGAAGTTTGCACTGACAAGTTGCATACTATGTATTCTGCATACTAGGTATGTTATCCTCCTAGAAGAGTGTTTATGGTATCATTAACTCACAATGACACACCAAATCCATTATCCTTTTCTCATTACTGTGAAGCACGCTATGTGCAACATGCGTAAGAGTAGCCATAAAATACTTATGGTACAAGGCGTTTTACTTACATTAGCACTTGATCTGTATTACCAGGAAATGATTTTGCATTCCCTCACTGAGTTAACAGCTATGATAAAGGTCAGTAAGAATGAAGCACGTATTAAACCTAAAGATGAAGTAAAGAGTGGTAAGCAGAAAACTGATTGCCATGCCCCACGCAGTTACTAATGCAAGATCATAAAGTGTAATATTGTAATAGTAATTTCATAAAGAATACATAGAAGACCATGCTAGAGTACATGTGATGAAGACCCTTGCAACCCACATCTACAAATGTAGTGAAAGTAAATATTAATATACATCCATAATACTAAGATCAATTGTTTACCAAAGCATTTTCTAGTACTCTAGCAATTAAGTCTGATTTCTCAAAACTAACTCTATCCAACTTTAAATTTGCTTTGCCTATGTAAGTATGCATAAAATCAACACTACTTTTTACTCAGTTACTATATAGCAAAAAACATGATGGAAATTTAAGAATGATTAGTTATACAGCCAGAAAGTAATGGTAATTATAGAGAACCCTAAATCATGTACGTAGTTCTTTTAAATCATGTACGTAGTAGTTAATATGTTAGACTTGTACAAGTGTACTGGGTCTGGCTTGGATGTTAACTTTCCCTACAGCAGCCCATACAGTGCTGTGCTCTGCACTTGTAGCCGAACAGCAGTGGTATCACACCAGTGTTGTGTCTGCTGCTGAGCAGTGCTGGCACAGCATCAGGACTCTCTCTAACCCTCCTAGGGGGTGGGCAAAAAAGTGAGAAAAGAACCATCACCAGGGCAGCTGACCTAAACCAACCAAAGGAATGTTCTATACCACGTGGTGTCAAACTCAGCAATAAAAGGTGGAAACAGGAAGAAGAGGGGAGGGGTGGGCTCTCGTTGTGAAAACATCAGTCCTCTTCCCGAACACCGGCTACGTGCGTTGAGGCCCTGCTTCAAGGACGTGGTCAAGCATTGCTCATTTGTGGGAAGTAGAGAGTAATTTCTTTCCTCTGCACTTCCACATAGCCTTCCTTTGTTTGTTTGTTGTGTTTTGTTGTTTTTTTCCCTTTCTCCCTCCCCTTTCTCCTTTCTTCTTTTTTTTTTTTTTCCCTTTAGTTAAATTGTTTAGTTAATAATGATGTTTCCTTAATTATTATTATTTTTCCTTTAATTAAATTATCCTTATCTCAACCCATGAGTTGTTCCTTTACTTTACTTCTTCCCCTCCTCATCTAAGGAGGGGGAGTGAGAGAGTGGTTGTGGTGTTTAGCTGCCTAGCACAGTAAAACCACCACAGCCCTTTTTGGTGCCCAACGTGGGGCTCGAAGGGTTGAGATAACAATAGAATTGATTAAAACGCATACAACTAACACGCTTACTTGCTAGTCACCATGTTCAGTTTCCTGTTAATATTGGCTTGTTTGATCATATGTCATACAATCCGTGTCATGTTCTCCTTTCTCCTCTATATCCCATCTGAGAATGTGCTACAACATGTGTTCGTTTTTTTCAAATCGCTGTACTGCCAAGCACTGGCCTTGAGTTTAATCTGGCATTCAGGCTCTGCACTGTTATCACTTGGGTCTCCTGGAAACTATCTTTTAGAGAATATTCAGAACTACACTGCCTTCCTTTCCTCATCTGGATGTCAGTTTATGAATATTTTCAGGAATGGTACCTCCTCCTTCTTTCACAGTGGGCTAATTACAACAGTTTTTGAGTATTTTGAATATCCATGTGTAACCCATATATTGCTATTTCTAATTCTGAATTACGGGTTTCCTCTTCTCTCTAAGATTAGTCGATTGTTTAGAAAGCTTACCCATGAATCTGCCTCGAAACAGTCTTGTGGCGAGTGGCAAGGTTTGTGGGAGGATATAGGCAGGTACCTGTCACGGGTGTCTCCTCCAATAGTTTTGAACTTCACCCCTGAGCAAGTGCAAAATCCTCAAAACCTGGTAGAATGTTTGAGAGCTGTATGTCCTGACCCTGATAATGCCAGAGAACGACAGCTTGCAGCATTGTGCTGGGTCCTGGCTTACTCCTATCAAACACTGTTTAACATCATCCAGCACCTTGAAGAGAAGGAGGAAGTTTCTGAGTCTGATGACCAGATAACACATGCTGTGGCTGACCCAGAGGACCAACCGACTATGGTATCAGTCACCCCCAGAGTCAAGTCAAAACAATGGAAATGGAAGTCAGCTCATTTAGTAAGGGAAGAAGCCTCTCCTATGAAGGAGGGAGAAGGGGAAAAGGCAGGCACCTCTAAAGCAGAGCTATCACAAAAACAGCAGGAAGAAGAGATGGAAATCATAAAGGAATCAGAAACCACTCGATACTCTCGATCCCTATCCCTGAGTGAGTTGCAAGAAATACGAAAGGATTATGGTCGACGCCCAGGTGAACACATCCTCACCTGGCTGCTTCGATGCTGGGATGCTGGGGCCAATAGCCTACAATTAGAAGGCAATGAAGCCAAGCAGCTGGGATCCCTCTCTAGAGAAATGGTAATTGACAAAGTAATTGGGAGAGGGACACAGATTCTCAGCCTCTGGAGGCGACTTCTGGCAGCTGTGAAAGAAAGATATCCCCATAAGGAAGATATTGTATATCAAGTAGGCAAGTGGACCACTATGGATAAAGGTCTCCAGCATCTGCGGGAATTAGCTGTGCGGGAGATGATTTATAGTGATTTGGACAATACCCAGACACCTCAAGATCCCGATGAAGTCCAGTGCACAACATCCATGTGGCGTAAATTGGTGCAGAGTGCACCATCAGCACATGCCAATACGATGGCAGTAATTCAGTGGGCTGAGGGGATGGGACCAACAGTGTATAATCTGTCCTGCCAGCTTCAAAAATATGAGGACAATCTCTCTGTTCCACTACGGGCCTGTGTCTCAGCTGTGGACAAACTGTCTGAAAGACTTGATCACCCCATAGAACAAGCATATCCCTCCTCATCCAGACAGAGTGGTATTTCAGCCACTAAGAATCAGCATTTTCCTGCTCAAGAGAGAGAGTACCCAAGACGCACACCACATGGCACCTTGTGGTTTTATCTGCGTGACCATGGGGAAGATATGAGGAAATGGGATGGTGTACCTACTTCAACCCTAGCTGCTCGGGTGCGTGAACTGAAAGGAAATACAGCAGCAAGAAGAGGGGCTCCTAAGAAAAATGCTGCTCCAGTTTCTGTTGGGCAGTTCCCCAGAGGCAGTAGAAGAGATATTATTCTTGACCCTGATGAATGGACGTCTGCTTCTCATTTGCAAGAATTAAGTGGCAGGCACTCCAACCAGGACTAGAGGGGCCCTGCCTCTGGCCAGGTAGAGGAGAGGGATAACCGGATTTATTGGACTGTGTGGATCCGATGGCCTGGCACATCGGAACCACAAGAATACAAAGCTTTAGTGGACACTGGTGCACAATGTACCTTAATGCCATCAGGCTACCAAGGGACAGAACTCATCTGTATCTCTGGAGTGACAGGGGGATCCCAACAACTAACTGTATTGGAAACTGAAGTGAGTCTAACTGGGAATGAGTGGCAAAAGCATCCCATTGTGACTGGCCCACAGGCTCCATGCATCCTTGGTATAGACTACCTCAAGAGAGGGTACTTCAAGGATCCAAACAGGTACCAGTGTGCTTTTGGCACAGCTGCTTTGAGCACAGAGAAGATAAGGCAGCTGTCTACCCTGCCTGGCCTTTCAGAAGACCCTTCCATTGTAGGATTGCTGAAGGTTGACCAGCAGGTACCAATTGCTACCACAACGGTGCACCGACGGCAATATCACACCAACAGAGACTCCCTGATTCCCATCCATGAGTTGGTTCACCAGCTGGAGAGTCAAGGAGTGATAAGCAACACTCGCTCACCCTTTAATAGTCCTATATGGCCAGTGCGAAAGTTTAATGGTGAGTGGAGGCTAACAGTGGACTATCGCAGCATGAACAAAGTCAAGCCACCACTGAGTGCTGCAGTGCCGGACATGCTGGAACTTCAGTACAAACTAGAGTCAAAGGCAGCCAAGTGGTACGCCACAGTTGATATTGCTAATGCATTTTTCTCCATCCCTTTGGCAGCAGCCTACAGGCTGCAGTTTGCTTTCACTTGGAGGAGCATCCAATACACTTGGAATCGACTGCCCCAGGGGTGGAAACACAGCTCTACCATTTGCCTGATCCAGTCTGCACTGGAACAAGGGGGAGCTCCTGAACACCTGCAGTACATTGACGACATCCTCATGTGGGGCAACACAGCAGACATTTTTGAGAAAGGGAAGAAAGTAATCCAAATTCTACTGAGAGCTGATTTTGCCATTAAACAGAGTAAGGTCAAGGGACCTGCACAGGAAATCCAGTTCTTGGGGGTAAAATGGCAGGATGGACATCACCATATTCCAATGGATGTGATCAATAGAATAATGGCAATGTCTCCACCAACTAGCAAAAAAGAAACACAAGCTTTCCTAGGCCTTGTGGGATTCTGGAGAATGCATGTTCCAGGCTGTAGTAAGCTTGTGAGCCCTCTATATCGAGTGACTCGAAAGAGAAATTCTTTCGAGTGGGGCCCTAAGCAACAACAAATCAAACAAGAAATAACTCGTGCAGTAGCCCTTGGGCCTGTCCGTACTGGACCAGCTGTGCAAAACATACTTTACACTGCAGCTGGGGAGCATGGCCTCACCTGGAGCCTCTGGCAGAAAACCTCAGAAGAAACTCGAGGTCGATCTCTGGCTTTCTGGAGCTGGGGCTATCGAGGATCAAAAGTCAATTACACCCCAACTGAAAAAGAGATACTCATGGCATATGAGGGTGTTCCAGCTGCTTCAGAAGCGGTGGGTACAGTAGCACAGCTCCTCTTGGCACCACGGCTACCTTTGTTACACTGGATGTTCAAAGAGAAAATTCCCACTACACACCATACGACTAATGCTACGTGGAGTAAGTGGATAGCGTTAATTACACAGCGGGCTCAAATGGGAAAACCTAATTGCCCAGGAATCCTGGAAGAGATTATGGACTGGCCAGAAGGCAGAGATTTCGGAGTGCCAACAGAAGAGGTAACCCGTGCTGAAGAAGCACCACCATATAATGAGTTGCCAGAAGACAGAAAGCAGTATGTGTTGTTCACTGATGGATCCTGCCGTGTGGTAGGGAGCCATCGGAAATGGAAAGCTGCTGTGTGGAGTCCCACACAACGAGTCGTGGAGGCTATGGAAGGGGAAGGTGAGTCAAGTCAGTATGCAGAAGTGAAAGCCATACAACTAGTCCTAGAGATTGCCAAAAGACAAAAATGGCCAGTACTGTATCTCTACACTGACTCATGGATGGTGGCAAATGCTCTGTGGGGGTGGCTGCAGCAATGGAAACAGAACAACTGGCAGCACAGAGGTAAACCTATCTGGGCCGCTACCCTGTGGCAAGATATTGCTGCCCAGGTAGAAAACCTGGATGTAAAAGTACGTCATGTAGATGCCCATATGCCCAAGAGTCGTGCTCCTGAAGAACATCAGAACAACGAAGAAGTAGATCGAGCTTCGAAAATTGAAGTGGCTCAGGTGGACCTAGACTGGGAACATAAGGGTGAGCTGTTTGTAGCTCAATGGGCCCATGAAACATCAAGACATCCGAGGAGGGATGCCACATACATATAGGCTCGTGATTGAGAGGTGGGCCTGACCATTGAGGCCATCACACAGGTTACCCATCACTGTGAGACCTGTGCTGCAATCAAGAAAGCCGTGAAGGTAAAATCTCCCTGGAACAGGGGGAGGTGGCTAGGGTTTCAATATGGTGAGGTCTCGCAGATTGACTACATTGGACCACTCCCACAAACCCGCCAAGGCAAAAAGTACATACCATGGTGGAAGCAACTACTGGGTGGCTGGAAACATAGCCTGTAAACCATGCCATGGCCTGAAACACTACCTTTCACCTAGAAAGGCAAGTGCTATGGTGTCATAGTACACCAGAGAGAATTGAGTCTGACAATGGGAGTCATTTCCAAAACAATCTTGTCACCTCCTGGGCCAAGAGGCATGGCATTGAGTGGGTGTACCACATCCCTTATCACCCAAAAGCCTCTGGGAAGGTTGAGAGGTACAATGGACTGTTAAAGACTATGTCACGAGCATTGGGTGCTGGGACATGGACAAAATGGGACATAAACCTACCACATGCCACTTGGCTAGTTAACAACAGGGGATCTGACAGCCATGCTGGTCCTGCCAAAACAAAACCCCTGCACACAGTGAAAGGAGCTAAAGTCCCTGTAGTACATGTAGGAAAGTGGATGGGGAAGGCAGTGTGGATTGTTCCTGCCTTGGGTAAAGGCAAACCCACTCGTGGGATTGTCTTCACCCAAGGACTGGGGTATACCTGGTGGGTCATGCAAAGGAATGGGGATATCAAGTGCGTGCCTCAAGGAGATTTAACCTTGAGAGAAAACTAATCTGTAATCTAAGTTATATGTTGTAGGAAAACGCTGCAGGATCAACGACAAGTCAACTTTGCAAGGAACCGGGCAAGTACAACAAGGACTTGAGCTAAGCTGGTGCTGGCGTCCAGACATCCAACTCCACCTGCCCTGAGTGACCACTTTGGCAGATGAAGACCAAATCGTCAACAGTTCTTATGAACATTTTCCAAGAAAGACCTATGGAATGAAAAGATATATTTCCCTATTAATCTGTTAAAGGACAAGGAATAATGGTGATGAGAATACTTATATGTTAAAGTATGCGGGATCTGAGAGTGACGCAAATGTTATGGAATAAGGGGTGGAGGTTGTATTGAGTCTGTCTGGGAAGTTAACTTTCCCTACAGCAGCCCATACAGTGCTGTGCTCTGCACTTGTAGCCAGAACAGCAGTGGTATCACACCAGTGTTGTGTCTACTGCTGAGCAGTGCTGGCACAGCATCAGGACTCTCTCTAACCCTCCTAGGGGGTGGGCAAAAGCGAGAAGAGAAACATCACCAGGGCAGCTGACCTAAACCAACCAAAGGAATGTTCCATACCATGTAGTGTCACACTCAGCAATAAAAGGTGGAAACAGGAAGAAGAGGGGAGGGGTGGGCTCTCGTTGAGAAAACGTCGGTCCTCTTCCCGAACACTGGCTACGTGCGTTGAGGCCCTGCTTCAAGGATGTGGTCAAGCATCGCTCCTTTGTGAGAAGTAGAGAGTAATTTCTTTCCTCTGCACTTCCACACAGCCTTCATTTGTTTTGTTTTTTTTCCCTTTCCCCCTCCCTTTTCCCCCTTCCTTTTTTTTTTCCCTTTAGTTAAATTGTTTAGTTAATAATGATCTTTCATTAATAATTATTTTCTTTTTTCTTTAATTAAATTATCCTTATCTCAACCTGTGAGTTGTTCTTTACTTTACTTCTTTCCCTCCTCATCTAATGAGAGGGTGTAAGAGAGTGGTTGTGATGTTTAGCTGCCTAGAATGGTAAAACCACAACAAGGACCGAACCCAATAAGCAGTTAACATATTTTTGTTTAAGAGAAGGCTGAAACATTTTCCTGTCAAATTTATTTCTTCATAAATACTTTCTCATTTGCTAAGAATATGTTGTTTCTCAGTCTTTGACAAAGATGCTTACAGGGATCTGGGAAGAAAAGGGAAGGCTTGAGGTAAGAGCTATGTTAACAAGTCTTGCAGTAAGCTTTAGGTAACTGATAAGTAAAAGTTATGTTTTGTGATTATTCACTGGAATTATAACATTCATAAATTTGCTAAGCATTCTTAACGTTACCACATAATGCAGACAAATGCAATACAGGTAGATTATTAGAAAAAGAAACTTGGAAAAAAATATGGTTGTGCCCTATACAAATGCAAGATGGTAAAAAAAAAAAAAAGTAACAGGAATACATACTCATCTTAAAAGCACTCTAAGCACTGCAGTGGAACATTTTTAGGTAAGAAGGACTCCTACATTTAATTGTAATTCGTTTAGTAGCATAAGAAATATAAGAATCCAAACCAACTCTCCTATCCCCCAATTTGCAACCTCCTCAGTTATTTCAATACAATTCTTTACAGGGATGGGCTGTAAATTACATTTGTGTAAATAACTAGTCAGCAAAAACTAAATTTCATCTTCTTGCCAAAGAAAATGAAATGAGAGAACTACACTCTTATGCTCAGATCCTACAGGTTTTGTATCTTTGTATTGACATAGTCCCGCTGAACTTAAGACACAACTGAGCTGCTGCCCTGGAACTCTGCTCAGAGATCTCATTGCACAACCCACCTTTCTTACTCTTACCCTTCACAACAAATGCATTAAATAGCATATGGTATAATATATTAAATAGTGTAGTCGAATAGTAGATGATAGGTCGAAAAATTCTCATTAACTACAACCAAAATAACTCAGAAGAAAATTAAGAACACGAAGTGTTGTACGTGAGAAAACAGAGTATGTTCTTCTTTGACCTGCAATACCACACAATTTAATCTGCTTTACTATGTTTTCTATGTTGGATTATTATTTTTTAATTCCTAAAACCAATTATTCTTTATTCCAAAGAGTTCATTCCCTCTGCGATCAGTAATTGAACACTGGTGAATTGTTCATCGCCCTGGGGTCTGCACATCATTCTCTGTGCTTGTAATTTTAATTTCCTTGCTGTCATTGCATGCCTCTATTCCTCCAAGATACACGTTTCTCCTATGGAGACGGTTCATCCTATGCAGAGTAACAGCTTGTTCCTACTGCATTATTAGTCACAAAAATGTATGAAATTACACACACAAAAATTATTTTTTTTTCACTAGATAATCCTACAAAACTAGGCTAAACCTAAAATGGATAGGTGTCCTGGTTTCAGGTGAGAAAGAGCTAATCTTCTTCCTAGTATATGGTACGGTGCTGTGTTTTGTATTTTGGATGAAAACACTGGTGATAACTCACCAATGTTTCAGTTGTTGCTCAGCACTGTTTGCACAGAACCAGGGACTTTTCTGCTTCTTGTGCTGCCCTGCCAGCAAGGCAGCTGGGGTTGCACCTGTAGTGGCTTTGGTAGCAGAGGGCTGCAGGGGTGGCCTTTGTGAGCAGAGCCCAGCAGCTGCCCCATGTCCGATTAGAGCCAGCTCCAGCCAGCTCCAACAGGGACCTGCTGCTGGCCAGAGCCGAGTCAGGGAGAGGCAGTAGTTGTGCCTCTGTGAGAGCAGATATAAGAAAAAAAAAAAAAAATAATAATAATAAAATATATATATATATATATATATATATGTTAACAAGTCTTGCAGTAAGTATATATATATATATATATATATATGTATATATATATGCTTCCACAGCAGCTGGGAGAATGAGGAGGAGAAGCAGCCCTGCAGCCCCCAAGGTCAGTGCAGAAGGAGGGCAGGAGGTGCTCCAGGCACAGAGCAGAAGTTCCCCTGCGGCCTGTGGAGAGGCCCCTGGTGGAGCAGGCTGTCCCCCTGCAGCCCATGGGTCCCACATGGAGCAGATCTCCACGCTGCAGCCCCCTCATGGGTGGAGGAGCCCCCGGTGGAGCAGGTGGATGTGGCCTGGAGGAGGCTGCAGCCCATGGAGAGCCCCCGCAGGAGCAGGCCCCAGGCTGGAGCTGCAGCACGTGGAGAGGAGCCCATGCAGGAGCAGGGGGTCTGGGGGAGCTGCTGCCCATGGGGGACCCGTGCTGGAGCAGTTTGCTCCTGGGGGATGGACCCTGTGGTACAGAGCTGTATGGGAGCAGTTCTTGAAGAGCTGATCTGCAGATTTTTATCATTATTATTCCACCTTCCCTTTCCATCTTATTAAACTGTCTTTATCTCAACCCACAAGTTTTTACCTCCCTCCCTCCCCCCTCCCCAATTCTCTTCCCTGTTGCACTTGGAATTGGAAGTGAGCAAACTTAGTATGTGGTGCTAAGCTGCCTGCCCAGTTAAACCACAGCAATAAGATAACAATTACCTGTTTTTGTTTGTTTTTAAACATGATGTTTGTTTGTTTTTAAAACATGATTGCAATTACAGTTGAGCAAGCTGTAACAGAGCTCCAGGCAAGCTTAAGGTCTAATGAAGCAAGCCTGACAAGCCACTGTCAGGAAGCAAAGTGAAGAAAGACAAACCTGTGGCCTGTCACAGGCAATGAAAACATTTACTGTGATACTGGTGTGCATTTTCTACCCTAGCAAGACTCCTGATTTGGAACCAAGTGCTCTGCTGTTAAGAATGGTTGGTCTGCAAGCCATGCAAATACAGTTAACTACAAATATTTCCAATCATACTGTTTGGCCAAAAGCAATCCTATAAACTTTTAACGCAGAAGTACCTGAATGTGTACCAATCCCTAGCTACTGGGTACACATACACTTTTTCAGACAGTTAAACTAAAACATTCAAAGTTAGACAGCTGAAAAAATAGCTTGCAAAACAAAATCCAAAGTGCTCCCAGCAGCTACTACCAGCTTGAGTCTCCAGAAGCAGCCGGAGTTATAAATTACAAAGCAGGTCTACTTTGGGGTCTTATGATTACCATGTGAAGTCTTCCAAAATTAAGGGTCCCTTCCTGTGCTGCTTGCATGACTGCTGTCTTCTAGATTCATTAACCTTTCATCCAAGTATCTGTATGGCTGTGAGCAAACTAGCAGATCAAGTGCAATAAGAAGGAGGTAAAACACTGCTTGTCAAACAGAAAATATTCCATTTCCTTACTACTAGTACTAATCCACTCCCTATTCTGTTACAATTTTCCAATAAGAAAAGACTTCTGGAAAAAAAAAAAAAAGTTTGGTTATGGAAGATGAACATTTCTAGCTATCCAAAAGAAAATAATAAAGCAATGTAAGATTATTTTTATTTTTTCTGCCTTCAACTACTTGTGGGAAAAGTTAATTAAATACATATTTTGCAGCTAACAGTAGACAAGGAAAACGGCAAATTTCAAGTGAAGATAGACACCTACATATTCTTCTAAATCCAGATCTGAAATTCCCCCACACCACCTCTGCTGAATCCACCTCTGCTGAATACCATTAGTGTTTGCTGTATGATGTGTTTGGGTCTTTTTTTTTTTTTTAATCATTTGCTTTAAAGAATAATTTATGTATATGTATACATATTCCTGCCCGCCCCCATTAAGACTACTCATTTGAACTAGTAACAAGGCATTAATCAGAAACCTAGTTCTCCACATAACAGATCTGCCATTAGTTCACTAATAGGTCAATCTGCAAGGAATGCAAAATCATCCATTTCAAAAGAGATTATTGTTCTGAATCATTTAAATATCCACAGTCCATTTTTAAAGCAGGTTATGTTTTATCTTCAAATAAAAGTAATAATAATAATAATAATAATAATAATAATAATAATAATAATAATGAAAGTATCTGGTTCCACATAGTTTAAAAATACTTTAAGTATTCAAAAAAGGCAGATAATACAATTACAAAACTAAAACATATGCATATTTATAAACCTACGGCTTAAGTGAACAGCTACTAGGTCAATAATCACACATGAGTAGCTGCTAAATGGATCAAATTCCCATGTGAAATAATGTTCAAGAAAGTTATTTTTAAAGTCTGCTTTTAATAAAGCAGGTTTTCACAAGCAAAGTGGTATTTAAGTAACCTAATTTTATCTGTTAGAACCATGCAACTTGCTAAGGATTAAGTTCTTTCCTTCAGCATAAGATGAAATGTGTTTTGGGGTGGTTCGCTGAATGCCTGAAGCCTTTCTATATTTATCTGTTACTCAGAGAAGTCACTGTTTAGTAGTTGGTGGTCTGCTCCATCACATACGTGAGACAAAAGTGGGTTCTGAGAAGGTTCATGAATTTGGATAAGAAAAGGCATAAAGTCTGAAAAATATTATGTTCCTTAGAGAAAATGATGTTGTTCGGTACATTCCCTCAAAGAGATGATGGAATGACTGTATAAACTTCTCTTACAGAATCATAGAAACACAGAACCATAGAATGGCTCAGGTTGGAAGGGACTTTAAAGACATCATGTAGTTCCACACCCCATGCCATAGGCAGGGATGCCAGCCACTAGACTGGCTTGCTCAGAACCCCATCCAACCTGGCCTTGAATACCTCCAGGGATGGGGCATCCACAGCTCCTCTGGGCAACCTGTTCCAGTGCAACTGCACCCTCTGCATGATGAATTTCCTCCTGATCTTTAACCTAAAGTAATCAGTAATTAGTATTTTGTAATCCTATGTATTGAAAGTAGTAAGTAATTCGAAGTATTGAAAAGCTGCAATGAGGTGTCCCCGGAGCCTTCTCTCGGAGGCTGAACATCCCCAGCTCTCTCAGCCTTTCTTCACAGGAGAGGTGCTCCAGCCCTCTGATGATCTTCATGTCTCTCCACTGGACCTGCCAGCCCCACATTCTTCTTGTGCTGGGGGCCCCAGACCTGGACGCAGTACTCCAGGTGGTGCCTCACAATGAAGTGATTGTGGGGCACAATCCCCGCCCTCGACCTGCGGGCCACTCCCCTGTTGGTGCAGCCCAGGTTGCAGTTGGCCTTCTGGGCTGCAAGCACACACTGCTGGCTCGTGTCGAGCTTTTCATCCACCAGAACCCCCAAGTCCTTCTCTGCAGGGTGAGTCTGTACTCCTGCCTGGGATTGCCCCAACCCAGGTGCAGCACCTTGCACTTGGACTTGTTGAACCTCATGCAGTTCATGTGGGCCCACTTCTCAAGCTTGTCCAGGGTCTTTTGGATGGCATCCCTTCCTTCCTTCCTTCTTTAGTATCAACCGCACCACTCAGCTGGGTGTCATCTGCAAATTTGCTGCACTCAATCCACTACGTTTGTCTATGTTGTATTAAACGGTACAGAAGCACAGAAAAGACTTCCCACTCTCAATACCCATGCCCAACATTAGAATGATCACCAACAACAGACACTTAGAGATATTAAGCTTAGTCAAAATTGTGCATTACTCCACAGGAAAGCAAATACAACTTTTCCTCCAGGTGTCACCCTTACCAGATTTCAAATCATTTAAGCTCCATCCCCTTAAAAGATTATTTCCAGTAGTATTTAGACAGAAATTGAACATGGGGGCAGACAGTCTTAAATTTGTGGTATCTATCCACAAGTACTGTATGCTAACAGCTTCCAGAAAAGTATATATAGTTAGTTCCTCAGATATAAAGACTAATTAAAACCTGCTGGTCCCCCAAAACAGTTTCCTATCAGAAGACAACACTGTTTATTCATCCAACTAGATTTATTTTTCATCTTGCTTTCTACTTAATTCAGGGATTTTGCTCATGTAATCTGGAGCTATAATTCGATATTGCTGTCCATGCACCATCCAACCATAAAATAAACATGACTCTTTCCCTGATGCCCTCTGCTTAACCTATCTTCCCTTTATGCCTGTATGCTTCTGGTTAGATAAATGGATTCTTCCAACACCTGTAGTTTTATAAACAAGTGAAGGATATTTGGCTCAGAATCTGAACTGCCTGAGGCCAAGAGACTAAGAGTCGTATTAAAAGATTGTATTTACTTCCCCTTCGAACTGCGTTGCATTTCCTTAAGTAGCCTCTCCCCATCTAAAGTCCAGTATTGCTTTTCCCGTACATTCCTGTTACTGCTTTGGCATTAGCAACAAAATGACTGCAGGGGAAGTTTTATGAGAGTGCCAGAAAGCTGGAAAAAGTACAGTTAAAACTGCTTTTCACTGGAAACACTAAGTCTTCAAAGGTCAGGCCTGATATAGGAAGACTTGGGAATACCTGGATCAGAAGGAGAATTAAAAATGCCTGAAAGTTCACTGAGCAAGTGGCTTAATTGAGGGAATACATGTGTGAGGTCTGGCTGATCCACTTCGGTATTATGAGTTACAGGATCATGCCAACAATAAAGACCTTTAGAGGTCTCCTGTCCAACCCTGAGCTTTAAGCAGAACTACATCCACCATTAGGTCACCAGTTCAGCTGCTGCTGTCTGAGAGGATCCTGAAAATCTTCCTTGAAAAGAGGTTTAATAGCCTTTAAGTAAACTTCTCCAGTGCTGTACTACCCTATCTTCTAGAGGAAATCTTTTTTTTTTCTACCCTCAACCCAAACCACAGAAGTTGCATTTGGTGCCCTTATTCCACTACCCAGCAGTAACCGAATCATTGTGGCTCCACTAGATTTGTAACTGCACCTCCAACAGTTCAAGGTAGCTGCCAGAACACTTTTTGCATGACTTTCACCTCCACTTGCAAGTGCTTAACACAACAAACATCTTCCAGGAATCTGCATTTGGACCCTTTAAAAGCTGAACTGCATACTAGCCTGCTACCCGTCCTGGAAACCTAAGTTCTCTAAAAAGATATGTAAGCATTCACACAGCATAGTAGCCAGAGTCATCAGAAAAATGGCTGTATGCAACTCTCCTGGTGAGGCTTCAGTCTTTAAAGATATCTGTGCTAGAACTATTTGAAAACATGAGGAAAAACAGCAGAGTAACTGGGGGCTATAAGTGAGCCATGACAGCAGATGGTTATACATATCGGGACAGCTGAACTGATTATACTGAATATATTATCAGAACAACATTCCGGAGCCACAGAGGCATCTCTCTATTGGTGAGCTCTCTCTAGACCCTGGAGAAAGTTTTGCTGATTTCTGCTACACTGCAAAGAGTCTCTCCCGAGACCCTCTGCAAAGATGCATCTCTTTGCTGCCACAGTAAGGCTGTAACAGGCACCGTGAAGCCTTCGGGCAGTCTGATATCCACAGGAGTCACTGGTAGCTTTGCTGAAGTAAAGAGGAGCGGGGAAAAAAAGGTTTTTGGATAAACAGTCTTTAGAAGAATATAAAAACACTACAAACTTTGTAGAGAAACTTAGCTAAGAGCATAAGAGCACGTAATTTAAGCAGGTGTTGTAGAAGTAGCAAAAGCAGAACTGTAACGTCTGCCAAGGCATAAACCGAAGACTCTGCACGTGTTGTTATGCTGGCACATACTTCGCAGCCTTTGTCTCAAAGTGAGGTAGAATTAATTACTGTAACATAATTAACGTTCTATAAACTTAGTGCCAAATGATCACTTCTGTTGAAAATATTTTGTCAATTAAAAACTCCAAATCTTCGCTGAATATACTTCAAATTAATATGGGGATTAACTATGTAGCATGCACAAACGTGCTTGGGAAAAGGGGTTTTCCTTTTCCTGTGTTTCTTTAGTGGTGGTTCTATTTCATGACAAAGTTATTCACGTGGCAAAGAACAACTTGTTACTAAATCTAGAAATACCAAGCAAAACTGGCCTGTGCACATGAGATTCCCATATTTCCTATTTTAAATACAAGACATGTTTGTCTCTCCTCATGGGAGGCAACCCTCCAGCCACTTCCTCTATGCTAAGAAACTTTCCAATGGAGCTGGGAAATAAAAATTAGCAGGCAATTATGGCTGTTTTTGTTCTTATCTTCTGCAGTCCGACCTGTCAATTCCTCTGCATAAAATGAGCATTAATTTACTAATCTTTCACTTCCTTCTTGCTGATCATAAGTTTCTAACATATAGATACGGAACTGAAGTTAACAAGGAGAAGTAAGATTCAGGCATACTACCTGAAGTATTCCTAATGCATCTTTGAGAATCAAAATATGTTAAAAGTTGACAGTGATCACAACAATGATAAAATTGTTTACATGATATATAATTAGAAGAATAGTAAGAATTATTTTTACTCTTTTATATCAATGTATTTTACTGACTGAAGTGTAATACTGAAATAAAAAAGTTCAGATCACTAGAATTACAAGATCTCTGAAGATTAAAAAGACATTGTCTATGGGAAAATAAGCTATTGGGTAAATCGTCAAACACATTATTAAATTGAATTAACTGCCTGAAGTGTTGTCCAACAATATTCGTATGATAACTCAGACCTGAGAACATCATAATGGACACCTCCCTGCTGTTTACATCTGAAACAAACCGTATTGTCAAAATAACTGTCTTTTAGAGGACATGTGCTACTCTTCCCCTTCACGGTTTCATTGTGCATTTTCTTGTTTACTACAAAGTTCTACATAAAGCCTACATAGACAAACACCACCAAGTACTGCATTAATCATGGTGGTTAGCTGATACATTGAGTTATTCAGTCAAAACCTCTCTAATCAAACATCACTTTTCCTTAAAAGCACAAAACCAAACCCAGCATTTTATGGGTACTTGAATTTAGTATTTTATGTTCTTAAATGCATTCAGCCATCTGTGAAAGTCAAAATATGAGTTACGATATTCCAATACTACTATTTCCTAAATAGCATCATCTTATGACTTCCATTACACTTTTTGCTTCACGGAAGCAGAGAATTAACTCAGGTCCAAGTTGCTTGCCTGCTTCTCCAGAAACCCAGATAACTTCAGGACCCAGGCACCCTGACTTGAGCACAGAACAGCCCATGAGCTCAAGGTAAATGCCTCTAGTGGGGCAGACATTATCCCTCTGCTGCTGCGCTGCAGACACCACAGGATTTAATATTCTAGGTGAACATCAAGACTGGAATAAAATAAAGCACACAAATCTATTTCTATTTGAACCCACTAATCCCCTACCAGTTAATGTAAATCCTCTAAACTTCTCTCCCAGAGAGAAAGGCTGCTGTCAGGTAGTCGACAGCATTCTTGTTGTAGGGTACAACTTTGTTTTTGGAAATAAATAATTATAAAAAAAATCACAAGTATTTCAGACTGGTTTAGTTTTCTAGCTATTAATTTTTGACAATCTTAATGTGATCAGAAACACATCATACATTACACCACAACAAAAATCTGCTTAGCACAAAGTTAGGCCTTTAACAGTCTGCAGGCATTTTCAATAAACAATACGACTAAAGATCAATTTAGAACCTACTGGGAAAACAAATATTATTTCAACAGTGTAATCAGATTCTTCAGTTGGATACAACAGTTATCACAAGCCAATAATTTGAATTTGTATTGCTCTCATGCACCCTCTCATATCACAAGTCTCCTGTTCAGGAACACAAACTATGTAATGATTGGAAAATTCTATTTCTATTATACTATTAAGATTTGTTATACTCATCAGGGATATCATACAAAACATGAAGTCGTTTAATATAAATACTATCATCCTGACATTTCCCTCAGCAGAAAGAGTAAAAGCTATCAGGGATCTTCTGACTATTCCCACTGAAGATAACATTCACGCAATAGGATAAAAAACAATAAATTCAATGGAGCAAGGACTGTCCTCCATCACCAAGGCCAAATAGCACAGAATAGATCAGGTCCAGGCTGTTTGCCCTCCTGACTAAGAAGATGAGACACTTGTTGCCTACAGCCCCTATCACAGTTAGTTCCCACTGCATGCCTAGGATGGCAGATGGGAGAACACCACGTAGCCCATGCCAAAACAAACCCAAGATCATGCTAGCAAGCTGCAAGAGCAGGCAGCTGAACTGAATGCCCAGAAACACTGCCTGGGCTGGCTTGCTGTACTGCAGCACACATGATGCAGAAAGATGATACCTGGCAGAACCTGCATGGCATTCCAGCAGTTTGGTTGGCAGTTATTTGCAATAACTTCCACCATTTACATTATTTTTCCTTATTGCTCTTTTAGTTTGCTTTCTATTTGTCAATTCACAGGTCATTTCTACCATATATTACAATCCACATGCAACCAGCTCCAGGGGGAGGGAATAAAGCTAGTCTGGTTTTGCTTACATCGAAGTACAGTAAATTGTACCTTAACCTTGACACAGAAACAAGAAACAGATTGGGTAGAATTTATTTCCATTCTGCAGAAGTTATGCACAAATTAAAGTTTACAAAAAATCTTAGTTCAAAACTGTTAGAAATTGGAATTTTTAGCCTTTCCTCAATATAGTTTTCTTCTTTTCCCCCTTGTTTTCTGCTTAAAATAAGTTCAAGACTAAATACCTAAATATTTCTTAATTTCATTTACAGCAATTTCCTATTAAAAAGGTGCATCAAATCTCAAACTAAGCTGTAATAATATCAGTATTTGCTTACATTTACCAAATAAGTCTTCCCAGGGGACCTGAACACGTCCTAGATTAATTATAATGATAAATTCAATAATCTTCAAACTATTAAAACTGAAGAGAAAAAGGTGGAGGAATAAAGACAAATTCTCTAATGCACATGCCTACATTCTGCCTCCAGGTCATCAAATGTATACACAAAGATGTAATGGCATGTAGTTTAAGACAGACATGTGAAGAAATATCATAAAATCATACAATATCCTGAATTTGAAGGAAATCACGGAGTTCATCAAAAGCCAAGGTTCAGTTGCTGCCTCCACACAGCACCAACCAAAAAATTGGAACATGTGCCTGAGAGGGTTGTCCAAACACTTCTTGAACTCTGGCAGACTCGGTGTCATGACCACTTCTTGGGGGAGCCTGTTCCAGTATCTGACCACCCTCTTGATGAAATATCAATAATCAAGTATACTGTTATGAAACCACATGATACAGAAAACATCAACTGAAAATTTATAAATACTTATCAAACCTGTTAAAGCAAGTCATCTCATTCTAATGCACCTCTTTCACCCTCTCCTCTTCCTTCTTTCTTCAACTAGAAGCAAAAAGCACTGTCACTATTGAGACCAGTCTACCTTCTCTCAGTGCAAGATCTCTGCATTTGCTTATCCATCAGTCATTAGCGAAACACCCTCACCCTTACAAAAATTAGCTTAGTCGCAATTAAATCATATGTGCTTCTATTTTTCCCCATGTTTGCTTCTTTATTTTATTTACCTTGGAACTATTAAAAAGAATTTTCCTTCCACAGCCAATCTAACTGAATTAGACTTTGGCATCACACAGAAGGTGAAGCAACGTCAAAGCAAGCACCAAGCCTAGGCCTATCCTTTAAATATAAAAAAAAAAAAATCCTTCAAAACTTTCACTTTTCACCTTAACAAGGAGAAACCTCTTCCTTTGTAAATGGAAGTCCAAAGTGTTAGTGTAACACATCAGCCAATAACCAAATACCATTCCCTGCAAAAATATGCCACGTTCTCATTTATTCCCAGCGTTTGACTTCACTGATAAAAACGCAACAAGCTTCAGTACATGATCTCATTCTTTTCTTTCTGCATCCTTGGTTTTTCAGCTCTCCCATGGAATTGCTCCTCCTAAATGCTTCACAGTCTCCTCTGCTTATATCTACATGCAATCACTTTCCTTAATAAATCAACAAAACCTTAATTTTTTTCCAGCAAAAACTGATTCCTGAAGGAACACCTACTGAAATTAGGTTATCTCTAGAGTAAATAAAATAGAACTAATCCTTTTCAAGGACTTTTTTTATGACCAGGACATCGAAGTGCATCCAACAGATATGGTAAGAAAAAAAAAAAAAAAAAAAAGAACTCCTGCACTGTTTTTGTCTAACAGCTTATTTTCTTCACAGAAGCTCATATGGTGCTTTGTTTTGTGATGAAAAAGTGTTGATAACACACCGACATTTTAGTTGTTGCAGAGCAGTGCTCACACGGAGCCAAGGACTTTTCTGCTCCTTGTGCTGCCCTGCCAGAGAGGAGGCTGGGGGTGTACCAGGAGCTGGGAGGGGACACAGCCAGGACAGCTGGCCCAGGATGGCCAGAAGGATGTCCCTTACCATGTGGCATCACACTCACCAGTAACAGCTGGGGGAAACAACAGAGAAGGGGGGACATTTGAGAGTGATGGCATCTGTCTACCCAAGTAAGCATTATCTCTGATAAGCCCTGCTTTCCTGGAAGTAGTTGAACTGCTGATGAGATATAGCAAATGAATTCCTTGTTTTGTTTTGCTTACGTACATAGCATTTGCTTATATATTAAAGTGTGTTTTAGCTTAACCCACAATCACTTATCTCACTTTTACATTTCTGATTCTGTTCCCCATTCCCCTGTGGAGTCAGCTGTGTGGTGCTTAGCTGAATACTGGGGTTAAACCACGACAACAACTTTTCATTTTTCAGGTTGTATCAGGCATAGGCAGAAAAGGCAGTACAATTTTTATATGTTCTCTGTTCCCTGAAAAAAAAAAAAAAGTGCATACAGGAATACACATTTCTTCATGAAACACTAAAAGTGTCAGAAAGGAAAAGGCTACAATAATGCCATTACCTACCTGAAGATTAAACCAAAATATACTCCAAATATTGAATTCTGTTCAGTTTAAAAATACAGTGTGAAGCACAAAACACTAACAGCCAGCACCTTTTGTAATTTTTCATTTTAATTGGCAGCAGTAAGAGTAGAATTTAGCTTCCAGCAGGATTCAAAAGCTTCAGGACTTGACAGCTTCTGGTTTTGGGGAAAAAAAAAACAACTTCGATCTAATAAAAACACATTGTTGTCCATTTATTCTAGCGGTCCCTGCTCTAACTGGTTATTAACAAACAAATACATAAAGTGAAGGAAAGATTGTTCTCTTTTCTGTAAGGCATACTTGCTGTCCTCAGTGTCAAAAAGTTTGTGACATGACTATTATCTGCAAATTGCATTTGTGCTACCAAAATGAAATAGCTCACAAGATATGAGATATTTAACAGTTGAAGTAACTCTGACAGTACTTGTATTATTTTTACAAGTGTCTGGCACAAAAGATTCAATCAAAAAGTATCTAGAATTAATGAAATCTCCACCTAACTACAACTTAATAAAATCTCTTCAAACATAGGGAATTTATAATTAGTTCAGAGCATGCCATACAGAAACTTTTCTCCTTTTCTGTTGCCTTGTAAGTGTAAACTTTATCTCAGACAAACTTCTTGTATAGCTCTATTCACAACTTTCACATAAAAAAAAACATGCTTTGTTTGGCAATGTGCAAGCCACAGCCAGAATTAGATGCAGTGACCATGAGATGGTGCACTTCAGGATCTGGAAGAAAGCAAAAAGAAGGATGCTAACCTTGGATTTAAGGAGAGCAGACTCTGGCCTGTTCAGTGCCCAGCATGAAAGAATCCCATGGGATAGGGTCCTGGAGATAGAGTCCAGGAGGTGTGGCTGATTTTCAAGGATCACCTCCTCCAAGCTCAAGAATGGTCCATCTTGACAAACAAGAAGTCAGAGGTGGAAGGAGGCTGCATGGGTGAATGACTGGACTGCAACTGGAAAAAGAAGCATGCATACTTGTTCTCAGGGACAAGTGACCTGGGAGGACTTATAGAGACACCATCCAAGTGTGCAGAGATGAGGTAAGGAAAGCTAAAGCCCACCTGACAGTTGAATCTGGTGAGGGCAACAAAAAAACCTGAAGGGCAACAAAAATGATTTCTGTGTGTATATAAGCAGCAAAAAGGAAAACCAGGCAAGAATGCAGACAAAGTTTCCTGTGAAGTGTACTGAAAAACAGTTGAACTTCTGGGCTTCAAGGGTGGTGGTGAGCAGCAGGATGTCGAACTGGAAGCAAGCCAGCAGTACATGGGAGGCAGATATGAGGGCAAATACAGTTTAACACAATCATTTATGGCCTTAAAATATGTCATACCGCACCCAGAGGAAATCTGCAGACTACAAGTAGGAATGGTGGCATACAAGATGTTTGTAGGCCATTCAGGTGGACCTTGAGAGGCAGAAGAAATACAAATATAACGAATACAAATCTAATGAAACACAAAGGGAAGCACAAAGTCTGGCACATGGGAAGGAATAACCTCATGCACCAACACAGCATAGGGGCAACTGGCTATTAAAAGCCCTTTTACAGAAAAAAAGGCCTGGGGATCCTGATGGACACCCAGTTGAGCATAATCCATGACCCTGAGTGAACAATGTGCCCTTGTGGCAAAGAATGCTGGCAGCAATGGACTGCACGATGAAGACTATCCAGCAGGTCAAGGGAGGTGAGTCTATCTCTCCACTCAGCACTGGCAAGCCATCTCGAGTGCTAGCGCTAGTATGAGGCTTCCCAGACAAGAGAGACATGGACATACTGGAGCAAGTGCTGGAAAGGCCCATGAAGATCAAGGACGAGAGCATCTGACATGATTAGGCACACAAAGGTGGGACTCTCAGAGAGTTCTGATATGTAAAGAGTTTGCTCTTCACATATAACCACTTCTAAATGCAAATCTGCTGGAAACAATAAGGATACACATCTATGAACCAACAAAATGAATAAATGGCTTGTTTATAAATTTCTTATCAGGTATCACTATTCTAGCTATAAACAACGAGGAAATAACTGTCAGATTTTTTTCGTGTTGAACAGCATTTACCACGTACAATATTAGAAACGTAATTTGAGTTGCAAAAAAAACAAACCCCAGGAAACCCCTCGCAAAACAATTCTTACAGATTTGGTAGGAGTTCAAGCAAATAAATTTTAGCATAAAATGTAATAGCAGCATGTTTAAAGTGACAAAAAATGAAGATGTTAGAGAAAGCCTGTCATTTTAAATGAAGAAGGATTTACTGTCAACCAGTGATTACAAGCTGAAGCAATTTGAGTCAGACGTATGCTAAAACTGATGACAAATTGTGCAGAAAATTTATGACTTCTCCCAAAGCACAACCATTCTCACAGCACCAGGGACAGAACATGCACAGAAGTCACCCATACTAATTAAATGTTAGTCTACTCCTCGGTACAGTTAATTAGGTACTGTGCTAATTAGCATTCTCCCAGCAAGTGCCCCAGTCCAGCTCAGGTGACAGCACTGACCAAGGACACGAGGTCTAATGGGCAGTACACATGGGCACTTATGAGCAGAAAAGAGACTAGTTGCTTCTAAGTGAGCTTTCATTCATCCACACTCATCCCGAGGTAGTTTCATCACAACATCCACTCTCCATCCCTTCTTTTCTCAGTATTTACTCACCTGCACCTTGCAATCCTGTAAAGTTCAGCAACTGCATCAACTTTAAGTACAATACAGAACATATTCTTCCTTTTTAATTGAAATTTTAACTTAAAGTGTGTGCTATTTGCTAAATTGCACAGTATCTACACTTCTTCCAAATATTTTATGAATTACATGCTATTTAAAAAAACAAAGAAAAAAGCTATGAGACACCTGGAACACTGCCCTTCCACAGGGAAGTATTTGAAATAAATTGGAATTACAACCTCTACTATGATATATAACTCACTAAATATTTGTATTTTAGCATTTGCATTAAATGCTTACCGAGATTATGCTCCTTATAAACAAGAACTCCTTGGTAAATAACAATCACATCAGAGAATATAAAAATTTATTACAACATATTAAGGAAGTATAACATGCTTTGACCTTATAAAAATGTCAATCAAGTTTTTACCTATCAATTTTAAAGTATCAATGTGAACAAGTTTCCTTGAAAAGTTTAAGAAGATCTCAAGTCTAAAAACCAAGCAAACAAAACAAGCACAGTCAAAATGAATACTAGTCAAAGCAGAGTCCATTTGCATTTTAATGGCTTCAAAAATTTTCTTCACAAAATCCTACTAGTTAATATATGCCAGAAGTTCTACAGTCACTATACTGCTAAGCATTTTACATACTCAATTAGCAAAAGCATTGCTCAAAATTGCATCTAAGAATGAGGGTAGAAAATGCATTGGCTTCATCTGCAACAAATGCCTTTTTATGGACAATTCCAACCTCTGTTTTTCATTTAATTTTAAGAACAGTTTGTAAGCAAAGATTACTTTTTTGTTCTCAAAGAAAGCAATATGGGCATATATTGACAAGAAAGATATTCAGCTTGCCAAATAGCTATGAAAGGTTTATTTACAGTGTCCCTTTGCCAACTAAGCTCTAGATTCTGTCATCCTTCAGTCTGACTCCGTAGACCTTTTCATGTAGTCCTTACAAAAAATTATTAACATCTCTTTATTAAGTCTATACGATTCTAGAATTGTTCATTTGAAAGGAATTAAGAACTCCACTCATCCGCCCAACCCATTTTACCAATTCCCCAAGTCTTAGACTTTCAAAGAAGTCTCTTCAAATTAATTTTTGCTTCTTATTTAAAAAAAAAAAAAAAGAAAGAAAAAAAAAAAAGTGGAGCTTGTGATTTGAAGCAAAATACAGAAGTTTACCTTATCCACATACTATCTGAAA
Organism: Aythya ferina; assembly: GCF_964211825.1. Lineage (NCBI taxonomy): Eukaryota > Metazoa > Chordata > Aves > Anseriformes > Anatidae > Aythya > Aythya ferina. The sequence continues at coordinate 99,841,127 of NC_140298.1, read as the reverse complement.
AAGACAGCACAACACATGGCACAGGCATTATGGTTTCAAGATTAAACAAAATGAATAAAGCAGATGATACCTACTGAAAAACAACAAACCTAATGAAACATCCATTAAACTAAGACATATGCAGATTATTTAATTTACTGTAATTCCACTCCTGTGTGTAACTAGCACTGCATGTTTATGTAATATTATAGAGGCACAGAAAGGGTTGCCATTCTAACATGTCATTCTCCCATCACCATTTTATATGGCCCAACTGTATGCTGTTATCTAATTCTACAGGACTCCATTATCACCTGATATAGCTTAATTTTCAGCTCTCCAAATATAATGGCACTTTAAAGACCTCTCCAGTATCTTAAACCTACAGTATCAGTAAAAGATAAAATAGCCTTATCTACTGTCAAAGGGAGTGCAAAACCTAGAGATCTGTTATTTCTGTTGCTAGTGCAAAGACTCAGAAAATAATTTTCAAGAACATTGCTAAAGATTTCTAAGAATATCCTACAGCTACCTGTACTTTACATCAGCTTAAGGAGCATGTTACCTGAAGAAGTAATTAGTCAAGAAATAAGCTACATTCAGTAGAGCTTTATTGATATGGCTGACTGAAAAACAAGAGAAATATGCAGAATTCAAGGGAAAACGCTCACTCATACAAAACTGCACCTGTCTTGGGTGCCTGGCCAGGCTGGGCCAGAAGACATGGTGACTGATCCAGCTAAGTCACAGCTGATGGATCACCTCAGAGCAATGCCATCCTTTCCAGCCTCTGCTCTCGGTCCGTCTTGGTCCCACCTTCAGTTTGCACCATCATCTGTCCTCACTTCCCTGCACTGCCAGCAGCTCTGCATCACCTCACCAAATGGCCTGAGACCCCAACCTGCAGGAAAACCAGACTTCCAGCTGAAAAAAAGTTAACTTTTTCCTAATCAGGCCTTATATATTTATCTTGCCCAACCCTTTTCCTCCCTTATCTGGGATGAGCAAGAGGTGACATTAAAAGAGCAGCTCACACTGTCAGCAGCCCTGCCTCTTCATGGAGACTTCAAGGAGGGGGGAGACCAGAGCAGGATTATGGCACTAGAAAGGTGCCTTAGCACCTCTATCCAAGCACAGCCCAGCCCTTGAAAGATGCCAGAGTGATGAGCGCACCACTAGGACATAGTGCAGAGAAACTCACCGTGCCAAGGCCAGAGTGTGGTTTCCCAGCTTGCTGCCTTCTGCACACCACTGCCCAGAGCAGATGCTTTGCCTGTTCAGCAAGCAGGGGCTTACTTGTTCTGTTTTCACAGCAAAGAACTTTGCAAGGTGAAGAAGAGCACAGTCAGCTCTCACTCAAGCCAGGAGTGACATTGTAGAGGTCCATGGTCTGTGCGCTCGCTGTCTACTCTGCTTGGCTGCTGCCCTGAGCATGGCTGCAGCCCAAAAACTATGTCTAGACTCATGAACTGGATGTGCCAAGGACTGTTCTCTGGCCTGAAGCCCCGCTGACACGGCTGTGTCCTTACTGTTTAGTTCTTCCCGTGTCCCTCCCCATGGGGACCTCACCCAAACTCCTCCACCTCCTGCTAACTTCTGACTCTGTCTGTGAAGTATTTGGGCCAGCGCCAGCTGTTTGGGTCAAACACTGCTAGGCTTCGTGCTGTTAACTAGCAAGCTGCAATGCCCTGGAAGAGTTAGCAGTATAGCAAGATGCTGTGTCTTTGTACCCAAGCAAGGAGACGGGTGCATGTGACTTGGCAAGACATCAAGACACTGCCTCTGCGCACACTATTAATACTATATAAAGCAAAAGCCTATAAGTGCACCTTATTTGAAATAGTTCCTAACTTAGAGTGTTACCTCTGCTTTTCATTCTATTTAGTGCTTTTGTTATGGCACCTTTACTAGCAAGTCAGTGTTAAAAATAAAAGTAAATAAATACAAAAGTCAGCCCTTTTCAAGCCCTTGCACAAAGGGCTTTGGAAGGAAGGATACTCCACATCCAGGTATGGTGCCATCACCAGCTGAACAGCTTTGTTCTCCTGCCTCAGCCCATGGCACTGAGAGCTCATGAAACTGCAGAAGGAACAAACAAGACCCTCACTGTAGCATCAGAGTCCACCCATGTGTAAGAGAGCATCCTTATGTGGGACAGCAAAACTGTATTTCAGACTACATATTCAGTCTATCACAAATTGAGTATGCAAGATTGAGACAGTTCAAATTTATCCAAAGAGTAGCCATAATTTCATGTAACATCCACACATCTGAGTTTCACATCAGCAAATAACCTCATATATTACAGCAATGTAAAAACTTTGTTCATGTTTTGCACAGAAGAGCAGTTAGTTGCAGCATTGGATTTTTTTAGTATTATTATTATTATTTGTAAGTAACATCCCTACATGAACTTATTATTAAACAGAGTTGTTGAATTAGTCAGGAGCGGGGGTAGGCCAGATAGATTTTGCAATGAAATTCAATTTTTCATGACAAAAAAAAAAAAAAAAAAAAAAAAATCTAGGGTATATATTTCAAATATATATTTTCTTTTGGCAAACAGGCAACAACATTCAAAACAAGGAAGTTAAACTGTGATACACTGACGAATCTTGTTTTATGTAATGAAACTGAACAAATGTGCAAACAAAAATCTGATTTATCTTAAATCTGACTTTAAATATATTTTATAAATATATGTATTTTTAGTGAATTTTAGTCAATTATATTTGGAATCAGCTGAAATGCCACCTCTATCTATTTTCCTTAAGATGTTATAACTAAAAAGCCAAGGTTTTAGAAAAAACAAGTGATCATGTTACAAAATAGTTCCCTTTTTAATGAAACATTAGAATTTCTTTCTGAAGCTATATGATTTAAGAGAGGCAGAGGCTGAACATAATTTATAGTACTGTGACAGAGGGCATGTTAATTTCTAGCACTGTCAAACTATAATTAACAACAGCTTATTCTGAATCACACCCAGTTAAAATCCATTCCCTTCTTAGTCTCATTGCAAGTAGAAATGTTTCCATTGACAATGTTTTCATACACATTTGTGCAAACACCTGATCTAAGTTTGAGATCTCAGGTGCTGTTTTAAAACAAGTGACGATTTTTTTTTTTTTGAGCTAACACTTATTTTGGTGCTCCAGGAAGGGATATTGTCATATGTACAGACACAGAAATGGTTTGATGATTTTGAATGATTTGCATTATTTTGGAATAAACATAACTGGGGAACAATTCCAAATTACCATGAAGAATAATTTATTCACAATTTAGATAGAAATAAAAAGTTACAGTCTTCATTACAGAGTATTTTTTTAAATAGTAATCATAATAGCTAGTCAATAAAATAAACAGTATAAGGCAAAACATATACTTTAACAACAGCCTCATATGCTGACACGTTTCACTGTCTGAAAAATGTCATGAAAACAGGCTTGGCCATACCTTTGTCAACACCTGAGCAGACATATCTTGTTCATCCCTTTAAAACATCCCTTTAATACCTGAACAGAGGGTCCAGAGAAGACATTAACAGGCTGCCAGGACAAAGGCAATGGGCACAAACAGGAACACAGGAGGTTCCACCAGAACACCAGGCACACTTCTGTGCTGTGCAGGTGATGGAGCACTGGCACAGGCTGCCCAGAGGGGTTGTGGAGTCTCCTCCCTGGAGATCTTCAGAAGCCACCTGGACATGATTTTAGGCAGCCTGCTCTGGGTGGCCCTGCTTGAGCACAGGTTGGACAAGGTGGGCTCCAGAGGTCCTGCCAACCTCAGCCATTCTATGGTTCTTCAAAACCATCAGTTTATCATACCAGTGTGTTAAAAACAACAAAAAATGGGTCCACTTGAGACAGATGAGGTCTTTGGGTGTCCTTACATGAAAACAGTTGTTTGGAGATAAAGGGAATAGAAGACAAATTAAATACTTAAATAAAAACCTTTTCTTTGCATTTTTCCTTTTCTGAAATGTTTCAGTTTTGACATCAAAAGTCAAGTTTTGACTCGCCAAGGCAATCAGCTCCAGTGCAGGTGCATTCTGAAAGTGGGTCCAGAGGAGGGCCACAAAGATGATCAGAGGGCTGGAGCACCTCTCCTATGAAGACAAGCTGAGAGTTGGGGTTGTTCAACCTGAAGAAAAAAAGACTCTGGGGAGACCTTTTTATAGCCTTTCAGTACTTAAAGGAGGCTTACAAAAAAAAAGTGTTTTTTTTTTTTGTTTGTTTGTTTTTTGTTTTTTGCCATAGGACAAGGGGGAATAGTTTTAAACTAAAATAGGGTAGATTTAGATTAGGTATTAAGACAAAATTCTTCTGGTGAGGCACTGGCACAGGCTGCCCAGAGAAGCTGTGGATTCCCCATCCCTGGAGGTGTTCAAGGCCAGGCTGGATGGGGCTTTGGGCAACCTGGTCTGGTGGGAGGTGTCTCTGACCATGGCAGGAGGGGGTGGAACTGTGTGATAGAATCTTGGTAGTCCCTTCCAACCCAAGCCATTCTGTGATTCTATGATCAACCCTAAAACCACACTTCATATGTAATCCTGGTACATATGGAAAAAAATCACCTATTATGACAGGATAACATATTACTGCAAAAGTCCTCATGCACAAATTTCTTGAGTACCTTCATAAAGATCAGAAAACAGCTGAAGCTCTACATGACACTCAAGCAGGATTTGATTTTACGAACTGCTCTGTGGGAATGCATCCCAGGGAATCCATTTAATTTAGTAATTATGGAGAATAAAGTAGGTGCTTAATTAAGAAGAGAAATTTCCCCAAAAACACGCTATTAAAGTCTCAAAGGCCTGATTTTGAATTAGACACCTTAAAAACAGGTATTTGACATTGCAGCCAAAAAGGCTGCCTTATGGCTTGGAAAGAACAGAAGTCAATGTTTAGGGTCTCAGTAGAATTAGAGAGAGGTACTTGAGTTAGCTTGGCTCTGAGAAGCAGCATTATGTTATGGGAGTAGACCCAAAATGTCTGAAGTACTATGCTTCTCAGTAATGATAATTGGTTGAAGGACGCTAATACATCTCTATTGCTTCGGCACTGAAAAACCTCAATGGGAGCTGGACCAGGTATCTCTTCAGTAAATCATCTTCCCTACCATCAAAAATTCTTCAGAAGTGGAATCCAGAACAGCTCTGTCAGCAACAGTAAGATGCTAGAAAATGTTATTGTTTTATTGTAAATGTGAAAGATTACCCCATAACTAAAGCCTTGTCAATTAAAATCTTAAGTATTAATTTTCCTACCTTCAATTGCACTGAGTCTTTTAATTCAAAAAGAAAGACTTCAGTCTGTAACATAGCAAATATACTATTCTGCACTGTTGGAAGCAATAAAGTTAACCTTAAATACAAGGACATGCAAGATATTCTCACACAGAACTCACAGTACGAGTTATTTAGATAAAGCATTTTTTTCTCCTGGGAGCAACCATGACACAAACGGTACACATTTTTTTATTTAACAAGTGATATCTTTATCTCTCTCCAGTCACCTCTCATCTTCCCCTACCATTTTTCTTTCTCTCCACATTTACCCATGCTCATATTTATATTTTTATTAGACATCCAGCTGAAAATCCAAACAACAACTTTCCCCAGAATCAGTGATGATGATCTTATCTGCTGAATTACTAACTTCTCTCTGCTGGACAAAATCTTCTCTACCCTCTTCCTGTGTGTAGAGTAACTGTATGCTTACTATCAAATTTGCAATGTTGTTTTTTATCATTTCTCATTTAGTAACATCACTAAGTTCATTATCATATCTACCCTCAACCATGTCATACAAGCCATGCACATTTTTCTCCTTTTCTAAAACTTTAAGAAGGACATCGAGGTGCTTGAGCGGGTCCAGAGAAGGGCGACAAAGCTGGTGAGAGGCCTGGAGAACAAGTCCTACGAGGAGCGGCTGAGGGAGCTGGGCTTGTTCAGCCTGGAGAAGAGGAGGCTCAGGGGCGACCTTATCACTCTTTTTAGGTACCTCAAGGGAGGCTGTAGCGAGGTGGGGGTTGGCCTGTTCTCCCACGTGCCTGGTGACAGGACGAGGGGGAATGGGCTTAAGTTGAGCCAGGGGAGTTTTAGGTTAGATGTTAGGAAGAACTTCTTCACTGAAAGGGTTGTGAGGCATTGGAACAGGCTGCCCAGGGAAGTGGTGGAGTCACCATCCCTGGAAGTCTTCAAAAGATGCTTAGATGTAGAGCTTAGGGATATGGTTTAGTGGAGGGCTGTTAGCGTTAGGTTGGAGGTTGGACTCGATGACCTTGAGGTCTCTTCCAACCTAGAAAATTCTGTGATTCTGTGATTCTGTACTGAATAACAACTTCATCCCGTCATTGTGAAATGATGCACCCGTTTATGGTGCATTCATCCCCTTCACTTCCAATTTTATATATGACAGCTAATACATATCTTCGAGAATTCTGGGAGTTAGTATTCTCTGTTCCATTTATTTTGTGTGGTATATAATGCACACTGAAGTTCACATTTAGATTTCCTTTTTTAAATGCATATTATTATTCTTGTATATGTTCTTCAATGCCCTTTATATATATAAATAAGGAAAGAAAATCTGCCATGCAAGAGAGTAAAAATTCTTTGTTTGGAAAGGAAACAGCTTTTTTTTTTTTTTTTTTTTGTAACATTCTGCTTATCTATGTATTTATATTGATGCTATTCTCTCTGTATATTCTTTCTCTCATTAACTACAGATTCCTCGTATGTTCAACAATGCAGTATTAAATTCACCCAGTTATGCATTCTCAGACTTACTCTGCAGACAACAGTTGAAGGAATTATCACACTGCTGTATTTCATTTGGTTTACTGTATTAAGGAATCCTGGACTATTAATAAACTAATATAAATTTGCTCTTCTTTCAACAGGTTTGACTGTTTTCACTACGGAAGTGTAAATTAAAACAAGATTTATGTTTTTATTAGCATTGTATAGAGACATAACATTAGTATTTTATATAGACAGGTTTTATTAGTATTGTTTTAAGGCTGAAAAAGAAGAAAATGAAACACTTCAGGATAAAAGGCTAACCTTTCCAGCTCACTGTCGTCATCCATTTTATGGCTGCAGGGTAAAACACACACAACTTGCTCATACCTTGAAAATACTGTACACAGGGTAAGAGTCATGAACTTAGGATTATAATAGAATTTTCATTCAGCATAAAAGTGATGGAAGAAAATATGAAACAAGCTTTCTTACTGAGAATGTGTTTTACATAAAATCTAAAAATTGTCAATCAAAAACACTAATTACTTGGACAATATCATTCAACAAGTGACACTAAAAATCTTTATTCAATCTCCTCGCTCTTTCAAAGTCAAGCTGTAATTACATTTTACACACAAGACAGACGATCCTCAGAGATTCATATTCAAATCCCAAAACCAGATCAAGAATGTACTTTCCTTGCAGTCATTCTCACTGACACTTTTACGCTGCTCTCTGAGCTACTTCAATACTACATACACTCACAACGGCGCTGAAAGCTGAAAGATAATGGGTTTGCCCACCTCCATCGCTACGCTCTTAACACAAAGATTTCCCCATGCTGGGAAAAAAAAAAAAATAAAAAGAAAAAAAAGGTTTTCTGATCTGATTTTCAAAAAAACCCACAGCCCCAAACCCCAAAGATATACAGAATGTTTGTATGAGTAAGGTGAGCTGAATTTCACCCTAACCTGTATGTCAACCTTTTTTCTGTTCAGGCAGCAGGCTTACAAGTAGGTACATAACAGGTATGTTCTTTCTTATGCCACTTGCCTTTGTGATTAGCTGCTCTTTAAAAATAATGGAGCTTTTAATACCAATACTTTTGGAAGGTTGCTTACAGTGTAAAAGCTATGAAGTAAAAATAAAATAAAAAGAATCACCATTTTGTCAAACACCTTCCATTATCCTTCCTTCTGCAGAGGAGGATATGATTTTATAGGAGACCCCGGGGACACAAAAACCACTTGGAAAACATACAAAAATAGCATGTAAATTTCTGTCTATTCCTCTTCCACCTGAACCACAGTAATTAGAGCAGTCCTCCTTCTTTTGAGGTTCTTGGCACCCAAATTCTTTCCCTCAAGCACGTTAGAAGTGCTCTGTTCAAATGTTCTTACTTTTCTTTCATTCTTACTCCCAAATAACATTAAAGCTCTCCAAACTCCTTTCTCATTGGAGATATATAAGCATTTTGTCCTTATTCCTTACAGTCGTATTTTTTTTCTTCCACAAACTTAGTCGCTTAGATCTCTGTACAGCCTTCCTCTCCACTCTGTTCTGCCAAAGCACCACCACCAATATCCTGCTTGTGTCCAACAGCACAAAGCAGTCTTGACACATCTCTCTATACTACTCAAAAAGCACAAAAAGGTGTTTCTGAGCAACACTGCTGTCAATGACCAAGAATATTTGACTGATTTTAGTCTTACTGTGTATCAGGATAAGTAGCAACCACAGCCATAAATTGCTCTGGCCCTACTTTTGGTAATACTGAGATGTACTATGAAGAGGTTTGATAGTGTGAGGGTGGTCAAACCCTGGAACAGCTTAAGCAGGGTGGCTGTGGACTGTCCAGCCTTTGGGATACTCAAGACCCAACTGGACATGGCCCTGAGCAATCTGCTCCAGTTGACCCTGGGCTGAGCAAGGAGTTGGACTGGATGATCTCCAGAGGTGCCTTCCCACCCCAGTGGTTATGCAGCTCTAAGAGCTGACACAATCTCATCTAAGTCCTGACTAAAAGATCTCACTGGGATGTTTCCCCACTGGTTTCAATGGGCTTCAGTTCAAATGTCAATGATGAGCTCCTGCGATGCCTCTTTTTGATTCCTACAGCACTTCTAATTCCTTAGACTCTGTAGCATCCTATTTTCTTTTGTCTTCTTCAAATGTTTGGTTTATAGGCCACCAGAAAACAACTACTTCCATTATTATCAGCATTTTCCCTTTCCATACTAAAATTTGTGTTTTACTGTGAATATATAATATGATATTGAAGATCAGACGTTTACATTTTGCAGATGAAGAAACTATACATATAAAAAAATGTAAAAGGCACCAAGACAAAATAAACAAACAAAAATGGCTCAACAACCAAAATGAAGATGTTGATATATAACAGAAGTACTATAAGAAAATTAATAGCTAGGAATAAGCATTCGTTTTATATCTGGATGCAAAAAATTCAGGGATTCAAAGGACTATTTAAGGCAATTATGTTCATCAACCTCAAAAACTTCATGCAGAATTATGAAGGATCTTCATACACCTCTTGGCAAATAAATGGTTAGGGTTTCATTACAAGATTTGTTTTTAGAGAAATTCTGAAATCCAATTGCAACAGCTCACCTATTTCAGTGACAGTTTTATTGCACAGAAACAAAAGGTCTAGTTTCCTGTCATGACATCTGACATCTGACCATAAGTCTAGTTGTGTATACAAATAAAGCACAGTAAAAACTGTCTTACAAATAAATTCAACTTTCAATCTTCATCAATCCAACAAAATCTAGAATGTCTGTGCTACTGTTTGCATTAGACTTAATTGTTAATTGCCAAATCCCATTTTCATACTAGCTGCTGCAATCTACGTCTCAAACTGACTTATTTCTCATTAAAAGTGTTTGCCAGGACAATCGATACTGAGACAAAATCACTAAAATAAAGAGCTGAAGTAAAAAAAAAAAAAAGTGTAAAAAAAAAAAAAAAAAGGTAAAAACCCTGTTCAATAAACAGTTGAAGCTGGGGGCTTGATTTAGGTGCCTACCCATATGTATCCAATGTCATTCAAGGCCCTCTGGGGGAAGATGGATAGAACCAGGGGATAAAGCCAGACCTACAGGAGACCTGTGTCCTGCAGTGTGGCAGCAAAGAGCAGATCTCTGAAAGGCACTTAGAGGCATCTTAGTAATACTAGATACTTATGCATGTACAACAGAAAGCAAGTGAATAACCCAGTAGTATTCTGATGCATGCTTGAGTAGAAAACTTAAGTTTTCACTTCTCAGCACCAGGAGCAAGCACTAGTTCATGAGATAGCCCCTACCCAGCACACTTCTAATACAATATCCAAGCCATACCCAACAGTAAGCTACCAGATACACATATCCATATGACAGCAAAAGTTCAGTTCAAAGGCCCTCCCTCCTCCCACGTGAGCTGGAAAAATGCCACAATTTATTATTTTTTTCTCCACAAAAAAAGTGGTGCACCTGCTACTTATATAGCTGGCACCACAGCACTTATTGTTTGCTCTTCTACTTGAGAGGTCTGCATCATCTTCCTGATGGCTACAACCTTGTCATCCTGAACAGTGTCAGGTAAGCCAACACTGTGTGGAGGCATCTGGACATGGCAGAGCATGGCGACAAGCCCCCCTGTCACCTACACCAATCATTTTGGAGACTTGGGGCAAGAGTGACCAGCAGGATCAGATCATGCCATACAACTGCAAAGACCAGAAGCAATTACAGGACTTACATATGAGGGTGGACATCAAGTATCAGTGTATTTTTTTTTGTGAGCTATCATCACCTGCTGAAGTCACCATGTTCCAACTCCGACAACAGGCGGTCAGGTCATTTTCATTATGGCCAGGAACACAATGAAAATCTATCAAATGATCACTCTAGTAACAAAACTACAAGCCCACCACATCACACCATGAACACTTTCATAGACTAAAGTAATCCTCTATTACATTCGCACATTCATTCCCATTTATTAGTCTAAGAATGGAGTCCTGCTGACAGGGCCAGAAAGCCCTGCAGAGACGCAGGCCTGCCCAATTCCCATTGCTCTACCCTGTAGAGAGGAGGGAAAAAAAAAAGAGAGAAAAAGACACACAGGAATTTAGAAAACAGAGGCTTCAGCAGCATGAAAGCAATCACAACCAGAACATGAAGTTGTCTGACTCCTCGGGCTGAGTTATTGGCCTTCTAAGCTGCCGACATTGATCCAGGCCATGAGGAGGCCCAGTCCATCACCGCTGTCTCAGCATCGGGCTGGTTCTGCAATGTGCAGCCAAAATTAAAAACCTGACATCTGACTCAAAGTGAATTTGTGAGCTAGACCTCAGAAAGCTTTGTCTTCAACGGATCCAATACATTAAGCACACATTGCCTAATAACCTAAAGGCCATTTAGTGCCTTCAAATAGGTATTTCGCAGGATGATAAATTTGATGAATGCAATTAAAAATTAAATTAACCATTTGAATAGGTGGAAGCTGCCTCAAACTAAAACAAGAACATTATTTATAGATACGCATTATGTATTTTTTTTTTGTTTAATTAAAGAACAATTATCTAGAATATTTCAGAATGTTTCATTCTGGTTCTGTTTTTTTTTTTTTTTTTTTTTTTTTTTTTTTTTTTTTTGTCTCTTTGTTTGTTTAAAGGAAATGCTTTATTTAAATATAAATATAAATAAAAATTTAAAGAAATTAAAAGTCACTCAGTCTTATGTGTGGAGTTGCCAGAAATCTGGCCTAGTTTCACTTTTAGGACAATTAATTTGTGTAATCTGCATACATTTGAATAATTGTTGAAATTTCCCAATGCAAACTGAACTAGCTACAGATTGAACCGAAAACTCTGAAAATGGCATGGTAATGTGTGAAAATGTACTTGTTGGTTATTTACTTCTAAATTATTTAAAATTATATTCTGAAGTCAAACATATATAATGATCTAGTTTACAGAATGTTTGAAACTTGGTAACAGAAGACCTAAAAGCAAAGCACAGTTGCAAAATCTTTTCTTACAAAGAATGAAGATGTCGAACATTGAGTCTGAATTAGAGTGGGCACATGATAAGTGCAAATTAGCAAGTTTCCGCTGCATGCATAAATTTTCATCATTTAACAAATTAAACAAAGAACACATGCTCTCCCCAACACTAAAGAGAGATTTTTTTTCCTGATTGCATTTTACTTCTTGCTGAATTTTAGACATGCTAAATTGGCATTGTAAAATGCAAAACTTTAAATAAAATTTGAGAGCATAAGTGGCTCGATTGAATACTGAACGTATCATTTCAGTATAATATACAAAAAAGACCCAAACAGTTACAGAATCATAGAATATTCCAGGTTGGAAGGGAGCTACAAGGATCATTAAGTTCCAACTCCTGGCTCTAGTTTCGTATTAGTTACTGCTAGACACTGCACACATGCATGTATACCAAGACTATTTCTTGGTTTTTAGAGGACTTATGCATGGACCACAAGTGCTTTAGGTATCAAGTACCACTAGCATTCAAATAGTATTCAAATTTGTCTGATAGCATCAATCAGGAAAAAAAAAAAAAAAAAAAAAAAAACACGTTTATACTACGGTGTTCTTAAGTAAAGGAACTCTATTTCAGAGCATATTATATTTAGATAATTTGATAAAGTCACAAGGATCTTTACAAGTAATGTGTAATGATGGACAAATGGCTTTACTGAAGCCTCTGTATGAGAGAAAGAGTTGTCACTCATACATCTGTCACACGGAACAGAACAAACAAAACCTTTTCTTCTAGCTCAAAGCTTAGTATTTTCATGCAGTTTTATTGACCTAACACAGGAGCTACCTTTGCAAATTTTACTTCACCAGTAAAGAAAGAAAAATTGAGAGCAGCCCTTCCTGAACTGAGAATTGAATTCCTCTGCAGGAAATAAAAGGAGTAAATCTGACAGGAAGTGACAGAAAAAAAAAAAAAAGAAAAAAGAAAAAAAAAAAAAAACACTTTCAAAACCTATTTGTTAGCAGCTATTACAACAGGTTCAGCAATAGAAAACCCAATAAGTAAGTGTAGAAGCACAGGTTTCTATACGAAAAATATAATTAGAAGCTTTTCTTGACATTCAGAACATACTCTGGTGTGCATTTAGGACATTCTCTGGCAAAGAGCCAACAGCTAGAATAAATGGTAAAATACAAGACTTTTTGACTTGAATTAAATAGCCCTGTTTAAAAACTTGAAAGACCACAAACCAAAAACTTGGAAGTGATTATGAGAAAGTGAGAGCATTTATACCCATTTTGCAGCATTGTGCCAGTGGCGTGCTAATAGAGATGAACAGAAAGCATCTTCATTAAGAGGAACTTCACCAGCACAAGTGAAACTAAGATCTCTCCCAGGCATACCACTCACAGACATACCAGCTTTTCTTTGAAACACATTAACTGTCTGAATGATTCTTTTTTCTTTTCCTTTTAGATTTTGAGTAGCCATTGAGTACCTCTGCCAATTAAGAACCAATAGTGATTTCATATACCCTGCCTTTCTTCCACCACTGCAAAAACTGTGTTGATGAAAGAACAGAAGAGCAATACATTAGTTTATGAAGCTCTTTAACAGTCTATTTAGTGAAAAGCCAACTATACCAAAATATGTCTTTATGAAATACATTGATAGCATGAATATATTTTTCTTCTCTAATATGTGCATTTTGCTATTTTATCACTATTTAACAATATAAACATGTTGTTTATTACAAGCATCTGGAGCATAACTCATATGCCTTTCAGATTCGTATTAACTAAACATCCAGTTTCACTAAGATATCATTGCTCTGTTCTTCCAAAAACTATTGTGATGTTCATTTTATTTTATATAAAAAATTAGTTTTTGAAAGTCTCTTTAAAGCACTCTTCACTACAAAGATTTTAGTATTTGTTTCTAAATGAAACAACTTTTTTTATTAAAACAAAACACAGTATTTTCATAACTAATTTACTTTTAGTCATAATATCGCCTTAAAGGATTGCCAGAAGTATTTTACTTAATCATAACACATTAGACTTTCATTGGATTAGCAAGAAAAGCCTGAGTGACAGCCACAATACTATAGCATTACAGAAAGTGAGGCATTCATATGTTTCATCTTCTTGGAAAAGTAAGACTTACCCATCAAAAATTAATTTAAACTTTTCTATTTTAAGCTGATTAAGACTTCCATACCTGGAACACTCCGTTATTTCTCTGTTTATGCAACAGAAGGACAGTTCACTAATTAAAAAAAAAAAAAAAAAAAAAAGACGAAAGAGAAATAAAAGTCTGTAAGAAAGATACTGTCTCCCTGAATATGTGAAGAAAGTACAAACACATTACATGCTAGCAATCATTCGTGTAATGTAATTTATAAATCCCTTTCACGCAATGACTAATTGTTTTAGAGCCTTGAGAGCATTTCATGCAATAGACTTGTGAGGCAAAGCATTATTTGCTTGCCGTGCAGACACCTAGAGAAAAAAAGGTAACGATGGGCTTGAATGCCTGCTACAGAGAAGTCTGGAACAAGCTTTCTCTACCTTGCTACCAAAATGATCTACAAGAAAAATCCTAGCAAGAAACGGTACAGATGTAGTTTGCTGAGACATGTTCACAAATCTCAGAAGTAGAAAGTAACTGTGGTTCAGAGCAAGCATTCTAAGTCAAAATTTACCTTTTATGAGAAAACAAATGAACAAAAAATAGGCTGAATGAAGAAATAAATTCACAATTCTCTTAAATATCGAGGCTGCACCTTTACCAGGAAGGCAACACTTTCACTTTCCTGTAAGTAGAAAGATTCACTTTGACAACTATTACAAGATTTGATTATTAACAAGACTTTGCATGATTTTCAAACAGATAAGATCATTAAGCAGCTAAGTGATAAAATTATTCAATATGGGAAACTGGGTGTGCATTATCCCAAATACCTTGACAGAAAACACACACAACGAATACTGGAATTTTCAATAGTACAAGATACTGATGTTTTGATTCACCTTTTATACATCAGTTCACTCAATTCCACTTACATCAAGATTGCACAGACTGTGTATCAACTTTCCCCACTTCTCATCTCTTTTAATCAGATGTTTATTGCTACTGTATCTCAGTCACATGTTCTGATAAAATATACAGACTCCTTGAGAGGAAGGCACCAACAGTTAACTATATAAATCTTTTTTGGTATCTGTAATGGCAACTATTCTCCACATTCATCTTGATTTCAAGTTCCAGAGGGCTACAAATCCAATTTTGCAAGTATAATTTTCTTACATACAAGATACTATGTTTAATTCTTATTCTGTTTTTAATTTGAGGGGAAAAATAATGCTGTTAAAATCTCTCATGTTAACATCACTGTAGAGAGGATAAAGAGGATATCCTAAAGAATAAAACCTTTTTATTCCAAATCCCTACTTTCACTTACTTTCTTTTTTCACTCTCTGCATACAATTGTCTCCAGTTTTAGAAAGGAAAGAGAAAGAAGTAGGTTAATAGCAGAGAAGCTAAAACCACTAACAGAATCTACCGATCATGTAAAATGGATGGTTACCACCAGTTAGGACCTTCCAGAAAGAAGGTAAAGCCTTGACTATTGGTATAAAAGGTAGGATATACAATTAGTTAGGACATAATGCAGGGCCACACAGAAAGGACAAAGAAAGAATTTCTTCCCCAGGTTTATACATTGTAGTTAGAGGATAAGAAAGACTCTGTTGTGACAGTCAAAACAGAACTGCAAGCTGTAACATGTGAATGGACGCTGAAAAATAAAAGAAAAAAATAGAAAAAAAAATCTGTACTATCAGACCAGGATGTAAGACGGATGAGTAAACACTGCTAAAATGTTATATGCATGTCCAAAATTTTGGCTATATCTGAGGAAAATGAAGTAATATTATTACAGATACAGAAGCTGGCAAGGAGAAAAATCAGAGGAAGGGACTATGTTTCACATAAATCTGGGAAAGAAAAAAAAAAAAAAGATTACCAAGGAAATGAAAACCAAGGATATGGTTGCTCTCCACAAATACACGAGAAAGATCTGCTCTGTGTCTGATGATTTTTATTTCTCCTAAAGTCACTATCAGCACAAAACTAATAGGTGTAAAATAGTCAAGTCTAAAAATACTACTATTTCTAATCAAATGATACAGCAGCTTTCCAGAAAAAGTATGGAAGGTGAGGAGAAGCAAATCCCCACCTGACCATAAGGGTATTTACAGGTTACTTGAAGTTAAGAAACTGAGCTACAGTAACCTCACTTGTGTTATTTTCCAAGAGCAAGCATACAAGATCTCAGTTATCCATATCGTACAACCTTAGAAGTAAATAATGCCCAAATAAATAATATATTATTAACTGATTGCACCTGACCATGGTAAATATGGCATTCCTAAACATTTTTATTTAAGCAGCGTATTTGGCTCAGAAACTTGCTTAGTATTATTTTTAATAGCAAAGAGAGTTGATTTTCTTCCTTAATACATTCTGTGGTCTTGCACATCCAGGCAAAATTTCTTATCTGTCTTTAAACAGCCCTGTCTTTCAACATATCAGTAGTACCTGCAGCTTGGCTTCTTCATTGCCACCTCCTTTTTCAACACCAGAGAAACAAACTGAAATGATTACATTTTTTGAATGGAGACAGAAGAGATGTTATTTTCTGCTATACATTCTTGCAGTACCACAGGCTTAGGTGTGGTTTTCTGATCTGCACAGTTGGATGAAGCCCTGCAGAAGTCTTGCAGATCTGCAGCATATCCAAACAAGGGCAACTGAGACAGCCAAAAAAAGGAAGTCAGAATTCAGTGGTGTGGCTAATTGATTTAGCAACAGGCTGACCTGAAAAAATGTGATGTATGAGTTTCTTTTCAGAAGGCACTGGTGTGACAGTGCACAGCTTTATCTGTTTGAAGCTTCGTTTCAAGCTAGTTGCATGGTATTTTACATATAAGAGCTTTAGCTATCAACTTTTTCTCGTTGACCATATCTTAGTCTGTAATCTTGACACGGTGGAAATCCTGTTTCCAAACATGTGCAGAGGCTTGAAGCAATAAAAAATAAATTAATAAATAAATAAATCAATAATTGGCTTTCACAACTAGCTGCTTAATTGCTTAGCAATTCACAATTAATTTTATTTGCACTTTTTGTGAGGGACATACTTCTGTAACAGTGATCATATAATCTCTAGAGGTTGAAGAAAATATTCGCTCCAGAACTGTAAGCTTTTCTTGTGCTGTCTCACAGCAGGAGAAAATAGACATTGAACTTTCTTGCCATTCCGTTTTTTCCTTCTTGAACCTGAAGCAATTATCAGTCTGCCCCTCAGAACTCAAACGAAGGGAACTGTCTGAACTCAGAGGATAACACTGCACATAAATGTAACAGTGCAGGTATCAGTATAGCCTACACCTATTAATCAATAGTTCAGAGGAACATAAAAAAAATGCAAAAACATTATGCATCATTTTATCCCCCATTACAGAAAGTGTACATGTTCCCAACGAGTTAGAAACACCCCCTGGGCTCCTTGCACAGCCACCCTCTGCTGCTGCCTCTTCTATAGACAAGAGAAGACCAGCAGGCCCAGCACTCTGCTGCCCCGACCCCATACCAGTAAGGCTGTAAGTGATGCTGCCTTAAACACGCAGCATACACGTTAATGGAGGGCTGTCATGGCACACGAGATGCAGCAAATAAAGAACTTCTTGGGATCCACCCCATCCACATCTGAATTCGGGTAATTTTATAGCATTACAGTATCAGAAAAAATACTGTTTTTCATAGCAATTATATGAATCAGCACTATACCTATATTCACAATGTTTTCTCAAAGCAATGAGTTAACACGTATTTCAGGATTTCAGATGGGCATCATATGATGCACCTCTACCACAGAGCCCTGGGGATGAGCAGTGTAACACATCTGGTATCTCCTTTCTTACCGTTCAGGATAGTCACAAGGCCCTTAGAAAAACATAGCGCCACTCAGCTGCTGTGCAGGGTAAAAAGGGTTTGCTTTCCTAATGGGGGTTGTTTCATAGAATCATAGAATCATAGACTATCCTGAGTTGGAAGGGACCCTTAAGGATCATCAAGTCCAACTCTTGACACCGCACAGGTCTACCCAAAAGTTCAGACCATGTGACTAAGTGCACAGTCCAATCTCTTCTTAAATTCAGACAGGTTCGGTGCAGTGACCACTTCCCTGGGGAGCCTGTTCCAGTGTGCAACCACCCTCTCTGTGAAGAACCCCCTCCTGATGTCAAGCCTAAATTTCCCCTGCCTCAGCTTAACCCCGTTCCCGCGGGTCCTGTCACTGGTGTTAATGGAGAAAAGGTCTCCTGCCTCTCGACACCCCCTTACGAGGAAGTTGTAGACTGTGATGAGGTCTCCCCTCAGCCTCCTCTTCTCCAGGCTGAACAGGCCCAGTGACCTCAGCCGTTCTTCGTACGTCTTCCCCTCCAGGCCTTTCACCATCTTCGTAGCCCTCCTCTGGACACTTTCCAACAGTTTCATGTCCTTTTTATACTGTGGTGCCCAGAACTGCACACAGTACTCGAGGTGAGGCCGCACCAGCGCAGAGTAGAGCGGGACAATCACCTCCCTTGACCTACTAGCGATGCCATGCTTGATGCACCCCAGGACACGATTGGCCCTCCTGGCTGCCAGGGCACACTGCTGGCTCATATTCAACTTGCTGTCTACCACGACCCCCAGATCCCTCTCTTCTAGGCTGCTCTCCAGCATCTCATCGCCCAGTCTGTACGTGCAGCCAGGGTTTCCCCGTCCCAGGTGCAGGACCCGGCACTTGCTCTTATTGAACTTCATGCGGTTGGTGATCGCCCAGCTCTCCAACCTATCCAGATCCCTCTGCAAGGCCTTTCCACCCTCATTCGAGTCCACAACTCCTCCAAGTTTGGTGTCATCAGCAAACTTGCTCAAAATACCTTCTATTCCTACATCCAAATCGTTTATAAAAATATTGAAAAGTACCGGCCCTAAAACTATGTTTACATAGTTTTTGAGGGGTCAGGAGAGAGACTGTGAGATCTGGCATGCTTAAGTGCAGAGATCTCCTTGTCTTGACTGACAGCAAGAAAAGGGCTCTGAAGATTTGGGTTCCAGCATGGCAAGAACAGCCACGTAGGTTAACTGCCACAATACCAACAGATAAATATTTTTCCTCTGTATAAAATCCCTATAATTTACAAAGCATTTTCACAGAACAGGTACAAAAGCTTTATAGATTACAGGTGGACACAGCATGTGGCATACCTTAACCCCACTGACTCATGTCTTCAACTATATCACTTTTTCCAGCTAGCACAGCTTGTACAGGTATTTGCTGTTGGAATTAGGTTGATTTTAACTGTACATTATTCTCTACAATGCACAGATAATGCATCATTCTAGTCACTGGCACACCATTAATCTAAATTTTATGACATAATTACATTTTACCAAAACATTCATGTAATCTATTAAAAAAAAAAAAAAAAAAAAAAAAAAAAAAAAAGGTTATAAAGGATCTCAGTAGGTCACCTGGTCCAACTTCCCTGCTCAAAGTGGGGTCAGTTATGAGGTCAGACCAGGTTGGTCAGGGCTTCATCTTCCTTGGTCTTGACAACTACCAAGAATAAAAACTGCAAAGTCTCTCTGGCCAACTTACTCCATTGCTTGGATGCCTCTGTGTTTGGAAGGTTTTGCTTTGCTTTTGCCATGCAGTCAGAAAAATCTCATTGCAGCTTGTGCCTGTTGTCTTTCCGGGTTCCACCTTCTTGATAACATCCTCACAGGAACTGGTGGATGCTGCTAGGTCACCCTAGAGCCTTTTTCTTTCCAGTCTGTGCATGCCCAGCTCCCTCAGCTCCTCCTAAGGCAAGTGCACCAACCACTGAATATCTCGGTGACCCCCACTGAACTCATTCAGTTTATCAATTTATTTCTGGTATTTCTGGTATTGATGAGGATAACCCCTTCCCTCAACCTCTTGGCTGTACTCCTGTTAGCACAGCCCAGGATGCTGGTGGCCATTGCTGCTAGTGCTCACTGCTGGCTCAGGCTCTGTGTGCTGAGTGCTGCTTCCAGGGGCTCCTCCTTCCCAGGTGCACAACTTGGCTTTGTCACCACAAAATTTCATGAAATTTCCTGTTCCACTCCTCCAGCTTGTTTAGGCTGCTCTGGCTGCCGGCCCTGTCCTCAAAAATAGCCATAAATCCATCCAGGTTTGTGTCATGTGAAAGCACTGTCATTGTCATCTCCTCCAGGTCACTAATACACACATCAAACAAGACAGGTCTCAGGACAGACTCCGGAGGAACTGCAGTTGTTACCAACCTCCATGTAATGTAGACCCTTTAAGCTCTAATCCCGAATAGTTTTGCACACATCTAGTTGTCCATCTGAACCATAACAGATCTGCATCCTTAGATACAGTATTTTGGAAGACAGTATCAAATGCTTATCTAAAGCTGATGTGAGTGATGTCCACTGCTCTGTGATATGATGCTCGATGACTGTTTCCAACCATTCTCCTTCACGTTCCCAGAAATAGGTTCCACAAGAACTTGTTCCATCATTTCCCAGGCAACAAAACAAGGCTGACCAGTCTGAAGTTCCCCATATTTTCTTTAGTCTTTTTTAACTAGTGCACCATTACCTTCCTCCAGTCGTTGGGAACCTCCCTTGAACTCCACAGCCTTTTGAAGATGACAGAACATGGGGGGCATAAGGGGGGAGGGTATTGTGGTTGACATGTATGAATGATATCCAAGGATATTAGCCAATTCTCTCAGTGCTCCTGGATACAGCCCATCATGTGCCAAAGATTTGTGTGGGCCAGGTTCTCCAAAGCAATGCTAGACTTGATCCTTGTCCACTGGTAGCAATTCTCATCCTTAAGTCTTTTATTAAGCACACATAAATCTTAGTTTTCAATACTCTCTACAGTACTCAGCAAAAAAAAAAAAAAAAAAAAAAAAAAAAAAAGCATTTTCTAAAACTTGACCCAGGTGACCCAGGTGGAAATAGTACCAAGTTTTTGACAGTTGCTCTTTCTCTATATTAGACTTGAAAGACAGACACAGCAATTGACAACCATAACCTCAAATTAGCAAACACTTGGACACCCAAGTAGCACCAGTGAAAAACATGGAAGTGCTCCTATGCCTGAATCTCACTGCAGCTGTAGGTCTGAGCTTACTCTTTCTCCAGGTAACAAAAATTTTACTGCTTAGAGTTTCAGGCACATGACAGAATTTTAGAGTTACAATTGGCAGACTTTTTAAAAAGAAAAACTAAAACTACCCACTCACTGTTTTATATGACAACCTAAATGGGCTTAACTGGCTCTTCCTTAACCCTTTGGTGGCTTGTATTATGTTTATTCTTGAGACTCTTGTGTAAGGTCATGTTCGATCTATCCCTTCCCTGGAATCTTGCAGGGACAGTTTATTTCAGGAAAATGAGAGTATTTGTATCTTTCCCTCCTCTCAATCCAACAATCCAATTAAGAGGTAACTGTAAGATCTGTTACAGAAATGATACACTAAGATAAGACAAAGAGCCACAGTTTATCATATCACATCATAACTAAATATAAAGCCTAAGCCTGATGTTCCCTCACACAGATTCTGACTGGCCTTCAATTTCCCATTAAAAGAAGAAAAAAGTTTTCATTGACATTAAAAATTGCATGTATAATCTTACTATTTTTTCTCATTATTATTATTGATGATTGCACTACAAATTTAGTGAATGACTGTTTAGGAAAAGGCATCATGACTACTGTCAGTGACATTGCATTTTCCAGATATTTAGTAACTCTGGTTTACATCAACAGATGTAGTCAAAAATACATTTTATGTTGAAATTCAATTCTTTTACACCATTTTGAACATTTATTTGCTTTAAAATAACTGTAGCTTACAAGATGTTTAAAGTATGCATGCATTTCACCAACTTGAACTTTGGCCCCAGTTCCTCCAAGAAAAGCCTTTTCTGGAGACATCTGCAACTTGTGTGCTTGTTGCTTTTTTACTGTCTAAGCGTAACAAAAAGACAGAGACAAAATAAGCTGTTCATGTGGTCACGAGCAGGACCTCCCCATGTTGGTGCAAATGAGCCCGCAACTCATGGAACCATGCTCTGATACCTAACGCAGCCACAGTCTACAGGACATTTCTTACCTAACAGGTGAAAAAGCTGCAGCACTACGTGACCAAGGTGAGAGAGAACAGTGAAGACATGATGATACATGAGGAGTCCTGCAAAGACTGGATGAAGTAGCTGCCACGAAAGTTTTCAATAGCACCAGCAACAGAGGAGTGTATCAGGCAGTAAAACAGAAGCTTGTTGCATATTGTGTTAAGGTAGATTTAATTTTGTTGAAATTAGGATTACATGTCTGAGACAGAAATGAATAAAGTGTCATAATTGTGTCTCAATAAATTTAAATAGAAAGTACGTGTACAGCTTATATAGATGCTGCTTTAACAGATTGTATCATTTTCATAAAAATCATGTTGTCTTAACCCACCCTCCAAGCACTATAGTTCCCAAATGATTATGTGAGTGTCAAACCATCCCTATTCCATGACATGAATAATAAAGTTAATCTACGGATATACATTTACTCGATTTAATCAAGTCAAATGTAGCTATATGCATTATGAAATGAAAATGGCTCCAGGGAAACAGTTTAAAAAAAATGCCCTGCTTCTTTCAGATAGTCTACAGCATATGCAATCACCCAGCAACTCATGAGGGAGAGCAAACAAACAGGAGAAAGATAAATCTTGCTTCAGTTTCCTGACTGCATTCTTAAGAAATTATTTTGACAAACCAACCTTTACTTTGTCTCCTCCGGTAGTTTTTACCTAATTGTGTTAGTAAGACTGGCAACTGTGCTCCACATAATTGCACAACATAAGCACTGCGACCATCCCTTAAGATACTTCTAATTTTGTTAACTACTATGTTGTACATATATTAAGGAGTCTTACTCCTGAGACACTGAGTCAGCTTTAATTGTTTATGGAGGGTTTTAGCAATATACTTTGAAGCTAGACAGCAACTCTTTGATCTTTAAAACTTTAAATGAGAGACTCAAGAGTATATCCTCAAACCCACAGGTAATCTGAATTAAGACTCAAACTGAAGGACTGATTCACATTTCAAATGAATCAGGCATTTTAAGATGACACTGGCTAACTGATTAGTCTCCAAATATGCCATTTGTGAAGAGAAATAAATCCTAAGAAACATTTGTCCCAGAAAATATGTTTTTGTAACATTTGGATATAAAAACCTCGTGTACTGTAACATACTCAAATGGAAGCAATTTCAATTCTTACTGAAGTCAATAGACACTGAAAAGTACACAACTATTCACATGACTGAATTTTGGGTTTGCCCTTAGAACTTAACTCACAGATAAAAAAAGAGCAGTATTTCAAAACTGCACCAGTGCATTTCACATAAATGTAGAAAATTCCACTGTAGCTTATAGCTAAAATATAAGTTTTAGTGATCTTTTTCTTTACGTAATGGTTGTCTGATAATCTCTACATTATTTCCAAAAGGAAATAGATTCCTTCACCCTTTCCACTTCCACGGTTATGTCCCAGCTCCCTCCAACCCCAACCCAACACACATATGCATACACCTTTTTAAATGATTAAACCAGACAAATCTGAGTTTGAAAAATAGATGAAAAGGACACTTGTACAATAGTTCCTGATATTTTGGTAACATCACATGACTTCTTCGAAATGACAAGACTGTCGTAATAGAGAGGCTCGTGTATTTAAACACACACTTTGCAGGTTCAAAGAAGGCACCTGGATTTACAGAGACTATGATAAAGTCTGCAAATAACCCTAATAAGAAAGGTAAGCCTAGCTCAGTGTCTTAGCATGACTCAACTCTTGCACCTCAGGGATGCCAAGGTCCTCTTTAGTACAAGAAGGAGGCAAGCAACCAAGTTAGACTTTGCCAGGCACCTGCAAACTAAGCATCAGATATGCCCCAAAGAGCAAACAGGAATACTGAGGAATACAGGAATACTGAAGGTCTTTCCAAGAGGACAGGTGGACACACACACACTGAGCTGAGAACGCAGAGCTGCTAACCCCCTCCTGGAGTCAGGAACTCAAGAAAAGCCACCCTCCTCCATCAAGCAAGGAGACTGATTCTACAGCCTTATTCTGCTCAACAGAAATATTATAGAAGTGTCTATCTGATTTGAATCTTATTATAGACAGCAGGATCCTATAATGCTATAAATTAGTAAAAAGTTTAGAAGAAAAGAGAGGAGGGTCTACACAAACACCTAGCTCAGCATGTTTCCTCAGTATTTTAATCTCATTCACTGGATGAGTATCACAGAATTTCTCTCTCTTGCATTTTATATACCTGCACCTACTTAACTGTATTCCATGCTGTTTAATCTCTTTTACATGCAACATGTGGGACAGTAATCCTGAAATCCTCGATTTAGTGTCTTCACACAGCTACCAGTTGACACTTATTTGTGCTACAGATGCCTTACATGCTCAGCACTTGCTGTGGTCTTTAGCTTTAATCATACCATGACTGCAGAGCCATGCTAACACAGAGTATGCCCTACAAAAATGAGACATAATCCCTTTCTTATTTGTCACTTATTGCAAAAAGTGCTGAGGAGTAGCTTCAGGCTTTCCTCATCTGTAGCTAGTTTCCTAAATTCTTCTCTTATTTTAATATGAAAGTCTTATGAGCCTGACAAGAGGAAGACAGAAATATATCTTTGTTGAGCATTCAACCAAGTGTCATTGATCATAGGAGCTTATGAAAAGTTTGCATGCTTGGCACAAAATGAAGCATTATCAATCACAGGGAACAGTATTCATACTTAAGAATAACTGTTTTCACAATATAATTACCTTTAAAATGAGGACTACATAGTTTTTCCATACCAAGTAAAATAACTGATTATTTTATTATCCAGTGAATGCAACTTTCTGAATTCATCTGCACTGTCGTTTCCAGTATCTCCACGCTGCTAGCTGACAGTCTGACACTGCAGTGCCTGCACACAGAATGGCCGTGGGTTAAGATTCAAGACTTGTGTATGGTGCTAGGGAACATATGGCAGCACAGTGCAAACATGGACACTCTGAATGACAAAACAGCTTAAAAAGAAGTCTGAAAAGAGGATGAACTGCATTCACTGTTCATCTCAGTGGGATGCAATTAGCAATACAACATTATCACTGATGCTAACTAGGTTTCAGAATGAATTTCCTGCTAAAAACAGTAAGATTACATTGTGATGCTACCTTTGGGCTCCCACAAAAAACAAACACAAACCCCACCTTTCCCATATTCATTTGCCATCTCCCAACCTGTTTTATGATGAATTTGTGAATCTTCAATTCAAAGCATTATGTCTACAGAAACAACTTGAAATTATTAAAACAGATACACTGTATTATTCACAAATTTCATAGAGTAGAAATTCCATTATTTAAATGATATAAAACATAAACTTTGCTTTTCTCTGTGTTTTGGTCAAGCTTCCTCCAGGCTACAGGAGATTTGCAACCAGAAGCATTGCATCTGTGTGGAAACACAAAGTATTCCTCACTTGACTTCCTATCTCCAACCACTGTTGTCATTTTATCAGACCTTTACTGAATAGCACAGACACATTTCGAAGTAAATTCTGATGATAAAGTTGACAACTATTTTATAATGTCCTGTTATACATTTGAAAGTGAATCAGAAACAATTAATTTCATTTGTTCTTAATGACAGAACAAGAGGCAACACTTCAAGCTGCAGTACTATACCATTAGCATCCCTACCAGAGGAAAAAATTATAGTTACCACATCATTAAACAATCTGCCAAGTGAAGTTACAGACTCATTATCGCTTGAAACATGACACCTATCAGAGAAGCCAGAAGTAATAAATCTGTCTTGCCAAATTGGTAATGGGTTGTCCATACATTCCAGAAGAAACACATTCCAAAAGTGAAATGGTTTGATTAGATTACAGAAATTACTTGTTATTACAAATCTGAATTATTTCATTTAGTTAGTAATAATGTGCAGGAGAAATGCTATTGTAAACAGCCTCCTCAAAGATTACTAGACTGGCAATGTACTTAATAAAGCTTTTCATTATAAACCTTCCCTCCTTGTCGTACTGTTTTGAAATTCATAAATTCAGAGAATATAATATGATTGGGGGCAGAAAATGACATTAATTCAGTTGTATTTTTTGCATATATTTTCTATACATGTAAACAAAATCAATACTGCTTGCTTGCCATTTATCCCACTCTATACCTTATCTGAGGAAAAAAACACCAGCTGGTACAGGAATAAATGCAGCCTCAGGCAACTACTAAAGCAGTGGCAGCCAGCCAGCTGCCACAGTCAGCTCCTGCACAGCGGGAACCTGATGTCGGGGAGCTGCAGGAGGAAGGGGTGCACCCCAGGGGGAGACGAGCTGGCAGTGAGGGTCGTCTTGGAGACAGACCTCCGAACATCAGGCATGGGGACACGCCAATGCCAAGGCAGAAAGCCCAAACGACAACGCAGGAAGAGAGTTGGTGCCAAGCAGTGACGACATGGCTCATGCAGGGGCAGTGGGAGCAGGTCCAGGCTGAAATGGGGCTCCTGGGACACGGGCAGAGGAGGCCCCAGGGGAGGCTGGTCAGAGGCACCACATCCTGCTGGCGCCTCAGGGCTCTGCCACTCAACTGCTGCCAAAATGCCTCTCTTCTGCTTCCGAAGGCACGAGAACTCTGCAAAATGTCACCCTATGACTGAGATTTTACAGTGTTTTATCTCAGCTTTGAAGTAAGCTCTGTTTATGACTTCTGAATTGTGAAAATTAAGCAGTTTCACCACAGCCAGGCTAACCTCTGTCAGCATGATGCAGCCAGCACAGCACAGAGCCATGTCGTGATTAAAATGAGTTCCTCTGCAGATTTGTGCCATGCTGGGACGAGGCTTCTTGCATGCCTTAGTGATTTATGTAAATGATACGGGAGTCTAGAAGAACCCAAGTTAGAACTGTGAAGATATTAAATTTAGTGGAGTGCATATGATAATTTAAAGGGAAAGAAATTAGCAAGGGGTGTAACTGGCAAGGAGATTACTAAGGCAGCAACAAGCACTGCATTGCCTACTTCACAAGCACTGCCTTTGAGCAAATTTCCATGGTTTAGAAGGAGTATGAGGCGTGATATTTAACCCTAAAATTCATCAATCTTATTATAAGAGATCTCAAGCCTCACATTAAATGGCTTTCACAGACAAAACATCGAGATGCCTGCATCAAAGCTTCAGTAACAGTCCCCTCGCAAACAGAAAAGTGACTGGCAGGTTGGCGAACAATCAACCTCAGTCTCGCAGATCACCCACTTCAGTTTCAAGGACAGCTCAGTTTAACAGAGAAAACATTTTGAAAAGACCATGAAAAGGAAATATGTCAAAAAAAAATACAAGATAAAATCTTTTGTGCAGAAAACTGCTAGCTGTAAAGTAACAACCGAAGTTACAAAGATTGACAATTTTAGGAAGGTTCTTCTTCTTAGATATTAAAGTTAATTAAAATTGGCGAAGTTATGGAGTCATTTGTGACCTATCCTCAATGTAATATAATCTCATCTGAAAAGCATGAAATTACTCTGCCTATATCTATTACTTCAATTCTTGATAACTACTATAGTCACTCAATAATCCAATTATTATACATTACGTTGCAGAAGTAGGTCCATGCAATAACCAAAATTAAAAAGATTTTTGACATAGTCTATAGAACATTAATGAAAAAGTAAAGCAAGCAAACAAATAAAACAACAAAATTTGCTTTGACTTCTCATAACATATATCTGAAAGAGTATGAGACTCTTGGAACTCAAAATTTTCAAAAGCAAGAGTCAAAGTGTATACTGAATCTAGAACTTGACACTAAAACCAGCTTTTAACACAGTTTGGAAGGCAATTTTGACACCAGTAAACAGGCACTCTTGGAAACTGGCTAGAAAGACTTCTGAGAATGCGGGACAATTATGTGCATTTGTGTAAAGCTCCATTTTCTGGCGCCTAACACAGAAGGACTTCATCTAATACTGAAGAGTATGAAGCTATTTAGAGACAAGCTTTACATGCAACATTATATATATCCCTAGTAAGGTAAAGGCTCCCAGAGGAAGGGACTATTAATAAAGACATCGGTGATCGCTGACCATGCTCAACCAGTTCAAAATCTATTCTCAGTGCAGCTTTAGTTGTTAATGTAAGCTGTGTAGTAACTGCAGATTTATTTTCTCAGATATCCATCCTGCATTACACACAGAAGAGATATGCTTTGCCTTTTACTGCTTGAAATAAATAATTCAGTTTTATCTAGAAAACTAAGACAACCACAGTTTCAAAAGGAAAACCAAAAAAGTTTTGCTGAAAATAATGCCACACTTTTTTTTTTTCCCCCTACTATTTCTTGTCTACATTTTAGTCCATCCATTTATTTCCTTTTACATCTTGTATTAGTAGTTTTTCATCCATGGTCATGAACCAGGTTTCCTGGTTTTATGTCCTGGTTTGAAACAAAAACAATAAAAAATTAAAAGAGTTTCCAAAAAGTTTCCAAATTCTGTTCAGCTGCTTTATGATTTGAGTACTTCCGTGAAAATTAAAATCCTGGACTGCACGACAGATTTACTCAGATACTATTTTAAAAGATCTGATAATAAGTAATTAAAAACTGTAATAACAAAACTGTAACGTTGGGTTTGAATTTGAAATGTAGTTTTGTCTATCCCCAACAATACATCCTTAATAAATTTTGTCTACTCTAATTGTTAATATGAAAACAAATATTCATTACTGAATGCTGGCATTTTCAAGGTTTTAATAAATGAATTGCTGCAGAAAAGCACCAAACAGTTCACATTATAGAAAAAGAAAATGAAAGCATAACATTAGCCTGCAAAATTACTTTCTTCTATACCACTGATATATACCAAAAAAGTTAAATCTTTGTATTAAAAAATAAAATATTCTTAGTTACTTTTTAATACAAAAAAAAAAATCATCTGATGAGGCATTTCCAGAGTAACAGCCACTTTATTGTGCAGCTTTTTCATGTTTTGTCTGGGGATTAAGTTTCATCTTGTCCTATTTTATTTCCAGCAGTTCTGAAGGAGCAAGAGCCTTAATCACAGAATCACAGAGTGGCTGAGATTGGAAGGCACCTCTGAAGATCATCTAGTCAAAATCCCCTGCTGAGCAGGATCACCTAGAGCACACTGAGGAGAAGGGCATCCAGGTGGGTTTTGAGTATCTTCAGAGAAGGAGACTCTGCAATGTAACATGACTTTCTTTTTCACTAACACAATCAAACATTATTATACTATTAGCACAATATCTGTAACAAAAGTGCTAGATTTTAATTTTGTAATTCTATCCAAGTTGTATTACTTATATTTTACTTGTTAGAGGCACCACACAGACTGTTTGGATCACAGAATCAGTGAGGGCTGAAGGGATCTCCAGTGCAACCTCCTACTCAACGCAGGGTCACCCAGGACTGGTAGGGTTTGGTAACCACCACCCCAAGAGTCCAGCCATCCAGTTTGTTTCTTACCCACACTGGTGTCCATCCATCCAGACCATAATGTGCCTGCATCCTTGATACAAGAATATTGCAGAAGACAATTTCAAAAGCCTTGCTAGAGTCCAGGTGAATGACATCTGTTACTCTCTCCCCTTGCCCGCAAATCCAGTTATTTTATCATAGAAGTCAATGAGGTTGGTCAGGCATGATTTAGCCTTGATAAATACACACTGACTGTTCACAATCACCTTCTTCATCTTCATGTTCATGACATCTCTTTCACATGTTCCAAGAGGGCTCATCCATGATTTTGGCTGGGCACAAAGCAAGACTAAAAGCCTGTAGGCCCACTAGGCCTATTCTTAAGGTGGTTACAACATCTGCATTTCTCTGCTCATCCAGGAGCTCTCTTGATGTTTGTGATCTTTCAAAGATGATAGCGAGTAGCCTTGCACAGTCATCAACCAGTGTTTTCAGTATGTTTTTTCAGGATGTAGCATATCAGGTCCCATGGAGTTGTACAGGATGAGTTCTTGCGAGAAAACTCAGCCTTGCCCCTCACCCACTGCAGGTAGTTTTCCTCAAACTATCCTGAAAAGCACAGAGGTCTGGGATACCTGACAGATGAAAACTGAGACAAAGAAGGCATCAGGTGCCTCAGCTTTGTCCGTGTCCGCTGTCACCTGCCCCAATCAGCAACAGTCCCCCATTTTCCTCGCTTAGCCTTTTATTACTAGTGCAGTGGTAGAAACTCATGTTGCCCTCCACGTCCCTTGCAAGTCTGAACTCTAGCTGAGCTTCTGCTGTCCCAATACCATTCTCACACAACCATGCAACTTTTTACAAATTCCTCCTTTATCATCTTTGCTGTATTTTTGCACTGAAGCTTAGCCATGAGTTCTCTGTTGAGCCAAGCTCTTATCCAGCTAAGTCTACTTATCCTGAGTATTGCGATGGATATTACTGCTTATAGACCTGCTGGCTTTCCTGAATACCTTTACCTTTCAGTGTTGTAGCTGGTATTTCTAGGATATAAATTCCCTGCAAACTGAAGAGTGCTCCCTTGATCAGGTAGTCTGTAACACACTCCTACCACAGGGTCATCCTCATTGGCCTCTCCTGATCCAAAAATTCTAATCCAGCCTGTTTTCCATCCCATGCAGAAGCTTCATACATCTAAGCTGCTCCTTCATACACAAGCTAACTCTTCCTTCTCCATCTTCCCCGACACATTAACTGACCCATCTGCCCCTCCTGAAGAGCTGGTATCCACCCACTCCAGTGCTCCACTTGTGCAAACTGTTCCACCTCATGGTTGTTCTGTAACTATGCACACAGATCTTGTTCCAGCACCTTCATTTATAGCAATGGCAATAGTTTTAGTATTTGAGCGGAGATGCACAAATATAGCAGCATTGCTGCATTTTACCTATGGGAAAGAATTTTCTCCAGCAGTTCAGCAGGTAATTGCTGCAGTGGATCAGGAAACTACGAGGATTCCTTCGAATCTACTAAATAGATGAGTTAGGGGTGTAGTACAGAGGTTATTTATTTTATTTTTGAGCTGAGAATATTTTCTGGTTCCTATGTTACTCTAAATAGAAAAAAAAAAAAAAAAAAAAGAAAAAAGAATTTCCCGATATACCTCACACAGATTCATAGTTATAATTAAGTAAATTTGTAAATTTTCTATACTGTTTTTATCTTGCCTGTTGAAGGAACAAAACCTCCAGCCCCTCACTAGTCACTGGGGCTTTATATGAACAGGTTCTCACTTTTAAGATAATTGGAGAAAAAATATTTTAAGAGCAGTTTTGAAAAGTAGCAAACAGCATATTCAAAACCAAGCTTTGTATTTTCAAGAAATAAATACTTGAACATTTGAGCAAAAATTATCGATTAACTTCTAACTTAGAAAAGTTAATGTCACAGCCTTCTGATAAGAATTCTAGCACAATCCTTTCTGATCTGACAGTAGATTAGAGTTCACGTACCAAAGCAGGGGTTTATTTAAGAAAATGAGATCTGGCACAAGTAGTATCTCTGCCCTAACAATTACCATATGAATAAGCTCTTCCCTCAGTTAGATGGTTCCTTCACCCTTGGATGAACAGGGATCATAACAATCCTTTCTTACAGAATTTTGCAGCTCAGACAAATTTCGAGATTGTATTTAAGCTTATGTTTTATCATAAAGTGTAGCGAAACTAGCCAAATAAATGAAGTAGCACAAAACAAGAGAAACTTCTCATTTCATTCTCTATTTCATACTCATACACAAAAGCAATATATAACACCAGCTCTGCATTTTGTGGGTAAATCATCTTTTGCAACCCTTTAAGTATCAGGCTGTCAGCAGCTAAAACACATACACAATGTGTGTCCACAAGATCCTTCACGCAAGTAAGACCAAGATTTAAACTTTCCAGTCTCCACTCTGGCTGGAGAGATTGGACCTATAGAATTGGACCTCATTAGCTACAGAATTCACCATTACAAAAGCAATCTCATATGGCAAAAAAGCCAAAGCAAAACAGTATCATTATCATTGTTTACTAGTATAAAGATACATTAAGATCTTAAAGATAGGTGTCACAGCCAAATCTTTATTTATTTTACTCTGAAAATTGAGGCTTCCTTCATTCTCCTTCATAAAATAATTCCAGTAATAAAAAATCTTCAGAAAAGATGGGAGAGAATGAAGAACATTTCATAACCCCCAAAACTGAACTCTTCTACATAACCCCTTTATAGAAAAAGACTGCTGTTGGTAAAACAACGCAACTTTTGATGAGTCAACTTAATTTCCTTGTGTTTCTTCATTTTCTTCTTTTTAGAAACAATTATTAGAATTCAAACTTGCACTTCACCATGAAACTGCATGAGAACAGATTGCTCAGATGACTGTGCGTGTCTAAGGAGAGGGATTCCACAATTTAACTGGAGAAAGCCCTGGGCCACCACATCTAAGGGATCATGGCATTATGACCTCACAAGGTAGGTATTTCTGATACCTTAAAGAGGCAGACTGTCCTAGCTCTGAAACTTAGATCTACCTTGGCAAAGTAGAAAAATGCAAAATATATGCACATACATGCACGTGGGTGACAGTGGCATTCTATATAGCATTCCATTCCTGAAAGGCTTCCCGATTCCTGAATCACAAATTCCCGTTTAGTTTGCTGAAGAAAAATTAAGCAGAATGATTCTCCCCCACAATTCATGATGTAAACTGAGCAGCAATTAATAACCCTGTTCCTCCCACATGCACCAAGCAAACACGTAGTTTGGATCTGTGGACTCGGTTGGTGTGTATGGTTCTGAATACTCTTTATGGGACATGCTATACAGAAACCACACAAGTAGTTCAATTATTGAACCTGGTATCACTGCTATAAAAAAAGAACAGCATTCACTTTGCAATCATATAAAGGCATTTTGCCCTCCAAAAGCTAGAAATACAGATGCTAAAGAACAACCTAACAGAGTCAGGGAGACAAAACCACATTCTAACACAAAGGAACAGCTACAAAAAACATTGGTACCCTTTTACCAGAAAAGAAATAGGATGATTAAGGAAAATCACAAGCTGAACATAAATCAATGATGTATTTTTATAGACAGATATAGACCAACTGAAGAAAGTGCAAAGAAAAGGCATGACTAAAGGAGTCAGGAGACAGATGCTGCTTATACTGTAAAATTAATAGTCTCAATTATTGTTCAATTATTAATAGTCTTCAGATACACAAAAAGCTGCTGCAAAGAACAATATCCTACTTCAAAGACTAAACAAAGTAAGAGAAAGCCTCAAATGCAGGGGAAAAACAAACAAACAAAAAAAACCCCACACACATAAAAAGAGTTAAACCAAAGGAATGAAGAAATGCAGATTAATAATCTTAATCTGGTAGTGATCAATTTGGAGGTCCGGATGCCATGGAGCAGCGAGAGGGGGCTGCTCCAGCAGGAAAGTGGGAGCCCAGGGTGGCCATGCAGCAGGCAGGGGCAGAGGCCCTACCAACCAGAAGCACATCCCAGAGGGAACAAGCAAGAAAAGCAGTGTACAGCACCAGCCAAAGTGCAAGATCAAAACATACAAACAGGTGAGAAATGTTTACAAATAGACACAGGTAATTCACGAATCAGAGACATGCATGCCTATTCCCCTTAAGCTTGACCAAATCAGAAAGTTTTGCCAGTTCAGAAGAAAGTCTGCCTGTTCATAATGAAAAACAAACAAACAAAACCAACAGCTGTGCCATATTTTCACTTCCCTTCACTATCACTATAATCAGAGTAGTGACTGGCAGACTAAAAGTCAAGATATTAGTTAGACTCGGCAACCTGCACTGGGCACTGAGGGTGGCAGTCATCTTTATATATTCCTTTTTGCAGAGAGAAAAAGCCCTACCTTACTGATAGATTTTGGGTGCTATCTCCTGTGCAAAGATGCTCTGAACCAGATTTAAAGAGCCTGCACATTCCTTTCAAAACATTTTTTTAAAAGTCTAATCCCCACTCAATTTGTAATGTATTTCCTAACTTCTCCTGGTTAATTAATAACAGGAATAATTTCCCCTAGCAAAAAGAAGTTGTTTTTGCATGCCTCAGAGATAAGCCATGTCTACTGCCTGGAATATTCTTTAACAATCTGCTCTGCCACCTCAAGAAGCAGAAGCTCTGTGCTTTACAAAGCTCCTCAGTTTGTGCAACTAATGGAATTCACAAACTGAGGAAATATTTTCTGTCATACATCTCAGCATGTTTAAGGATAATACTCAAAATCTGGCCTTCTCAAACATAAGAAAATTGGAAAGGAGTAGGAATAAGGAGTAAGAGAAAGCGCTGTCAACATTTATTCATTCAGCCTGATCTCTAATGCTATGTATGCTTGAAGCTTAAATATGCTGTATTAGAGCTTGCAGGTTCTAAGGAAAGTGGGAGTTTAGCAGGCAAAGGCGAGGAAGAGACAGGCACTCTCCTCATTTGTACACTAATGGGTAAAAAACGAGAGACAACAAAAAGGATATAATAAGAAGGCTGCCTCTTTTAATCAGATGGAATATGAACATAGAATGAAATTTACTGAGACTATGTCCAGACAGACTACTAATGAAGAGAAGTAGATCTGCAGAGCAATACTGTTCTTTGTCAAGGACCCAGCCTTTCTACCATCAGCATTTTGGGAAGGTTCTATTTTGGACTTGCATAGTCCCTTGGACCAAACCCTCATTAGTGGCTGCTATTAATAAGGTGCCTTCCTGAAATATCTTTCAGGATGAAAGAAGCTCTGCTAGGTACTAGCATGTTAGTTCACATCTGAAGTACGTTTTCTGAAGTAAATCTCTCCTAGTCGTTCCCACTTACCATGCTGCGGTTTGTGTTGTAGCATGGCCTTAGGGCACGTGAGCTCCCCTAACAGGTAGACAGTCCACAGGATAAGGCTATAGCTAATCTGAAATAAAACCTCAGACATTCATGTAGTTCAGTGCCTCTGCCTTACTCCACAAACCTAAACATATTCAGCACTACTTACCAATGCCTAACGTACCTTTGGTGCACTCCAAACCACTTTACAATGCAGACTGCAGGGCAGTAAATATGGGCAATAATGAGATTCA
Source organism: Aythya ferina (assembly GCF_964211825.1). Classification (NCBI taxonomy): domain Eukaryota; kingdom Metazoa; phylum Chordata; class Aves; order Anseriformes; family Anatidae; genus Aythya; species Aythya ferina. The sequence goes on along the minus strand of NC_140298.1, from coordinate 99,806,099 downwards.
CTTGAAAAGCATATCCCTAATCCAAGGTAAAATATGGATGCACGTTTCTTAGGATGAAATAAAGACTCTTTGCAAGGGAGTATTTTCCACTGCAGTTCTGTGCTTTGTTCTGCAAGCCACAGAGTGTATAAATATATGTTTGTTTTGAAAACAGTTTCCTTCTTCGCTCTTTACTCAGCTCACTGCTTGTTTACTCCCCTGAATAAAAGGGTCAGCAAGACTAAGAGACTTCTGAGCACATCAGGTTAACATCACTGATGAACAGGACAGCCACAGCGAGAAGGACAAGTCCAAGTGGTAAAATCTATACTAGCAAATAAAGCAGCTGAGGGCCTAGAGCTACAAAACTTTGAAGTGTAGCTATACATCTAAATATCACTCATGGAAAGATTAGGAGACCATTATGTCTTGAAAAACCATGACAAGTTGTTAAGTTCTAGATAACTGAAACACTCATAAAAACTATCTGTAAGAGCTCATTAGTGAAAGTACCTAATTTCACATAAGAACATGAAATTAGTTCCATGAGATATTTGATCTGTAAACATCAAGCAAGCTGCTAAGTGACTATTTAGACTGCAATTTACAATTAGCATATCTAATTTTTTATCCTGTGGAATAACGTTCAAGACAACAATTTTTCATGATATTAAAGAGAGGACTTCTCAGATTTCTTGCAGATCATATAAGGAGCACACAGACTCTGCTTAGATTGTTATTTTAAACAACTTCCAATTAAATATAAGATAGAACATTAGCTCTCAGTGAGCAGAAGCCTTCCTCATGAAACATCATCACCACAAATAAAAGCAAAAATTATAGTCAGACAAGTAAGTTAGAGGGAAACTGTCCTTATCCCTAAATCATGTTCCCTCATCTTCCATTTTAGAGAATGTTTTCATTACTTAATTTAAATGGGAAAGATCCCTCCTCCTCAGGACAAGACTTTTACATTTATGTTGGCAATATTCTCTTGGACGGGAGCCAGTTTGCCAAAGTTTCACAGAAATTCTTGAAAAATAATGATGCTCTAGAAAACAGTCTACTTTTTACCACTTACAAATTCCAACCAAAAGGAATTTATAGAACTACATTATGTTCATCTCACACCTCAGTGCCATAAACCATGGCTGGTGGGTTTGTTTTACTTTTATTTATCTTTCTTCTGCTAGACATTCTGCGCTAAGTCATAACTTTTGTAGAGCTGCATAGTCTGAAGCTAATTTTCAAAGAAAAAATATTTTTATAGTTCTCCCAGAGCAGACAGCACTAGCACTAATTGCTTAAAAAATATACGTGAAGCACTCTTTGCACTTTTTTGTAGCACTTGGCAGTGAATCACATGTTAGATTAATGGAAGGGAAATTTTATAAAATTTAAATGATGAAGTCTTCAATTTATGCTATAAATTGATGAAGCAAGTTGTTTTTGCGGAACAGAATTAGATTGACCCTGGACAGATTAAAATGACACTAGAATTATAAGAATTACAGAGTCAATTCAAGCAGGTTTACTACATTTAATTATATTTAGCTATGAAACCTACATCCAATAGACATTAAGTTAACCTTACTGACATTTCTGAAAGTCTGTCAAACTACTGAAAGCTGAAAAGAAGAAACACAGCTATCAGACTGAAGTATGGACTCTCCTTTTTACACACTGATACAAGTCACATGGAAAAAAAAACACCAGGCAATCCCTGAGGTCTAGGTAACTCCTGGCTGCCTTCTCACTCCTTCTTTCACATCCACTCCCTTGAATAACTACCCTGGAGTCATTCCTCGAGTAATGATTCTGTTCTTTATATATATAATATATATTTATCCTCTCTCCATTTGTGTTTACTTCTTGTCAACCAATGTGACAGTTACACAGAACGTCTCTGAAAAGTAGATGCTAATGAGAAAGCCAGAAACTCCTCGTTTGAGATACAACACAATGATTATAAAGAGGAAAGGAGCAGAAATGAGTGAAATACAGAAATAGAGGGGTATATAAGCAGTTTGTTTGCCCTGCCCCTTGCCACCACTTCTGAATTAGTCACACAATAAACTTAAAAAAAGAAGAGGTGATAAAGTCAAGTCTGATTATTAATGATTGTGGATTTTGGTTTGATTTGGTTTTGACTTGGAGTCAGTACAAGATTACCCATTCTTTCCTACTTCCTGACATCTGAAAGAAATATTCTTGAGGGTATTAGTCACCGATGACTCCAACAGCTCCAAGTTTGCTCTTGGTAACAATCGTAACTCTGATTTTTGTTTTCTTTCTGTAAAGGTTGAATTACAGGTGGTAAAAGACAGGAGAAGGAAGCACTCTTCCAACCTACAATTTCTATTGTCTGACTGTCAAGATCGAGAGAAAGCTCTTCTGGGTTGTGTATGTAAAGCAGATCTAAATAATTTCATTTCACTAATCCACATCAGCAGACTTGTTGTGGTACCATTTTGACAATTCAAATTTCAGGCTCATTTCCCAGAACACCTCCCTTTTAAAATCACAGTTTATCTAATGTAAACTTACCCTTTTTTAGTTTAAAGCTATTACCCCTTGTCCTATCACTACAGTCCTTGACAAAGAGTTCCTCCTTAGCTTTCCAGTAGGCCCCCTTTAGGTACTGGAAGGTCTAAGGGTAGCTCTTTATAAGGTATCTTTGGAGCCCCTCTTTTCTTGGCCAAATAACCCCATCTCTCTCAGTTTTTCTTTGTAAGAGAGGTGCTCCAGTCCTTGATGAGCCTCATGGCCTTCCTCTGGACTAGCTCCAACAGGTCCATGTCCTTCTTGTGCTGGGGGCCCCAAAGCTGAATGTAGTACTCTAAGTGGGGTCCCACAAGGCTGAAAGTTGAGGTTGGAGTCCCTCAACCTGCTAGCCACATTTCTTTTGATGCAGCCCAGGATATAGGCAGCTTTCTCTGCTGCAAGCATGAATTGCCAGCTCATGCCGCATTTTTCATCCACTGGTACCTCAAAGTCCTGCTGTAGGGGGCTGTTCTCAAGCTATTGCCCCAGCCCAGATGCAGACCTTGCACTTGGCCTTGTTGAACTTCATGAGGTTTACACAGGCCCACTTTGCAAGCCTGTCCAGGTCTCTCCGGATGGCTACCCTTCCTTCTGTTGTGTCAACTGCGTCCCTCAACTTAGTGTCGTCCCCAAACTTACTGAGGGTGCACTCAATCCCACTGTCTATATCATTAATAAAGATATTAAACAGATTCTCAGGAGGACCCACTCAAAGAAGATTGCTTTCTTTTTTGAATCAGTATTTTTTCGGAAAAGATCACTTTTCTTTTGAAATTCCATTGAGACCAGCACATCCCACATTTCCAGTTCTGACTGCTGAAACTGAGTTGTGATAGTGCCATGTTTTTGTCAATGCCACATTTAACAAAAGATAATATAAATATGTGCACATATAGACACAGCTATTAAACTGTGGGAAGTCTAACTTCAATTAAGAAATTAATTTTTGAAAAGGGAAGGTACACTAGGTAAATTTAAGCTTCATCTTCTGAAACTTCTGAAGTAAAAAGGGTAATACATACCTAATTTCAGTCAATTGGGAGCAGAGATGTAAAACTGCAAACAGTGAATAAATTGATCCATATTCAATTTCTGTCACCCTTCCCCTGGTGATGCCACAATGTGATAAATTAGTAATTCAACTTTAAACTGGTGTCATTTAGTAATTTTGGCTACAGTAGAATTCAGTAATTTTCTAATGTAAAATAAGCCTGGAGTTTGTATTAAGCGTGTATCTATTATCTATAGACTGAACACTGAGAAGTTCTTTGTTTAGTGTATGATAACCGTGGAGGACATAATTTCTATAGACAGTAAAAACTCCTTGCCTTACAAATTGTAAACAGAAGTATTTGTAGCAGCAGTTCTGTGAAGTTCATCAGGAAGAAGTATCATATAACTTTCCTGTATATAATAAAGTTCTTGTCAGAAAAGTGTCTTTTTTTTTTTTAATGTTTTGAATATATTACAAGTATAGATGCATACAGGCATGCATATTTTTTCCAGTAGAATCAAAGATTCCTTTAATGATCACAAAATCCGGAACAGACTTGGAGATTTTAGTACTGTAAAGTAACTCTTCAAAGCACACTTGAAAGTCTAATCCTTTTATGCAATGTCACTTTTCTCTTATTTAAAAAAGACTATTCTGTTTAGCACATCCAGCATATACACCATATGACGCACCAGATGCCTTAGTAATTAATCCATCTTTTAAATGAAAAGTACAATAAATACTTGTATAAAACAGTGTGTTGATGCAACTGATAAATACGCTGACAATTCAAGACTAGAAAAAGAAAGGATTTTATAAAAAGCGATAGCTACATCACAAAAGAAGAATGGCAGACTCATCTGGCAACATACCTTGTGCTTCAACTATACTCTAAAAATTAGAATATTGTGGATTGCTGTACATCCTTATATTGCCATTCACTTGGGGCTCACGGAGGGTAGCAGAATGATGACTAATGTTATGTTTACTAAAACACTGCCTAAGACAGAAGGATATCATTAAAAAAAAAATAAAGGAAACGACAAAGCACATAAAACTAGATTCTAATTCCTGCTTGGAAGAGAGTAGAATATTTTATTGGTACAAAAGAAACTTGCATTTTATTACAACCAGACTTGTAAATAAGTCCTTAAGCCTTTCTAAAAAATTGACTTAATACTGTTAAATGGGATTTGCATGGAAAGATATGTGCCCATAAATTTTCTTGCAGTATCTAGCTCTTAGCTGCAGCCAGTGGAAAAAACAAACAAACAAACAAATAAATAATCTCTTTCTTTGCCTGTTGAATGAACAGCTTTTGCTGGAGAGGAAGATGGCAATACATGCTTGCAATGAAAAGTTTTCAAATGTGAATGCATCCTCCTTATATTCAATATGAGAACAATTTAGATGCTTTACTCCAATAAACTGAATAGTCTTACATACATTTAGAAGCTAAAGACAGTTTCCATAGAGGAAATAAAATAAATACTAATCGCTGTCTCCCATGTTATTTAAGACAGTTTTTAACGTGCTTGCTTGTTCTTCTGTTTAACATTTTATGTTACATATTAACTATTATATAAATTATATTACAAATTGACATTTTCAGTGACGACAAAAATATGACTCCTGATTTACGTGAGCAGCAGAAGCAAGTATGTTTATGCACTTCAGTTTGATGAATTAGTGTTCTCCACAGAGGTCCACGTCCATTACTGGATGGGACAGGATAATGCGTGACTTATTCAAGCCCCCCAAAAACGTATCTAATTGAGATATGGAAGAAACCATTAAAGCTGAAAAACATTCTCCATATAATCTTCAGAAAAGTTTCTGCATGTATTCAAGACATATAAATTACTCAAAAACAATTCACTCAATCAGAATTTTAATACAAACAAACAAATTAACCCAACACCTTAACTATAACTTCTTTAGCTTCTCCACTGGTAAAGTAGGAATAATAATGCCCACCCCCTTGGCAGCATAATTGGCAACTCGCAGTGGTGTATTACTGTTTCTAATTTTTTCCAATTTACAGGCAGATATTAGTAACTGATAGTACAAATCAGAACAATATCACTGAAGAAGCTCTTGTCCACCAGAGCACACAGTGTAGCCTACATAACCATTTCTCTACAGGCTTCTACTTCTAGTTCATCACAACAATGAGCTTCTCCGAGCCCCATTTGAACCCTGTCCACTTGTTGTTAGTCCTCCAGCAAAACTGGGCATAAAAAGGGAATCCCCATCAAAAGGTGCAACAACTAGAATTCCCTTTTATGGCAGGGAGCAATGATTGTGAAATGACAATAAAGATTTGATACTAACAGGCTTTGGTTTCATCCCTCTTTGGATAAGATTGCTTCTGTGGTCCTCACCACATTAATTAACCCTACAGCTCCATCACAAAAATGGGGAAGTAAGCACTGCTTTAAACCTTCAAGGTGCTATGAAATTGGGCTACTCAAAGTCTGGGAAACGCAGCTACAGCATGGCTAAGAACTGCCTGTGAAGAAAGCTATCCTGGCTTCACTTTCCCCAGCAGATTGTGTTACACAGGGTGTGTCTAGTCACAGGATGAGTTTCTCCTCAGATTTTATTCATCCGTTGACTTGGACATCTTATACAAACTGTGCTAAGACAAAAATCCCAAAGCAACAAACAGTTGTGCAAGTTCAGGATGGCAGGGGAAAGCATTGTAAGGCTAATGGCTTTAAAGTGGCATATGTGGTGCGAGCATGCACCACACCTCTTCAAACACAATACAGAACAACTGAGGTTCTGCATTGATTTTCCTACCCAGATCGTCTCTGAATACTACAAACGTATTTTGTGCCTACTACAATCTGAACTTCACAAGGAGATAATAAATGAGATAATATTGATTAGGCTGTGCTAAAGGGTTCCAGCTTTCAAGGTTATATCCTTTAGAGAGTTTGTTAATCTCATTACAGAAATCTGCCTGCTGACAAACATAAATAAGGAGTGGCAGAAGGATTCCTGCATGACAGATCTCACTGGAGTCACTCTGTTCTTCAGGCAGAAAGTTCAGACAGACGGGTACAGAGGAGTTCAAAACATGAGAATCAGCCTGCCCTTTTTAAAAGAAAACAGACCAAAAAAAAAAAAAAAATTAGATCACCTCTGGATTAAATGAGTGAAGCTGATAAATGGTGTCTGGAATGTAGCACCATCTTGGGCCTCTGTTGGCTTTAACTGTCAGCTTCGTCGGTAATATGAAGGATGAGCAAATCGTTCCAAGTATTTTACTTTAACATGAAGGAAGTTTTTTTATAATAAATGAATCTTAACTTCCGATGAAAGTCAACATCGGTATTTTTTTTATTTTTTTTTTCCAAAAGCAAGGAAAAAAAAAGCAGCCACAAAGGCTAGAAGCACCAGCATCATCAGAGGCGAGATCACCCTGAACACTTCCTTTTACTTAAGGCTCATTAGAGCACCTCCAGAACACTGCATCCAGTTTTCTCCCCCCCAGGACCAGAAACATATTGAGAAACTGGACCAGTGGCAATGGATGCCCACCAAGGGAGCCAGAGCAGACCTGGAGCCCTGTGAGAGGCTGGGCTTGTCAAACCTGGAGAAGAGATGGCTTCAGGGGTCCTAGCAGCTGCCCCCCAGTTCACCATGGGAATGACTGAGCAGTGGAGCAGGTTGCCCAAGGAGGTTTGACAGTCCCCATCCTTGGAGATTTTCAAGATGCAATGTGAAAAGCCTCAAGCAGCTAAGTCATAGCTCAACAATGTCGCTGCTTACCACAGGTTAGACTCACTGACCACCCAAGGTCCCTTCCAACTCAAGTCAGTCTGATTTTTGCGTGCTGTCTCTATTACCACAGTGTCACGGACAAGCAGTATTAGCTGTCCACGTTGTAGGAACACGGTCATGCACTATTCCTTCTGCTGAGCTCTGCTACCACTTCTATTCGCAGCAGTCTTTGCGTGCCCAAGCGCAAGTCATTCTATTTATATTCATCTCATAAAATGTTTAAAACATCAGGAAAAAAAATGCTTACAATATGAAACACAGATCTGAGGTGTAAAGAGAATACCAACGCTGTTCTTTGTCTGAGATCAGATATTGTTTTTCAGAGCAGCAGGTGGGCGCAAGGCTTATTTCCATTAAGTTGTTAAAACCAGAAGCTCGAATCTTATTTTTATAGGTTTGATAACTGTTTTCATGGAGATACATACAGATAGAAGCAGGAGTCAGATTTTGTTTTTGAGAGGAGGGTTGAAGAGTAAAGAAACATGAAAAACTTGCAATGTCTGATGTTTAGTAAAAGCTTGGTAAATTTTTAATAGGATCTTGAAACTATTATTTTCCAGATTTTTATTGGGGAAAAAAATGAAAAAATAACAATAAAAAAACCACATTCTTCCCAAATTGGTGTGAAATCAACAAAAGTTGCACTGATAAGTAATCATTTGGATTCATACAATGGAACACCAGGACACCCCCTCCATATCATAAAGCTCTACTATCTGTCTTCTTGTGCTTTCCATCCCCACATTAGGAGTCAAATTAGCTCAATTGCTAACAGAAAAATCTGAGATCAGCCTTTGCTCAGCAATAAATTATAACCAAAAATGACTGTGCAGTAGCAAAAGCTTCAATTAGTAAGTATATCCTATTGATTCATTTTGTGGTGTAGACAGACCATGGAAATAAACTTGAAATCCATGCTAAGTGCTGGTGTAACTTTTAATAATAAAACAAAAGAAAGTTGAAGCAAGCAGTGTTTCTTACGGTCACATATAGTATGGCTGAATGTGGTCCAAGCCTACCAAAATACTGATGTGGAACATCAGTGGTGGCCATCTATTTTAGGAAAATGGCAAGCTTGAATGTTGATGATCCTGAAAAGGTGACTAGGGAAAAGGCAAGCTGCAGCGATGTTTGTGGTAACATGACACCTAGTGTTCACCTTCGGGAAGTTTCTGTGCTGGTGGGTGCCAAACAAAAACAAACATACACACACAAAAGTAAATAAATATTTGTATTTGTGCCTCTATCCAAGTATCTGAATTACACAGATATAGTGAAAAAAAAAGAGGGGAAAAGAAACAGAAAATCTGCATGTGTTGCACTTTGTCCTCTTATCAAGATCCCAATTTGGGTAACTCCCGATAAGAACACCATCCAAAAAAGTTCCCAATCCCTTTTTTCCTTTGGGTTTCTGCTGAATTAATAAATAAATAAATTAAAAAACAGATAAATAAAAAAATAAATAAATAAAAAGTCTGCTGACAACTTCCATACAGAGTCACAAGAAAAGCTATTAGAAAACAGTCTACTAGTTGATGACATGTAATTTAAACAATAGAATTTTAAGAGAATATTCCCTATTCCAAAAAACTACTGACAAGATATTCCTACATAACAATGAGCTATATACTTTTATTTCTTCATTCTAAAAAACTAGCATATCAGTAGTATGAATGACTGTAAGGCTATCTTTCTCTTTCATGCTTCTAGTAATACAATGAAAGCCACAATATTTAACACATTAAGAACAATGAGACTGAAAAAATTCACATAAAACTGTGGCAGATACATGCTGACATAGTGGGTAACAATCCTTAAAGGATTTGACCTCTTGGTATTTTCTGAGGGGCAAAGAGGGGAAGAATTATACTAGAAATCCAAATAAAAAGCTCACTATAGATGAAGGAAACACACAGCTTTCTGAAATCGGCTCAATACGAGCATGTGTCTGATCCAGAATGACGAGTATCGAAATGTTAGAGACAAAGTCTAACTGAAACTTCAGTTCTACAGAACAGAGCATCAGCGATTAAACTTTAAGAAGTTAATAGACCCATAGCAAAAATAAAAGCCTTAACAGAGCCCTTAGTGTTAAAAGGCTCACATAAAACACATAAAATAAATGGGGATTATGTTTCAAATAATGCTATCTTCAATTTAGAAGTAAACTGAGCTACTTTCCAAGGACTAGCGTTAACTGTCATCCTTCTGAAGAAGAAAAAAAAAATAAAATAAGGGTACCCTTAAAAGTTAAGGCTGCCTAGCTACTACAATCCCAATGAATTGGACTCAGCATGCAATATTTAATAGTTAAATGGTAACTGGTGTTGTCATATCTTATTTCTGAGAAAACTTGCACAAACACAATCCATTCACTGATACTAATATGTGTGAGATTTTTATTTTAGCAAGGTAAACAGACTCAGATTCCAGTAGTGTTAAAGCCACTCAATTAATCAAGCACCTATCACACTATTAATCATAAAAGAAGGCCTTATTTTTTAAGATATTAAGAGTATACTTCTCTGCACAAGTACGTTACATCTCTGGGAAGCTATGCAGTTATGAACTCATATAAATAAGTATCTGAATATCTGCCATAAGATGTCCCTGTTGAACTTAAGGTCTATAAGACTTTTTTTTTTTTTTTTTTTAAATACTATGTATATAGGCATTCTTTCAATCATATTTTAAATACTCTGGAAAGTGAGGCAAAGTTGTTCTGCATTTATTTGAAACAGCTTGCCAAAGAATTTGATTCATGTTCCTATTTCTCATTGAGGGTCCAGGTAAACTATATGCCCACGAGCCTTTAGTTCTTACCACACTTGCCCAAGGGGCCAGCTCACCTTCATTTGGGAACTAGCTTTGCTCCAGGCAGTATCACAGGCATAAGTCCCACAAGTATCAGAAGGAACAGCATGTCCTATTGGCCTTAGATGTATGCATTTAACACCACTACAAGAATACCAGTCATAAATTTCACCTAATGATAGTGATTATTCCTCACCTTTAACGCTGAAATATTCTGAACTGCCATACAACCTACTCAGCTGTTAACATTTTAGGTAATTGCTGCACAAATTATTTTTACATTTCAGGAACAGGTCTTGCAGATCAAGAGCTGTGCAACAGCTTTGCAACACAGAGGATCCTACAGCATAATAATTTGATTATTTTCTTTTTAATTAAAAAAAAATCTAGACCCCCAAAAAGAAATGCTTGCATCTCTTCCTACACTGCCAAAAGAGGAATGCAAACGTATACAGTGCAAAAGTGGGCTAGGACACGATGAAATTTATTTCCACAGATCTGCAGACAGTTGTACTTGCTTGTGATTCCAGGTATCTACAAAACCTGTATCTTTGCTTCTCCACCTGTGTCTTCCAAATACCCATCCTCTGTCCTAAGCTTACAGAGACTCAAAGAAGTTACGAAATTACTGCGAAGGAGAACACGGCTGAAAGCAGGTGACTCCTAAATAATGCGGTAGGTAAAACACTAGGAAGATAACAGTTTTTCTTCATAAATCACAAGGCTGTGGTCACCGAAATAGCTTGAAGGACAGGGCAAAAAAATGAATCAGCTGTTTATTTTAGCACCGGTAAACTATTTTATAACGGATGCAACTTTTTAGACAGTGGCTGAAAAACACTGCAATTACACTCCCACAAAACAACCCTGCAATGCCAAGACGAGCGCCGTACTAAACCACGAAGCCCGTCATTATTTTAAAAGGTACGGAGGGCACACTAGATGACGTTAATTTAATAAATCAAGGACAGCTGAGAACCACCATCAGAGGGCATCGTTTATAAATGATTTCTCAAAGGCGCTGCCACCAAAGTCGCGAGTATTTCCCAACTCCCCCCCCCCCCAATCACCGCACCGAGCCCCCCGGCCTGAGGCAGCTTCCCCCACCGCCACCTCCCTCCCCTCGGGGCCCCCAAAACTTCCCGGGGGGCTGCAGGAGGGTGCTGCCCGCAGCCCCCAGTGAGAGGGGCAGCCTTGCAGCGGCCGGGCTGCCTTCTCGCCCCGCTCCCCACCCCGCTGCCCCCCGCTCTCCCCGCAGGCAGGCGCCTCCCTCCGGGCAGCGCGGTGGGAGTTGGTGCCGGGACAAGGCGGCGGGGAGCTCGGCTACTTGCCCAGGTGGGGACGAGGAGGCTGCCGGGGCGCTCAAGCGGTGCTGGAGGCGGCTGCTTCCCCGCCACGCTCATCTCCTCCCATGCAGCTGGCTTGGCTCCTCTCAGGCGGGCGGCTCGGCGGGACGCGGCGCCTGCAGGCACCGAGAGGCGAGCGGCGTGTCCCGGCTCCGCACCGCTCCGCACCGCGGCCCCGGCACGGTGGGCGGGGAGCGGGGGGCTCGCCGGAGGCTGCGAGCCGGGAGGGGAGAGAGGAAGGCGGCGGAGGAGCGCTGCCTATTTAACTTCGCTCTTCTCCGGGGGGAAGGCGCCGCCGCTCGGGCTCCCCTCCCCTCTGCGGCCGCATCCCGACAGACGGGGCTCTGGGTGCAGCCGGGAGGGCGGCTCTGCTCCTCCCCGGCACGGCACCGGCGGGATGGGCAGCTCCTGCCCGGGGAGCTTGTGCCCGGGGAAGGGCTTAACCTCCTTAATATCTTTATTGATGACTGGGATGAGGGAATTGAGTACACCCTCAGTAAGGTTGCAGACGACACCAAGTTGGGGGGAAGTGTTTATCTGCCCGAGGGTAGGAAGGTCCTGCAGAGGGACCTGGACAGGATGGGTCGATGGGCAGAGGGCAATGGGATGAGGTTCAGCGTGGCTAAGTGCTGGGTCCTGCACTTTGGTCACAACAACCCCATGCAGCGCTACAGGCTTGGGGCAGAGTGGCTGGAAAGCTGTGCAGAGGAAAAGGATTTGGGGGTGCTGGTTGATGCTCGCCTGAACATGAGCCAGCAGTGTGCCCAGGTGGCCAAGAAGGCCAACGGCATCCTGGAATAGTGTAGCCAGCAGGACCAGGGAGGTGATCACCTCCCTGTACTCAGCTCTGGTGAGGCTGCACCTTGAGTACTGTGTTCAGCTTTGGACCTCTCAGTACAAGAAGGGCATTGAGGCCCTGGAGCATGCCCAGAGAAGGGTTACGAAGCTGGTGAAAGACCTGGAACACAAGTCCTGTGAGGACCAGCTGAGGGCACTGGGGTTGTTTAGTCTGGGGAAGAGGAGGCTCGGGGGAGACCTCATTGCTCTCTACAGCTACCTGAAAGGGAGTTGTGAGGAGCTGGGCGTCGGCCTCTTCTCACAAATAACTAGTGATAGGACTAGAGGGAATGGCCTCAACTTGTGCTAGGGGAGATTTAGGTTAGAAACTAGGAGATGTTTCTTCTCAGAAAGAGGAGTCAGGCATTGGAACGGGTTGCCCAGGGAGACGGTGGAGTCACCATCCCTGGGGGTGTTTAAGGAAAGGTTGGACGTGGTCCTTAGGGACATGGTTTAGTGGGTGATGATGACAGTAGGGTGATGGCTGGACCAGATGATCTTGGAGGTCTTTTCCAACCTTAATGATTTTGTGATTCTAAGGGGGACACTGGGCGGCTGCAGGAGCCAGGGTTAGGGGGTGTTGCCATGCTGGTGTCAGTGTGCAGGCCCCAGTGACACAGGGCCATCCCGCAAGGTGCACACCCTGCTGAAGTCATCTTCAAATCAAGATCAGGAGGGGTTTGACATCCCTCTGCTAATCGTGGTGTGACTCAAGAGAGGAACATTTGCACCTCCAAACGTTACCGTAGGCTTTTGTTCTTCTGTTGATCTTCGGTTTTAACTCTGGTGTTACCAGCACCTAAGTTCCTAACCGGGTAGCCTGGGCCATCAGTTTGGGAAAATTTTGTAGGCCTGTGTTGCAACACTGGAACTGGAATTAAGGAGAAGAGGTGCAGTGTGATCCCTGATGCAGTAACTGTTAGTAGGGTCTCTGAAGGGACACAGGGAAAAGCTTTGCTCTTATATTTTTCCCTTGGTTTATTTAACAAAGTTGCAGTTTCACACATGCAACTTTTTGCTCTCTTACCTGACTAAAGTTTGAAAAGACACTCTTTTTCCATTCTGAAGTTGCTGTCTTTCCCTGCAAGCATGAGAATCAATCATGCACAAATAACATTTAAAAAAAAAAAAAAAAAGAAAAGAAAAAAGGATGAGTGGAGCAAGCCATGTTTTTTTCTAAAGTTAATTTTAAGGATGTTCTCTCTATTCTTTGCAAAAGTAGTGTTGTTTTTTTTTGCTTGTTTTTGTAAAAGCAGCACAGTAGTTAGAGCAGGAATGAAAAGTGCACCTCAGAGGTAACTGTACAAAACACTGCTGTGCTTTACTCTATCGGGAAAATTCTCTTTCCAAATCCCAAACTTCTTGGAACCACATACTATCTCAAACAAGTACTGCATGCTGTGCTGCATGCCATTTCTGTTTACTGATTCAGCTTTGCACATACCAGAGCCCCACAGAAGATGTGGAGAGATGGACAAGAGGGCAGCTTGCTCTGAGAGGTTATGGTGTTTTGGGTGTTCTCCAGATGTGCTCAGGGCTCTCTGCCATTGCCTGAGTGGTTTTCTTTGCCATGCCCAGAGCCTTGGAGTTTGCCATGCAGCAAGTAGTTACCTCCTAAACAGGTAGTGCTCATACTCAAGCCAATCTGTCCCAATCTGCCCTGTGGGTAAAAAAAAAAAAAAAAAAAAAAAGTCATTTATCGCACTCCATGCCTGAAGAAAAATGTGTGACAACAAGCTGGCAGTGTGAAACGTTAGGGAGTCCAGGCCGGAACCTAACGCAACCATATAAACCTGTGTGCATGCAGAGTGTGCTGACATTGAGAGGTGTGAGTCTTTCTGCTTATGGTGAAAGAATAAGGAAAAAGAACAGCCACGCAGAAGAGCTGCAGCCTGTTTGCAGATGGATTGCCCCAGGCTCCCAGGGCTGGGGATTGAGAGGAAGCAGCAAGTAACAGTGGCTGTCCTGATTAACTCGAGAAACATCACACCTAGCCCCTTTGTGGTTGTGCTTTGCAGAAGTCACAGGCAATTCCCATGCACCCAGCATGTTTTGTTGGCATGTACACACCTCTAATAATGTGCAAGTAGGGTATTGGTTATTAATGAAAATGTGCTTAGACCATTTAGGAAGGATGGGAATTACTGAAGTTTGGCTTCTGTGAAGAGATACGGGTATTTGCTAGTATGGATACTAGTTTTGCTCTAGTTAAAACCTTGTTATCCTGCCCACATTTTTCATGGTTATTTATGTTCTTACATAAATGTGGTGCATAAGTGGGGTTTAAAAAATTGAGATGCAGGTAAATACAAAGTACATGGCATAGTAGTATCGTAGTGTACAGGAAATATGGAAAATATGGAAAATTACTTACAGAGATAAGTCTGTCCTTTTCAGAATGTTTCTATTTATCTATAAACTGTACTCTTTAAATTTTAAACTCTTTGTCAATTGGATATAACAACCGTTGCACAAAATACAACTTCCTGGGAAGCTTATCTGAAAACTGACAATTGCATAAATTATTTGTGTAATGCACTGAATATTGGATAACCTCAGACAGCTAAGGAACTACTAATACCATTATTTATTTATTTATTTAATGAATGCATTTCACAAAATTATATTCTCCTGCAGTATTGCTGTACTGAAAGCAAGTGGGAATACATGATTTGATTGACAACTAAGAAAAAAAATGGTTTTTAATGTTATGTAAGCTAAGCCAATTTGTGATAGTCTGCAAAACTAATTAATTTGAAATAATAAATTCATTTTCAAGGGACAATAAGGTTTAATAGTTTATGAAACCTATAAGCTTTTCAGGAGTTCATGCATCGCTCAGTTTGTTACTAGTGAAAAGCTTTTATGTGTTTTTCTCTTTCCTCTGTACATAACTTTTCAATTTCACTGCATACCTGATCCTTGCTTTTGGCATTCCTGAAATACACCTACTGAAAGCTAACTGTCAGGTAGCTTTTGCAGTGATGACAGTTTTAACTTTTTTTTTTTTCCTGCGTTACAATATACCCTTTAATTTGGAATAGGGCAAATATTTAGAAATTCCTAGTCATGGAGATTTTATTTTAAAAAATAGTAATAAAGTAATGTTACAAAAAGAGAGAGTAAGTCAAGAGAATGCAAAATGTGATTTCAGTAAAATACCATGAATGTAAGTCAAACTCCCGATGTTTTATGTTAGATAATGCCTAAAAAGTTTCATTAAGATTTAACCTGGTTGATAGCAAGATTTCCAATTGTATGTGAAGTTTGAATAAGTTCAGAATTCATGAAAATGGATGCAAACTGGTGAATTCAGAAAATACCATGTTACACATCTGTCTTTATTTCCTTCTGTTTTCATACATATACTTGCATTCATACATAAAAGTGCATGCACACAGACGCTTGGCTTACAGAATGAAAAATGAAGACTATTTCCATTAAAACAATTAATAATTTATTTTATTATGCCAAATAGATGTCAAGGTTAAAGGCTTTTTAAAGGAAAGTGGATGAAACTGTGTAATTATATTTTTCCATGAAATGTTGCTAAGTCTTAAAAAAGACATTACAAACATTTATCTGTCTATACATAAACATCCACACGGCTATTGAAGTCAGGTTGTTGTCTTAATATAAATATGAAAACTTGCAGATGTTCCAGTTTTAGACATTAATATTTGCTGTGTTCTTCAGGAAAAAAAAAAAAGGCCTTTCTGTAAAACTTAATTGCTTTCTGAGCATCATTATACTGAATATTGTACTAACAAAATAAATGCTCATTCATTTAATTTTGTGGAGAGAGATCAAAGCTATGAGGAAGTAGACCACACTTTTCTAAGGAATGCCAGTTAGAAGTTTCTCACTTAAAAATCACATGTAAAGCAAGGTAAAAATGCCACATGTCTCAAGGAAACTACAGCCTTTCATGGAGAAGTTGCCATTTAGCCACCAGTATGCCCCAGCTTAGGAGAAGGAGGAAGGAAGACCCTAGTACACTGAAAATCAGCATTAGACCCCTATCTTGATGTACTCTCCACTTGCTTTTTTTTTTTTTTTTTAATTATTCAGCTCTTGTTTAAAGGACAAATTACAGGGCATTACATCTTGGCAACCCATCACAGCACAGTAATATGCCAGATACTGCTTAAAATATACAATGATAAATCACTAAAATTTCACAGGTATGTTATTTTGCTTCAAAAGACAAACACTTCCTTGTTCTCACCAATCTATAATGTGCACCAAATGCCCTGTAACTTGCTGTCCCAGAAATTTCCTCAGTTTGCTGAGTGGGGTAAGAAACTGTAATTGTACATACAAGAGCAGCAAAATGTAAAGAGGCAGTAAAATAGCATAGCATCCAGTGAAAGCAAGACACTGCTGTACTACAAGCAAACAAAAACTTCCCTTGAACAAGCAAGCATTCACTGATTAAAGGTGGATGAAATAAACACCTCATATTTTTACAGCAGTTAGATTGAGCCATGGATGGGAGAGACAGCAGGAAGATTTTCCAAACCATCCTGCCCTGCTGCTGACTGACTCCCTTGTTCAGGGGCAGTAGACCTTAGCAGGGCACCCTGCTGCCAAAGGTTGGCTAAGGCAAACTGGTACGATTGTGTCTGTTCCTGATGAAGGGAGGAATATTGACTGCATCAATCAGGAGTTCAGCATCTCAGGCTGTTCAAGAGAGGAATTCATCATTGCTGCCCTGAGCAGGTTGTTACAAACGATGATCAAAAATAGGTATCTGAACCACTGGGTATCTGAAAGATGTATTCCCAGCAGGTGTTCATAGAGAGATATTGGAGTGATCAGTATGTATTTTTACTTCAGAATCAGACAATTTTGATACCTCTGAAAACATCCATGTATACTTCTATCATTCATCGCCAGCAGTGGAATAGCAGCAAGGAGTAAGTGGCAAGCAGGTGGACAAATGGCAAATGTTTTGGGTGCTGCAGAACCAAGTGGGATTTCGGTACTATTTCTTGAATCTGTTCTTAAGCACTTATTTTCACTTGCGTGTCCTTGAAATCTGCCTCGTATTACCAAACGGAGGAGCTGATGTTCTGCAAACTAGTATTTTATGTGTACTCATTCTCTGCAGATATCAACATGTCAAGAAGTTCTTTTAAAACTGTGCCAATGTGCAAAAAAGAAATACAATATCGTGGCCAAAGAAAGCACAAACAAGTTTGTGCTCACAAGCTTGTGAAAAGGCAATGACTTGAGTTCTGGAAACCTGCTTTCAGTACGCAGTTTTATCTAGTGATTACTTGGCACGGTTCTGAGAAAAGGCACTAGGATACAGAAATCCCTCCGTCTTGGAAAGTGTCTGTATCACTGGGATAGCATGTGATGCTCCTTCCAGCTTTCCCTTTTGTTCTGATTTCTGCTCATTACATTTGGCAGCAAATGTATAAGCCTAATTGCAAGCTATTTGATGTAGCTTGTTTGCTTATATTAATTATTTATGTTTCAACAGTATTTGACCAGTGAATCACATGAGTGTATGCAAATAGCTGAGACTCATTTAATTAAGAAAGAAAATGTGTTTTGCAAAGAAAATAAATTTGATTGTAGGTAGAGGCACAGGTAAGTTATAATCAATGAACAGATGCAATGTTATGTGGTTTGCGTGACCAATAAATAAACCAAATAGAAACTTCTGAGTAGATAATTCATGGGCTACTTCTGCCAAAAATCCTATAGCGTTGTACATTGGATAATTTTGGTACTGATGGAAATTATTTTTACGGATTTGTTGATTTGTTCGTGGCCAATTCATAAACAGAATTAAGAGTGCAATACATTTCTTGAATTGTTCATGTAGCTGCATGACTACACTATACCTTTGTGAATCAATTTTCAGCTCATTTTCTGAGACACAGATGCAGCTTCTTTTGAGACAGATGTGCTTTGTTAAAAAATAAATAAATAAAATGGTGGAAGTGGACAATTAGAAGAAAGTTAAGAATTTTAGTGCTGGTTTTATTGCCTGAAAAATACCAGAAGAGTCTGTATTTAATAGTTCCCATGCAAAATGGAGTAGGAAATGAAAGAAAACATTCATTGCAGCGATAATTTCCATTTTCTGCTCATCTTTCTACAACAAAAATTTGCTACATGTGTTCTGGCACCACAAAATACTCTTTTTTTTTTTTCCTAATCCAATTTTTCTCTACGGTTTGCAGTCGTATTTATATTTAAGATATTGGGGAAAAATGTCAAACATTCATACCAAATAAATGTTTCCAAAGACATTTAGCTACCTTTATCAAATAATTTTTTTTTTTTTTTTTTTTTTTGTTATTACATTGTTCAATCATACTCATTGAATGGACAAATAAAATGTTTGGTAAGCCTATTTCCTGTGATTGCACAGTAATTAAACACAAAGATTAAGTGAATGTAAACAAAGGCAACTAGGATTTTTATACACTCTGTGAGCAGCTGATCAGAGGCTTTCAAATAAACTTAACAAATAACAAGGACTTTTCAGGAATTGCCTTGGAGGATCATGTGTTCTGTTTAACTGCACCGGCAAAGTTGCCTAAGAGTTAGGGAGCTATTGCTCATCTTGCTTTTGCCTTAGCTTAGCACTGACTCTGCAACTGTATGGTCTAAATAATCATTTAAAAAAAAAAAAAAAAAAGTGACGATGGTGTAACTAACCTAAGGAACAATGAGAATAGGCAGGGTGGTCAAAAATACTGTACAAAAATGCATGAAAAGAACCCTAAGTAGAACCCTAAGATCAAGGGGAAAAAAAAAAAGCAAGATAAGACTCCCAGCAGAGAACTCAGGTCATGGGTGACTTGGTCCAAACATTTCCCCTTACAAAGTGAGGCTGTCAGGATCAATTTTAGGATGCAGGAGGTCATGGGTGGTTAAGTTTAACACTGAGGTAAGGTAAGGTTGCAGAAAGTCAGTATGTAACAACTCAAATTATAAGATTAATGGGGATTAGCAGTAATTGGATAATTTTGAATACACGTTAGTATCATTGTAACTGGATTAATGATATGTCTTTGTTGTACTAGACTGCGAAGACACTAATTAGACTACTAATAAATTCATGGTTCTGCATATGACGGGTGTTCTGTTAAGCCAAAATTAATTGCATGTGGTTTAATGCAACAAAGTGGTGGAATATGATGGCAACGTAGGCAAACCTTTAAGGATTTGCTGAATATCTGAGAGAGCGATTGCTGAAAGAGAACTTTGGGAAGTCTCTGTTTCACTGATTAGGAGAAATAATCAGAAGAACCTCTTTGAAGTATCCATTGGCCAAGGAGCAGAGTCCTCTGCCTCCTCATTAGAGGAGACAAGCTTTGAATTTATATAGAAGTCAACAAAGAGCAAAGGGCTAAACAAAACCCTATGGCTCTCTTGAGGGAATAAGATGTACAAAAGGGTGAATAAAGGTCAAAGGGATAACCAGCCTTACCACTTTACAGAAGAGGGACTAAAACCCTGCATTTTTTTTTTTTTGTTTGTGTGTGGGTTTGCTTTTTGTTTCAGAATAATACTTCTAGTATTGGTAGACAGCTGAAAGACCCACAACACCTGGTTCTCCATCAAGTGCTTCTTGCAAAATGCAACTAGTGGTAGTCATAGAATCATAGAATCATTTAGGTTGGAAAAGACTTCTATGATCATCTAGTCCAACCTTTAGCATAACACTGCCAAGTCCACTATTAAACCATGTCACAACTACACTTTTTGAAGACCTCCAGGGATGGTGACTCAACTACTGCCCTGGGCAGCCTGTTCCAATGCTTCACAACCCTTTCAGTGAAGAAATTGTTCTTGATATCCAACCTGAACAACCCCTGATGCTACTTAAGGCCATTTCCTCTTGACTTACCACTTGGTGCTTAGGAGAAGAGATTGATCCCCACTTCTCTCTAGCCTCTAGTCTAAATGTGATGTCTTCATTTTGTCCAAATATATATTCCATGAGTTTAGCAGCTATCCTCTTAATCTACTCTAACAAACCCACTGGTCTCCCACTGAAGACACTAAAATGTCTTGTATTAATAGTAACGTGTGGAGCTACCAGAATAATTTTGCATGCAACTTTTATAAAATACCAGGAAGAGAGAGCCTTCTCAAATTCACAGTACTTTGTATAAGATGTTGTTCTCAGACTGACCATTTCAGGTACAAGACCTGTATCCAGTATGCTGCAACTACACGGATATCCTGTATAATGAGTGTAAAACCATGTGGGTTTTGTAGATCCCAGTTGGGATCTAAATAGTAGACGTAGGGCTTAGATACAATTTTGAGTGCATCTGGTATCACAGCAGAAGTTTAAATTCAATCAATGTAAAGAACCACGTCTATAATCCTGTTACTTGTTTCCCCACCACCACCTTTCCATGGTTTCCTTTACAAAACTGGCATATTCAATAAAAGATTTGTTCCATTCAGTTCCTTCATCTTTTCTTAGCAATTTTTTAATGTACTGAGAGACAACAGATAAAACTAGCAACTGATTCAATTTCTACTCTTTCTGTCAGAGGTGAGCTGTTTACTCTGAATTCTTATTAACATTTATGTTCAAGGCAGTGTGCAGTGAGCTTCGGTGAGACGAAGATCCAGCTGTAATTGTCATATTTTGTGTAAAAGTGTTATTATTCTGATCAAGTCAGTGGTCTCTTTTTCATAGACTCAGTTGTAATTTTTATTAAGTAAGAGACAATTATTTAGGTAAAATAAAGTAACCTGCATATAATTATAATCTGATGTTTTATATAAATTTTAATTGATCATTCAGGACAATAAGTTCTTCCGATTCTTTTTGCAATTATCGTCCACTTCTGTGGTCTCTTATTTTTCAAACCAATTGGAATTTGTGGAATTAGGCAGATCTGAAAGTCAATCCAATTTGATATATATGGATAAGCAATATGCAATAAACAGAAAACTAGAGAGCTGAAGAATTCTCTACTCACCAAGGATATAACACAAAAGCCATTGTGAATGTTTCATGTAAGAGGATCATTTGGGCAAGAGGAAATTAATATAAATAATGTTCATTTTTACTTAGAATTTATTTACTGAAGAGTGAAAGGGGATCATATGGTTTGCCAATTGTATAGTAAACAAACTGCTGTAGAAAAGTTGACAGCACTTTTATTTTTCTTTTGTTTATGTGCTCTTATCTGTCTTTGTTCTATTTATTTTTTTCTTCTGCTATGAAAGCCAATTATTTTATTTTTGGTTCTATAAATTAAGGAACTGCTTTAGTCTTCTATTTCAAAGTATAAAAAAGTAAAGAATGAAGTGATATGTTTACTTGCATTAACATTGTGATGGAAACAGAAAACATTTTTTCAAAAGCTTGGGTGTGTTCTTGGCCTCAATTATATTACTGTTGATTGTGCCCACAGAAAAGCAGTATCAAGAAAGACGAATCTGAATTAAAAATGCACTGTCAGTATTATTTTTTTTAAAGAACTATAGATGTCTGGAAACAGTCTGGGATACTAAGTAGTTCAAGAAGATCTACACAGAGACTCACACTGTACATAGTTTGGACTTTTTTCAGAGTGCCACAGTGAAGTTCAGTTCTATGCCTTCACAAAGAATAACAACAGAGGCTCCAGTTCAGGTAGTAATACACAGTTATAAAAGAGTAATCAAATTTCATTTGGAACTGAAATTTTTTGTCTGTCAGGTATGAGACTTCAGTGTCTGTCATTTGTCATTCATGGACAGCAATCATTTACAGCAGAATTCCCCTACAGAAAAATAGAAAACTCGATAGGTGGTAAGAAATAGAAATATTTTTTTTCCTTTTGATTTTTTAGGGAAAAAAAGAAAAAATAAATGCTTTTTCTAATTATTATTATTTTGTAGGACACCTGCAGTCACAACAAAGTTTCTGATTAAATCTATGATGACGTATTTAAATGTGATTCTAAAATTGTAAAGCTGTATTGAGGAGAAAATGTTGCAATACAGAGAACTAAAAAAGAGTAATGAAGAAATTTTTTCACTTAGGAAAGTGTCATTGACTCTAAGGTGCTATTGGGAGAAGCACTCATTTTCCTCTGTTTCCCTATTTTCCATCTATACAATGAGGATAGATGTGGGGCTTTTTGTTTGTTTGTTTTTTGTTTCATTAGAGGAGTATTAGTGTGATAAATAAGATAGGAATTCTCAGGAATAAAACTAGCATCAGGACATAGCTAACAGAATTAGGTCAAGACATTTGTTATATTAATTAGTACAAAAATTAATTAATTCTGAGGCAGATAGTGCTTGCCATTTTACATTTGTAGTAGAATAGGAAAAATAATAGGTTATGTAAAGAGAAAAGACATTAGCATAGTCTGTATAAAAATATGGAGAAAAAAAAACCAAACTGCTAAATATGATGAAATACTGAGTAAATCATATACTTCACCCAGAAGCAAAGGATCCATCTATTTATTTTGGGCACATATCATGTATATGTACCTGATATGGGGAAGAAAAAAAAAAAAAGTTTTGAAAGGTGAGAAACACCTTTCCATTTTAATAGTCATTATATGAGTCCAGAGTTCTACAATGAGCGTAATCTGGTGATAGCACTTGACTGAGAAACTTCCACATCCATCCTGTGTGTGCAACCCTTTGGCTTGTGCCAAAGAAATTTTGTTTGTATCTCTGTAGACTGTATCCCTGACCAAATCAATGTTAAAAGCACCTATTAAAAGGGAATGAGCTGCTAGGGGGGCAGATAGAGTAGATACTCTCCAGACTTAGTATTGGTAGTAAAACCCTCATAAATTGAAACTTCAGACAGATTATTTGAGCATGTCTCAGGAACAGAAGATTTAAGTGTTGTAAACAAACAAACAAACATCTCCTAATACTCCGTCACTCCTTGAATTTAACAGCTATGAATAAACAATCAGTAATGTAATTACTGTGGTCCAAAAATACGGTGCAGAAGTAGAGAACAGGTGTGAAGACCTTATGCCTGCATAATGCATGTTTCAAGGAGAGTAATTCTTGTCTGGTCTCCTAAGCTGAACACTCCAGCAGTTCAGGTGCACTCAAGAGCACCTTTCGATTTAGTTCCAGCCAACACATCATCATCTTGGATGAATACACAAAGTAGTTCAAGCACTCTTCAGTGCAGACCCAAGGATGGTAAATCAGAAGATTTACTTTAAAAGTGAATCCAAACTAAAACTCTTTTTTTTTTTTTTTCTTTTTTTCACTTCCAACTCTCTCCTGAGAAATTATCAAAAGATTGCATAGTTTGCTTAGAGCTTTCCTCTAAGGTTGGAAGGAAGATCCACAAGAACAAATCAGGGTGATGAACAGCATACCAGTGACAACAGTTCATGCTCAGTATAACCTCAATACAAAGACCTTTGATAAATATAGAATACATTAGTAAAACTCAAGGCATGTCTGAATATGAATTATGACCTGAAAACCAAGTTTCTGCTCTGCTCTTGAGTAGGAAGAGAATTCAAAGGTGGAGGGGCTGCCTTCTGTCCACTTAACGTGATTTTTGACCACAGGCCATAGTCTTGCAGTGACTTTCATAGAAAGAGTGAGATGGACTGATTGTGCTACCCAAAGGTTATAAACATTTGGCAATTTGATGGAAATGCTTGAGAGGCCAGGTCAATTTGTTTGGGCTATGACTTTTAACCACCTAATAGAAAAAGATCTTGAAAAAATGTCTTGAATAATCTTGCCACTCTGTTCTCTAACATGTATGTGCAATGTGTTTCATTATATACAGGTTTAAAAATATGATATCACACCGAATGAAGTACACATTATCACTCCGGACAAGTGATAAGCCACCTCGTAAAGAACTATGTCTATATAATCTCTTCTCCGTGTATCTATGCAGTTGGCATAGGGTACTGATTAAGCAACATATCTGTCCAGTTTGATTTAGCTGGAATTTACATGAACCACATGTTTATTTGCAGTGAGTCAGTCATCTGCACTTTAAAGAATTTATTCATGCAATGCAGTAATTCATCAACACTTTTTCCTGTCAGTGGGATTTTCCTAATATATTTGTGTAACTGCCAACATCAAAGATTACTCCTGAAATAAAAGATCATCCCATTTCATAGCAGAAAGAATTAAAACATCAAAGTTTGCTAGTGTTTCAGTAAATTCATATGTTAATTTTTAGTGCCTGACAGAAATGCCTCACTAGGTCAGAATTTTGCAGCCTTTGCAGAAAGGAACAGTTTGCCTTACAGAAATGAAGAATAATTAGTGGTTTCATAATTAATCTATTAGGTAAATATTTTATCCAAAAGAGTTGATGTCACCTATGCCAAATGATTTGATATGCTCAAAAAGCATTTGTTTCATTTTAAAATAAGGAGAACTACAAAATACTTTGTACATCTTTGATCTGAAGTTTGTTCTTTATAGCATAACAGTGGGACTCTGCATCCTTGTAAGAAGTTTAAGACGCAACATCAAGACGTTCCTCTTCCACAGAGGTCAAGTGATTGTGTTTAAAACAAACAAACAAAAATCACAACACTTTACTATAAAAGCAAATAGCATTATTAAGTTAACTTCTACATTGTATCTTATCATAACAGGTCAACCCCACACATAAAGTATGGTAAACTGGCTTATGAGGTTTTGCCCCACTTGTTTTCCGGTGTCATTTAAATTGAAGAGCTTCAGAACTAAAATGTTTTGTTTCCATAACTCTCTTCTTTGTATTTGAAACTGTTCCCATTTGTCAAAGGACCCAACTTGTGCCTCACTGAGATCAGTAAGAAGTAGAAAAATAAAATTCAAGGACAACGATCAGATGATGCTCTCATTACTTTAAAATGTTCAGGGGAATCAGATATTTTCCTTCAATATTAGAAACAAGTAATATTAAGCCATTTCACTGAATTATTCAAGCTCATGCACTACAATCAGGTTTTGAAAAGGGCCAAATTTTCAGGTTGCTTCTAATTTGCAAGCCCAGTTTTATGTGTACCATTGATAGCATCTCTGTTTGAATCTGCAAATTATGTTTTGAACTGTGAACTGTTGTCTCTAATTTGTGCTATTAGTGTTTTGAATAAGTGCCTAATCTTGGTCCTCAAAAATATGTCAGGAGCTGTGATTGGAAAGCCAGTGTAGGTATAATGTTATAGATGATACATTGTACATTAACAGTAGAGCATTTCTTATGATTGCTGCACTATTATCTTGAAGTAGACCTGCCCTGATTAAAAAAAAAAAAAAAAAAAAAAAAAAAAAAAAAATACCAAAAGACTGCTCCTCCCTTGAAATTTATGAAAAATACTTTGGGGCTTCTGTGCTCATTTGCTGACATTATTGCAGTTCATTGTGTTATAATAGAGTTATAATTTAGATCTAAAATGTAATGACCAGTCATTGTTATTCTGTTCTCTACATTCTGCCTTAGTGTAAATGGTGTATTAACTAGTATAAACTGAAAAAAACAAAGGTGCCTTACAGAAATTTAAAATCTGGAACCAAATTGTATAGGATTAAAACAATTTGGATATATATATATATATATATATAAAGCAAAATTTGTTATTGTATTAGCTAGCATAGCTGAATAATAGCCCTTAACAAGATCACTTCTGTTATTTAGTTGGGTAATTTGTATAGAGGCACTATCCAACTAGCTTCCATTGCCTAGTGTTGACAACAGAAATGCTGCCCCTCCAAGGGGTCTGTCCTGGGGGCAGGCATGGCACCTTGACATATGCAGGTAGAATAACCGTGATTTTATCTATATGATAAACTAGTTGAAAAAAAATAAAAATTATATATATATATATATATACGCAATTTCTGAGCCTTGTGATCTTTCACTATGGCAGAATGCCTTTAAAAAGCACTATCGCTTTTGTAGGGGAGAAAGGAAGTGGAAAGCATCAGTTGGTTTTTAGTTGTTTTCTTCTTTCTTTTTTCTTTTTCTTTTTACATAGGAGGTTGCCTCTGCTTCTGCTACTGCCGATAATACTTCATCTTTCTGGCAGCATAATAACATTTCTCTCAGTGTTATAACAAGCAGAGATGCTTAACGATGAACATAGTATCTGAAAGTGACAAGAATTTTAGGCCTCTGTATCTGTAGGCTTGCAGTCATATTAAATCTAACTAATTTGGTGGATTTAGAATTAGTTAAAATCTTGTAAAAGCAGTAACCCAAACTAAAAACCATTTCTGTTTTTCTCTACCTTCAACATGCTCTCCAGTGTAGCAAAAAGTATATATATATATTTTTTTTGTCTGAGAAGATTTGCAGGGAGTTTATTTTTCCCCTCTGGTACACAGAGGCTCAAGTAAACAGCATCTGTAATATCTGACCTTCTGTGCACAGATTTCCCAGTGTGCCCTGAACAAACAGAAAAATCCAACCCTTTTGTATTTCGATCCCTCGACGTACAGGGATATGCTGTAAGGCACTCAAGATCAAAATATTTAAATAAAATCTGTTGATTTGAAAATTAAACAATAGAAGTAAAATCCATGGATCTTTCTTACACTTTCAGAATTTGTAGTATATTTCAGAAAGGTCTGCTCAAAATCAATTTCTCATTGCAGAAAGCAGTAACTGCAATATAGTCTCAAAGTACGTATTTCAGTTGTCCATCACTTCAAACTTTGCAGAACAGTTTTTTAGACCTAATCTCTTCCCACAGGTTTGTTCTTTCTCTTTAAACACAAATTCACCATTTTTTAGAACACCATAAAAAGGAGAGTGAAATATGCTTCTCTCACAGTAAAAGAAAAAAAAAAAAGTTGCAATTTTTTTTTTTTTTTTACCAGCACCACTGTCACTGTTGCTGTTTCAACTGCTGACACTTGGCATGGAAAGACCTCTTGCCCTTAAGAAGAGCCTCTGAATGTTCTTGCAAGCATTTGTTTTGAGTTGACCAAGTTGTGAGAGTTTACAAATAACATGCTGGTTACGTGCGAGAGGTTTACTTTCTATATGTTTGCTAAATTTGTAATACGTGGAGTTAATCTCCTATACTGCAGAATGAAATGTATCCTGCAGGTGCACAGATCTGAGAAAAAGCTTCAGCAGGAGTCCTGCTGTGGGTAGCATACGACAGAGAAAATCCAGTTACTGCAATGCAGACTGTGAGGTCTGCAGCAACTGAGTCAAAAGCTTCCTTTTTCCTTCTTTCCAGGAAACATCAAAACTTGCAGAGCTCTCATTCTGCTCCCTACTCTTGTGTAGTTTGGGAGTCCTGTGGAAGAGAACTCTTCTGGTGACCCTTTGCTCAGTGGAAATAGCTTCTGTTCTTACTGCACGAGAGCATGGGCCCTTCAAGAAGATGCCTCCCAGCTTGACAGCGGCCTGCAAGGATGCCCTCACAGGCCAAGGCTGGACACCTATTTCAGATAAATAGAAGTATCTGCCTAAATATAGGCGTCCTTCAAAACTTATGTGCATTCTGTGATACCAAGTATGTTTCTGAGACGATATTCAATGTATATTGCAGTAAAATCTGATGCACCGGGGGCAGAAAATAATGCAGAAATCACAGTACTAATGAGAGTCTTCCAGTCATTTGGGATTCTTCTCAACAGTTCGTGTGGCAAGATTTCTATATCAAAACTTTTCATTTTTGACACACCTTGACTGGAATTAATTTCTTATCTCTCTGTGGTATTGCAAGACAGTTGAAAAATTTCTGCAAAAACACATACAAAAATTTCAAGCAGCTGTTTGAATGTGTGTCTTGTTAAAACAGTTTTAGATGTGCTCGTACTATTCTTTCAATGACAGGAAGCGTTTAAAGAATGAGGTTTAGAAAGAATAAGAACATACATGGAATATATCAGAAGAATGGAAAATTTTAAATGTAGAATCCATTGACCATTTCTCAATGAAAAATGCTGCATGTAAATTATAAACAATATGCTGATATTTTTGACTAAATCATAAAATTATGTTTCATAGAATATATGAGTAGGAAGGGACCCACAAGGATCATTGAGTACAACTCCTGGGTCCCTGAAGGAAGGACCACCCAAAAAAAAAATAATCAGACCATATGTCTGAGGGTGTTGTCCCAATACTTCTAGAACTCCAGCAGGCTCGGTCCTGTGGCCTCGGTCCTATGAGCCTGTCCCAGTGCCCTACCTCCCTCAGTGAAATAGCTTTTCATAAGCCCCTTTCCAAGTGCAGAATCCAGCACTTGCTGTTGTTAAACTTCATATTGTTGGTGATTGCCCAGCTCTCTAATTTGTCCAGATCTCTCTGCAAGGCCTCACCACCTTCAACAGAGTCAACAGCTCCACCCAATTTGGTATTGTCCACAAACTTGCTCACAAAACCTTCATCCAAATCCTTTCTGAAAATGAGGACTGATCCTAAAAGGGAGCCCTGGGGAACCCCACTAGTGACAGGTTGCCAGACTGATGTAACTCCATTCACAAGAACCCTCTGGGCCCAACCCATCAGCCAATTGTTCACTCATCTTATTATGCTTTTATCTAACTTTATTCTGGTCATTTTGCCCAGAAGGATACTGTGAGAGACTGTATTGAAAGCTTTACTAAAATCCATAGTGATTACACCGAAAAGCTTCCTTGGTCAACTAGCTGGGTGATCTCGTCATAGAAGGAAATGAAGTTTGTTAGACCTGACCTTCCCCTAGTGAACCCATGTTGACTCTGACCAATGCCTGCATTATCTTTTAAGTGTTTTTAAACAACTCTCAGAATAATCTTCTCCATAATTTTACCAGGCACTGAAGTGAGACTGACAGGCCATTAATTGCCAGGATCTGTTTGATCATTCTAATTTTGAAACTCCCATTAGGTGCAGCATTTACAGGAAAGGAATGAAACACTTGTAAACACTTCATCATTAAAAGTGTAGGATCTGAATTTTAACTTTTGTAATTGGAGTAATCTTTTGTAATTCGAGCTTTCATGCAGTTCAAAGTACAGAGACTTTCCACAATGTAATTTAGACCAATCTGGATATTTTGATGTTTTTTATTATTTGTATTATGGTAGTGTATTGATGCTTATGATTCTCTACACAAATATGTTTTAATACACATGGCATGGGAAAATGCTGCTCTTATAAAGGGCATAGACTTGCTAGGAAAAGTCTTAGCAGACAGAACTTTGAATAAGCTCTTAATTGACTTAGGATAAAAAGTCCATTAACACTGAAAAGCTTATGCATTTCTGGAAATTACACATGTGGCAATTTCCCTAAGGTTACACAGAGGGATAAAAGAGTTGTGAAGAGTACCCAAGCCTTCTAATAGCCATTACTGTGATGACTTGACTAGAAAACTATTCAAATAGTTCACATAATACGTCATTGGTATGACATTA
The DNA here is from genome assembly GCF_964211825.1 of Aythya ferina. NCBI lineage: Eukaryota > Metazoa > Chordata > Aves > Anseriformes > Anatidae > Aythya > Aythya ferina. Next base: position 99,776,450 of record NC_140298.1, on the reverse strand, counting down.
GCTATCCTTATCTCCATCTTTCTTGTCCACATGACCTACAAAGTCACAAAGATCTTGTGTATAAGCTACTAGAAGACAGTATTCCCAGATAATCATTCAACATAAATTCATCTGGGATTATGGCAGCTTTGTGCACCTGGAGTGGGAATAGATAAAGCAGTTTCCATATTTCTGACCTATAATCCAACTCTGTACCAAACAATGAGGGGCTCTCTGCAGTTCTTTTAGCCACTGGAAAGAATAAACCAGCAATCCAAAGGTTTTGCATTGTCGTAGTATTGCTTCTTCTATCATAACACACATAATATTTATACAAATGTTATGTTTTTATACAAATCAGCTATTGAACTGAGGTGACTGCAAGCAGCAACCATTTGAGGCATCCATACTAATATACTGAGGGCTGCTTCTCAGAGGGAACCGTCTACAAAATTAGCTCCAGAGTGCTTAAGGCAAAGATGAAACTAAATCTTGGAAGTATCAGCTCCTCCCTGTGTAAAATACATCAGAAAGCTAACAAAATCATTCTTAAAGGATTAACTACCATCCATAAATTGTAAAACTCTGTGATTAGAAGTTCTTGATAAAGCCTATTGTAACAGAACATTTCAATAGATAAGGAGAATATTATGATCTGAAACTAATATAAATTTTTATTTGAAGAAGTGATTTAAATACACTGTCAGTTTTAATACAAGATAATAGGGTCAAATATTTCAATGAGTCTCATGTAGAGAAGTGTTTTCATGTAGAGATAATCATCATAAATACAAGAAATACAGAAGCAGAAACAATAAAAATCACCAAAATAACCTATAAAGAGTAAACACGAAGCACTATCAATACGAATTGATTTTAACTTCAGTATCTCAGCAAAGGGATATTTTTACTTATAATGGGAAAGGTGCCATGTAAGAGATTATTGCTCTTTGTCACACTGGCTTACAGTCAGACTTGGGCAGGCTATCATAATGTTCAGCATACTACAAGGTTTAAGATATAACAAAAAAAATGAGGAAAGTGAGATTAGCACCGTGAAGAACCTTCCTGTTTTAGTTTTATAACAGTAATGCAGCAAGAAGAATCATGAAATCCCCAGAGAATATGCAAGAAGAGGAAAACAGAATGAATTAGGAAAGATGAGATGTAATTACTGCTGCTCTCTGACCAGACTATATTTGTAATCCTGTGAAAGTAAACAGGTTTGTAGGTGACCTTTTGGGAAAGCAGCTAATGGAACACACAAACAGCAGACGGAGAAGTGTAAGGAGTTTAAGAACAACGAGATTCTAAATTAAATCCTTTGCTATTACTTTGGACATGACTAGGAAATGAAAAATATTTTTGAGGTAATCCATTTAAATGTTTGTAATTCAAGAACTCTTAAATATGTCAACAACAATGAAAAGAAGCACCCATCAGAGATTACATGAAGATTTTTGGCTGTTTATGAGTGTTCTTAAGACTGCAGCAGACCCATCAGTCATTGAATTCAGTTTCCTTCTGCTATAGTAAATAAAATCACATAGGCAGTTTTATTTTTTAAAAAAATGTAATTTTGAAAATGACAGCAAGCTTGATAGGCTTGAAAGAAGTACACAGGCACTATCTCTCAAGTCCTTTCAAACTGCTGATCTGTCCTCTGCCTTCTCTGTCCCCAAGATTGCTCTAATCTCATATTGCTCCTCATGATGGTGGAAAAAGAAAAATCTCATAAATTCAGTTTAAGTATCAGATTACAACTACTGGGTAACAAAATACAAGTACCACTTAGTTAAAATATGCATTATTAGATCTTAAACAGAAGAACCAAGGGACAGTTTATAAAATCCATGATATGCAGGTTGTAGACCTATACAATTCAATGACATCTTTTAATTTTGTGTTGCACTGAAACTACTAAGAGATGCAAATGTCAACATCAGTGTAAAATGTTTGAAAGTTCAAAGCCTGTTGAAAATTCAAAGCCGAGTATAACCCTATGTGGATGTTTCACTTGATATTTTTGATTATGCTCATGGTTGTTTTGTACCTCTTACTAGTTGCAAGACTTTTAAAATCCAGAGATGCTGTCATTTTTTAAAAATATGCATGACTGAAATGTTATTCTCTAAATTGACTCATTCACTGTGAATTAGGTACAACTAAGGAGTCTGGAGTGCTCAGGATTTCTAATTTTAGAGTGTTAACTGATGACAGTAGGACTAGCCTTTAATAACATTTCTTCCTTTCCTTTCCTCAGCATCTTTCAGTCATTAAGCTGTTATTAATAAAATCAAGCCATTCTGATTAGTAGCAGGCAGATACTCACACAATACCTGTGCTTCTTCACTTGGGCAGGTCGCTGGCACACTTAGACATGCTCTCAGCAGCCTGCTGGTGCATGGCTGAGACAGCAGCCCCAGCTTTTTGCTCAGAAGCACAGAGTTAAGTTTTTCTGTAGCAGATACTAGAAAACAGCCTTAGTAATGCAAAATCACCTCTCAATCATAAAGTTATCTCTCATGAAAGAAAGATGGAAGCCTACACTTTCCTATTCATATATGCAGTGTATATGTGTACTGCCATCTATTACCAAGACAAATGCCTGATCACAGCTAGATGTATGATGGTATCTTTCACAGTCAATATTATACAATGGAAGATTAGTGATCCAGCAACCGTACACTATATCAGCTGGCCCAAATTCATTTTTCCTCCAAAACCTATGTAGCAGTTATAATGCTTTCAGCTTTGGAAGTGTTATAGCATGGCTTCAGGATCCTGAGCACCAACAGGTTTTCCCTATGTATCTTCCCCCCCGGAGATCTGGACACAATCATTGTGCTGTGTTTAAAAATGTACAAAATATTTAAATTCTTAACAATATAATCAGGATTTATTTTCTGTCATTATCAAAGTTGGAATCCATGTCTAGCAGATATCAATGCTGGATTACTTGAACAGCTGCTTTTTCAGGTCCCTAAAACAAACTAACGTGAGATACTGTGAATAATAATCCAGAAGCAGGGTGCAATTATTTCTTCAGCATAAACAAACCTATGCAAATCTTGCAGCATATATCTAACATTTCTTGAATACATTTTCACAGAAAGTTTAAGATTCTGATATTTCTTATTTGTTGTGTGCTTTAGTGCATCTTCAGTCCATACTTTTTGATGATACCACAGTTTTCAAATCTATGTTCTTGATCTCACTTATTTGATTGTCTCTTGCTAATTTCAAGATTTTTTTTTTTTTAATTTACTTTTATTTGGTTTGTTCTCTTTTTTTTTTTTTTTTTTTTTTCCTGTCCTAATGTTTTCTCTGTGTATACCTTTTTCTTTCTGTCTCCATGAGCTCTTGTGGCATATTAGACACATTTGACTAACATTATACGCGCTACCTAAACTAAATTGAACATATTCATATTGACGTCTTTGGAAGCTGATGGAAGCAAATAGTCTTTTTAAGAGGGGTTCATCTCTTCTTAAAACAGGTATTTAGGATGAGTCAAATTCTAAGATTGGCTATTTCTCCAACACTACCTACATGAGTAACTTGGGGGACCATCTCAGATGTCTAGCAAGTACACATCTAAAATTTAATGAGATATATCCAACACTCGAGAGTTTCCTGAACAAATTCTGTGAAGAAGTGCTATTGAAGTTGATGCATCTAAAATCATTCCCAGTGTTCAGAAGTTCCCTTGCTTGCAGCTGCTGCCATCTTTACACAGCTTGCTGTTGTTCTGGGCAGTGTTGCTTCCTCTGTGCCAAAAACTTAGGCTTTCCTTCTTTGTATGCTGTTCCAGTCTCAACATTTTAACAGTCTTTGTTACAGCAGTTCAATTTAAAAGCAGGATGCTGAAGCTGTGTTTCATTCCACATCTAGTGTATTAATTGTCTCTTGCTGAAAAGGCTAAGCTGCTAGTATTTTGTGCATTTACTGGAATAAATGTCTGTGTGGGCGCCTGATTTTCTCTTCTGCAACAGACTCCTTTTTGCCTCGCCAGAACATGCAAGCTGATCTGAGTGAATGTTCTGCTTTTTAATTCTCTATGGTGTAGTAAACTTAAGTCAACCTCTCCTAATGTCACTCCCTCTCTTAGGCTACTGAGGTCCATTAATATCTGATCTCATATGGGGGTCTGTAAATTCATCAAAATTGAATATTCAGCTCAAGAACACAAAAATCTTTATTAAATAATTCAAATATTTCTTACCTTTTCCTGCTTTATGAAATGAAAGTAAGATGTTTCAAAAGCTTTTTTTCTTGCTAGGAATGCAATGATCTGCAAACTTTTGTGGCACAGTCTGGCAACTTGTTCTTCCCTTCTTAACTGAAAGTAGTTAAATGACTGAGAGACAGCAGTTTATTTTTTAAAAATATATTTATGTTGTTGCTTTTTGTGACTCCTCTCACCTTCATGAAGAGATTTTTTTTTCTTTTCAGATCTTTATTTCAGCTACATTCCCAGTGCTATATTTAATTTTATGTTGCTTCCACACTGTAATTGCTTTTTCCTCTATGCCAACATTTGAAGATACTTTCTTTTGTTTCTGCTCTCATTTCAAGATGCTTTTTTTTTGTTTCTTTATTTTTTTTTTCCCTTTCCACTTTTACTCTAATGACAGAGTTGCTCCGTTTTTTGGTGGTGTTTAAGAGGACTCTAATGTACAAACAGTTGAGATACCAACACAGATAGAAAGATTTTAAAACAGAGAGAGATCTGTGGACCATATTTTCACATATTACATCTTGTGTAAACTAGGAAACTTATTTTAACAGGCCACTCTAACACTTTGGCTATATATCTCATCCTCGGGTCCCTGAGGATCTAGAAGCTTACTTTTCTAAAATACATTATCCTTATTTTCTATGCACTATTAAACAAAAATACCGATTGTTATATATCTATATGTTCTAAATGCTTGAGGGATTATTTCTTCAGCACAATGAAATGAAGATACTTTAATTTGGCAACATACAGTAGCTGTGTGTTTTAAGCAGCTCCAGAAATATTAAGCCATTTTATTTTACCCTAGAGGGACAATGTTCTGAGCTCACTAATGGTCTTATATTCCTTTACCAGAAAATTAAAGTTGTAAGTATTGGTAAGCCTATTGCTGTTTTTGTTATTGCTTTGTGTTCATGTTGGAAATAATTCATTGGCTAAAGGACAATTAAAATCTTATTTTTAAGAATCCGAGCATGGCATGATACATGGGATATGTACTTAGAATGCTACAAAATATCTCTCTGCAAAATTACTCTGCTTTATTTTGTTTTACGTTAAGGTTGTGTTTGTGATATTCCTCTGGTTTCTTATCAACATATATAGATTTTTAAATAAATCAGTAGAATGCTCTCAAGCCATATTTCAAGTTGTCTTACATTTAATTCCTGTATATAATGCAATCCCTATAAGCTTATAGAATCACAGTAGTTCAGATGGCATCTGAAATCTGCTATACTTCTAATAGGACTCAATAAATGGTCTGGCTATATCTGTACTAGCAAATTAAACATGCCAGGAACGATTTACAGGCACAGAGGCTGTTAGGAAGCAGCAATTAAAATTCTGTAGCCTCCAAATGGGGAGGGAAAATGTGGGAGGTATACTACATTCAAAATACCATGAATTCTATGAGAGATATGTTACTCAACCTGCACCATAACCATGCCAAATTTTGGCAGGTTGTTTTCTACTGACTCTATATGGAGATCTGGTGACCTGGAATATTTACTGGTGCTAGTACAGTTGTGACATCTGAATACTGAATCAGGAATTAATTCTGTTGTAAATTATTTGAGTTATTTTCTGGCTTTCAGTAATTATTTATATTAGTCTTTTCATTTGTCTGTAACCTATAGCTTGCTACCTACATGTGTAACACACAAATTATTTTCCTGTGACTGAATCTTTTTCTTTTTTTTTCAGAGATTCTACCTGACTTTTCCAGAATTCTTCTGATCCTTCCTAATAGGAGGACACTTTGACAGTTACAAGCTTTCTGAAGAAGCTATAGATGGCATGATAGCATCTATTTTTAGAAATCTCTGATGTAAGCAACAATTCTACATACATGCAACACTGGTTTAGCTGGAGGAAGTAGGCGCTCAAATGTTGCAGTCAGATGTCAATAGTTGTCAGAAGCAAGTTTTATATTAAAAGCTCTAAAAATAGGGATTTAAATAGAAAGAGTAAAATAATTCCAGTCATAGTACAGTAAATAACACTGAAACTGTGGCTTTGGTACTTTTTAGCTGTTGGGGATTACCACTGTGCAATGCTATCTACTTCTGGCAGCATGTAGTTGTCCTGGTATATTGTGTTGCAGGGCATTGTACTGGGATGAGAGTGCTATCCATGCTTAGAAAGAGGGGGAAATAAAACTCAGTAAGATTTTAATGAGGATTATGAAGTTCCCATGGAGTTCCCGCTGCTGCCCAGATAAGAACTGCCCCTGCACCTGATTTCAGAAAAACAGATGTGCAGGTTCGCTCTTTATAGGTACCTCAAGGGAGGCTGTAGCGAGGTGGGGGTTGGCCTGTTCTCCCACGTGCCTGGTGACAGGACGAGGGGGAATGGGCTTAAGTTGAGCCAGGGGAGTTTTAGGTTAGATGTTAGGAAGAACTTCTTCACTGAAAGGGTTGTGAGGCACTGGAACAGGCTGCCCAGGGAGGTGGTGGAGTCACCATCCCTGGAAGTCTTCAAAAGACGCTTAGATGTAGAGCTTAGGGATATGGTTTAGTGGAGGGCTGTTAGCGTTAGGTTGGAGGTTGGACTCGATGACCTTGAGGTCTCTTCCAACCTAGAAAATTCTGTGATTCTGTGATTTTATGTGAACACATACAACTAGTTACACTTATGGAACAAATTAAACAATGCTCTTGGGCTATCTTTTTCTTCCTGATGTCACCTCACTATTATTAGTGATAATGAGTTCTGGAAGTAGGGGAAAGTACTGAGAAACAGCTCTGGGAACAGTTCAAATAAATTACAAAATTAACAGTGTGCCCTGGCAGCCAGGAGGCCCTACTGTGTCCTGTGTCTGGCACGGCATTGCTAGCTGGTCAAGGGAAGGGATTGTCCTGCTCTGCTCTGTGCTGGTGCAGCCTCACCTCGAGTGCTGTGTGCAGTTTGGGCCACCACAGTATAAAAAAGATAAAGAGAATGTCCAAAGGAGGGAAACAAAGATAGGGAAGTGTCTGGAATGGAAGACACATGAGAAGTGGCTGAAGTCACTTGGTTTGTTCAGCCCAGAGCAGAGCAGGCTGAGGGGAGGCCTCATGGCGGCCTGCAGCTCCCTCACGAGGGGAGTGGAGGGGCAGGCACTGAGCTCTGCTCTCTGGGGACAGCGACAGGACCTGAGGGAATGGCATGGATGGCAGGGGAGGGAATAGTATTTTAACCCAGCTGAGCAGCTGAGCTCCACTACAAACACTCTCTCACTCTCCCTCCCCGAAGGAAAAGGGGGAGAAAATATGATGAAAAGGGCTTAAGGGTTAAGATAAGGACTGGGAGATCACTCAACAATTATTGTCTTGGGCAAAACAGATTCAGCATAGGGAGATTCATGTCATTTATTACCTATTATTAACAAGCTAGAGCAGAGAGAAAGTAGAAGCAAACTACAAACACCTCCTCCCCCCAAGCAATGCAGGGGAATGGGGAATGGGGGCTGCAGTCAGTCCCTGACTCTTCGTCTCTGCCACTCCCTCATGGTCACTCTCTGACCCTGCTCCATATGGGGTCTCTCCCACGGGATGCCGTCCTTCCCCAACTCAGCCTGCAGGGGCAGGCAGCAGATCTTCAAGAACTGCTCCCATATGGCTCTGTACCACGGGGTCCATCCCCCAGGAGCAAACTGCTCCAGCACAGGTCCCCCACGGGTGGGCAGCAGCTCCCCCAGACCCCCTGCTCCTGCATGGGCTCCTCTCCACGTGCTGCAGCTCCAGCCTGGGGCCTGCTCCTGCGGGGGCTCTCCATGGGCTGCAGCCTCCTCCAGGCCACATCCACCTGCTCCACCGGGGGCTCCTCCACCCATGAGGGGGCTGCAGCGTGGAGATCTGCTCCATGTGGGACCCATGGGCTGCAGGGGGACAGCCTGCTCCACCAGGGACCTCTCCACAGGCCACAGGGGAACTTGTGCTGAATGCCTGGAGCACCTCCTGCCCTGCTTCTGCACTGACCTTGGGGGCTGCAGGCCTGGTTCTCACTCATTGTTCTTCCAGCTGCAGGTTTTTTTCCTTTCTTAAATCTGATCTCACAGAGGTGCAAGCAACACCACTTATTGGCTTGACTCTGCAGTGGCAGGTCCCTTTGCAGCTGGCTGAAACTGTCTCTTACCTAACATGGACGCAGCTGCTGGGCTCTGCTCACGGAGGCCAGCCCTGCAGCCCCCCACTATCAAAACCTTGCCATGTAAACCCAATACACAGGTTCAGGCTGGATGTTAGGAAAATGTTCTTCACTGAGAGGATGGCCAGGCACTAGAACAGGCTCCCCAGGGAAGTGGTTGTAGGACCAAATCTATCAGATTTCAAGAAGCATTTGGACAACACTGGCAGACATAACATCTGATTTTTGGTTGGTCTTGCATGGAGCCAGGAGTTGGACCTGATGAGCCTTGTGGGGGTCCCTTCTAACTCAAGATATTCTATGATTTTCTAACTATTAACAGCTTTCCATTAATAGCTCTGGCTAATTTTTGTGAGCATCTTTATTCTCAACAATGGATTTTTCTATACTAGAACAATGTGAAAGTAACAGATTTTCAAATTATAGAGTTCACAACTGAACACTTAAACCCAAAGCAGCAACTCAGAAATATGGGTGTAAGGAGGTTCTTACCTACAGCTATTTCTCTAAAAATAAAGCACACAAACATACTTATGCACAGTTTCTTAAGCAGAAGAAATGCAAGAAAATGGCAAATACATGGAAAGATTCAGGAAAACTTAACAGAAGTTGTAAATGCTTTATTGCTCATGAGTGTTTGTGATCTTTCTGCCTCTCTGACACCTAATGTTTGCTTCTCCTCTCCTCTTTGATACTTTCTAATTTCTCCCACACTACGTGTTTTGCCCCTTCGTTTCCTTGCCTGCACCACTGTCATTGCTGTCTCGCTCTCTCTCTAGCTGACACATCTATTCACTTCGATATTTTATGTGAAACTGTCACACTAAATTCAGATTATTAGCATGACATTTGTATGAAATGATTTTATGGTTTAGCTATATTTTCTAGATTTTCCCCCTAAATTATTGCAATATAGTAAGCCAAATACAAAAAGTGAAGAAGGGGAACTGAAATTTTAGGTCACATTTTAAGACATTCTCATGTTCCATAAAAAGTTTGACAGGCCTATTTGGTCACCTTTTTAAAAGCAAGCCTGATTTTATGCTATTAGGCTATAATATAATCCATAAATGTACCCCAGACATGTCAGTATTTTGTAATTTGTTGACATCTTTTAGAGAGAAATAAATAAGCTCCTATCTTATTGCTTATGCAGTCCTCCTCTTCATCATGGTGAGAAACAGGGAAAATGACAACATTGCCTCAACTGAAACAGGAATTAATTAGCTGTATCAGTGCTTTGTGAAGGATTAGTACAGAGCAAAGCCAAAGTCTGAATGCAAAAAAAAAAAAAAAAAAAAAAAAAGGAAAAAAAATCACTCAATGTTGCATAACAAGCTCTCATGAAGCAAAGCAGTCACCTAAGTTTCGTAGAACAGAATAACTTCTCCTATTCCAAAACACTGTTGGATATGTAAGACAGGGAGCTATAGGTGTTCCCAAGCTAGCACTATGAATGCAGGGAACATGCACCAGAATGCACAATAGCCTTCACCTGTTACATTTGGTCCAACACTTGTGATAAGGAATGAAGAGAGTTGTGGACAGCTTCTCCATTTACACAGAATTAGGTACAGAATGGCAGAATGAAGTACAAGGAAGTACCTACCTGACTTTTCAAGATCATAGCAGCTTTCATAAATTCTGGCTTTTCACAAGCTTTCTGATTTTCTGGCTGCCCTGCTAAATTATGTCAAAGTAGTTTTGATTTCTTACAGAAAGAAATAGTTCCCAAATACGTCAGTGACTGCAATAACAGTTAAATGTCGTTGCATGCTCAGCAATTAATTCATTCACCAAACAAATGTGAACTTGGACCCATTTTTCAACCTTTAGCTTCAGACTTGAACATGAAATTGGTTGTTAAACCTCACTTTTTCCAGCTGTATCAGTTGGTCTAATAATGGCATTTATATTCTGTGGTAGATTCTGAACACTGTAGCTACCCTAAAAACAAGCTAATACAAAATAATTAAAAACTGGAGAATATTAATGAAGACATTGCAAAATACACTGTCTGTGTATTTTTCAGAACATTTTCCCTTTTGTTGTTGTTTTTTTTGTTTGTTTGTTTATTTGTTTGTTTTACCAACTCTTATGAAGAATGTTAAACAGAGGTTAAGTATGGAAATAGTTACATCACCAAAAACAGAGACTATGAGTGGAAAAAAATCAAAATGGCATTGTATTTACAGAGAATTTCTTTAATGTAAATTATAGCACCATGGTGCATGTTCACATGTCATTTTCCAGTGATCTTTCAGTACAATAAAATGATTATCTTTTTAAATTTTAATGTTATTTTTATTTATTTATTTATTAGAGAGAGAGAGAGAGATTTTTAAGGTTTATTTGTTTATTTTGATCTTGATATCTCTTCTGGAGCACCATGATGGCAGAGAGTATCAAAGGCTCAGTAACATCAGAGTAACCGAAAGGTCTGGGGAAATTAAGGCTTGACCTTGTCTCCTTTCAGCTTCCTCTGGGTGCTTAGGTGCCTTGACCTGCTCAGCTGCCATCAGGGTAGAAACAGTAAAACAGTGCTGGAAAGAACTGGGGTGGGAAAGGGCTTCAAATTCTCATCTGGAGTCTGAAAAGGCTCTCTACATTCATGTTAATGGAATGAGGCATACCTCAGACCTCTTCACTGAATAGATACAAACTTTTGTATTTTTCTTTGGAGAATGTTTACCTCATTGGTCAGTGCTGGGACTGAATCAGGGGATTCAGGGAATAAGGGTAATACTGTCGGTGCAAAGCTGGAGGAGAAAGCAGTTTGGCTGGGCAAGGATGGCTGCTGGTTACTGAGGCACCTTGTGTCCATTCCCTGACAAATATCTTTCCCTCAGAGATCACTAGAAAGGAGCAAGCAACCTCAGTGATGTGTATGAGACCTGATTATATTACCCAGAGTCCCACAAGCAGGGTTGTACCATAGCTGTTCTGAGCAAGTGGGAAGGAAGTTGTCTCTCTGCTTTGTTCTCTAGTGAGCAGAGAGCAGCTGAGAGGTGAGCAGACATCAATGCCAGCTGAGTCTCACTGTAGCTTTACCACAAATTAATTCATTAGCTGGGATACGTGGGTTTACATGAGTCTTGAATGATTAATAGCATAACAAGTGCACTGCAGACACTCAGAGGGCACTGAAAACATATGGATTTAAAAATTCTTCTGAGGAAAATTCTTGTTCTTACCCTGAGACCTAAGTAAGCTGCTTCAGTTCTTGTTCATGTATAGCTAGATGGACCTAAGATAAAATAAGCCGATTTTCTACTGCTCTTTTCCCAAATTCACTTACTTCATACCATGGAAAGTACCCCAAATGCCTTGTTAAAACAAGTCAAATATCTAGGAAGTTCTTCTTTGGACCAGCAGGAGAGCATGAAGAGTCAAACAGACTAAACAAAAACATAATATAGATGGGGAAAACTGATTATTAAAGATTACATAGTAAACAATGAAATAGATCAGCTTTGAAAGAGGATTTTGCTCAGAATCTTTTCTCTCTCTCTCTCTCTCTCTTTTTTTTTTTTTTTTCTTATTTATCCATGTGGTTGTTATTGACCTTGTTTGTGTACCTATGGAAATGTATACATTCATGTCAGAAATGTTCAAAACTAGCTGAGCATGTATTCACAAGTAGAACTATCTGCAATAGTCATTTGCTACCAAAACCAGTAATTTCAGTAAGATGTTGGCTGTCTTTCAATCCCATCTTAGTTTCAATATAGGAGTAAAGTAAATTGCATTTATAAGTATATCTTCTTTAGATGTTGGTTTAGATGCATCATGGCAGGGAAAAATGCTAGAAGTGACATCACTGCAGGATGAAAATCTGTGAGCCAAATCCGTCTGATGGTGCATTGAGAATAAAATTCCTTTTTTCTTTCTTTCTCCCAACATGTTGTTTAGATTTTTGTGTAATAGAATTAAACATTTTGAGTTTTCAATAAGAATAAACAAATAACTGAAAGTGAGGGTGCTCCTGTATTCATCTTAGCAGTGTGCTAACTGAAAACAAATGGTGACAGATTCATTGCCAGTATTGTTTATGTATATAGTTTGATTTAATCAAAACTGCATAATTGCTTACTGTTGTGAATCATTTAAAAGCATATTTCAAATTGATGAAATGGAACATAAAAATCTGTTTTAAATGACTATCATTTAATACTGAATTATTTTATCTTAAGCTTGATAGGGTTACATTTTCTATATTATCTGGGTAGAATAGTCTCATAATATTTGAAATTTCTTGGGTCATAATGTCTAGAATAGGTAGTGGTCGTGAACAGTCAAAAGAAGAATAATCTGCTAGAAAGGTGTTACTGAGCAGCTGCTGCAGTTAACTGTAGAAAGCAAGAGCAGAGGAGATTAAACAGACTGCCACAGTCTCATTTTCTGAAAAAGCAAGCTTTATACAAAGATGGTGCACATACATAAGTATTTCTCTATGTTTCTTCCTACATTTTTTTTTAATACATGGCTATACCACAGTTAAAATAACAAATTAATGGATCTAGCATGGAACAAAGAAAAGAGACTGTGCTACTGATATAACTGAAGGATTCCTTTACATTTATTAGACGTCAATGATCTGAATCAGTTTATTAGACATCAGTGTGGCCTTATAATGCTACAAACAAGGTAAATATTTTTACCTCCATTCAAAGTTAACTAGCACAAATCTAAAGGAGATCAGACACCACTGATTCCAGTGTTTACGAAAATACTTATGTCTATTTTAAGAACAATATTAAAAAGTAACTGTTTTTGTTAGATCCTGGGGTTACAGGTTTAAATTATGGATCTGTGGCACTGAAATAAAATCTGTATGGTTCAAGCTTTCTTATACTCTCAAGATACAGCCTTTGATCTATACATGTAGATTAAATGTCTAGTATAGAATAACTCAGCATCCTACCTCAGATACTAGAGAGCAGCAGATGTTTAGGGAAAGAGTATAAGAACCATTAAGAACCATGCAAATTTTAGGGCTTGATAGAACTTTCCATGTGGAGATTTCTACTTCATGTTTGGTCCTTCCCCACACAGAAGCTGCACTGACAACCCTTGCTGATAGTATCTTCACAGAAGTAGCTTCAGATTTCAGAAGTTCAATAATTTTCATTTGGGTAATATTGCCTACAGTGAATACAGTCCTAGTTCCTAATTGATGGAATTCCTTGAAGTTAATTAAAGTTCATTTGCCTAATATTGCTTGCATTAGGCACAACTCTTAATTTCTGATTGCTGAAAGTGTCATCCATCAGTTGTAGTGGAAGAACCAATTAAAAATGGATGGTGGAAATACATGATTCAAAGATGATGATGAGGAGTTAGAACAGAAGCAAAGGTAGAGGAACCGAAGTTTCTTCTTGGAAAGTACATACTTTCTAGGCTGGATGTCGATGAGTTACTGCTAAGTACTTACATGTTCATATAAACACTTGGCTAAGAGGAAGTTGGAATCCAGATGTCATTACAGGCCAGTGCCAAAGATCCTTCCACTTGCTTTCAGAAGTTTTACCCTATGCTGCAGAAGACAAACTTCCTGCTTGAGGTTATTTTTGCACACCAGCAGGAATTCTCTTAATAGTCATAATCATTTTTAACTGTTTTATTTTATCTGCTCGTTATCTGGTTAGATATCAAATGAATATATTACCCACATAATTCCTGTGGATTCATAACATTTGTATAGTTATTTAAGTAACTGTAATTGGGCAATGTAATATTATCACTATCAAGGCATCTGTTATTTTGCATTCAATCCAAAGTGGTACTATGTCCCAGAGGAGATCTTCCAACAGTTATCAGCTGTGCCAGGATTTCTGTTCTGGTGCACATCAGAAATGTATAACAAATCATACAAAAAGCTACACTAGTTAATTAATTAAAAGGAGAAATACTAAATATTTGCAGCACTAAATAGATCTGCACAAGAGCCTTGAACAATGCTTCAGTGACTTTAATTTGCATAGCAGTTGGCAGTGCAACCTCCTTTGTTAACTAAATTTTTATTCACCATGAAACTTTCATTCTTATACATACTAAAAATATGTGTAATGTTGAGTTACTTATGATCTGTTGATAAACTCTTATTAGCTACTGAAGATAATTGCAACACAGTAAAGGAATGAACGTGAATTTTATTATAGGAGGTATGAATACAAAATCTGTCTACTATCCCTTTTCAAGTAACTGAATTAAATTTCTGGGCAGTTCAATTACAACTTGCTTGAGCATGGCATTACATCTTCTGCAATGTGCTGCCAAATTGAGTGACATCTCCAGATGATTAGATTTCATTTAAAGTAGAATTTCAGGAGTGTAAAAGCTGTACTGTGCTACCGTCTATACAAATATCATAATTCATTATAGAGTAACAGGATATTTATATTGAGGTCTTTAGGACATGGTGATTAAAATAATACAAATAACTTCTACTGTACTCTTAAACCACTGACAGCTTTACCACAGTAAAAGTGTCAGGGTGAGGCCCTTAAAGCTATAAAATAATTTAAAATGCTGCATGTCTTTCACATATTTTACAGACTAATCATTTCCATTAAAATTGAATTGTGAGAGTGTGTAGCTTTTAGGAAAGCTGACTGAATCACAGGCCAAACTTACTCATGGTGAAGGAAAAGGACAGGGAGTGTTTCATAGAACCGTAGAATAATTTAGTTTGGAAGGGATCTCTGAGGATCATCTAGCACAGCATCCTGCCTGATGTCAACTATAACTAGAGTTATCTCCAAGGTTGGAGATCCCACACTACAGGGCAACCTGTGACATTTAACCACTCAGTGGGGTGGATCTAGTCAAAATTTCCTGTTGCAAGTTGTGTCCATTGCTTCCTGTCATATTCCTACAAGCTTCCAAGAAGCACCTGGCTCTTTGCTTTGCATCCTCCCATTAGGCAGATGAAGACCACATAAGATAACCCTGATTGCACAGATATTTATTCATTGTTGTACTGCGTTATCTGCAACTCCTGAGATTTTTATTTTATATTTTTAAGGTAGCTCTTTAGCCTTTGTTGGAATACTTGTGTCTAAGCCCCAATTATTATGGAATTTGCTGTTCAGACATCACGCAGCCTATAAGCAGTGAAAGGAAAATAATCTGTCAAATTCCTTCTCAGCAACCAATGATTTTTAAAGGGGGTAGGACTTCTGAACAGTACATTATCACTTTGGTTAATGTGCATTCAGCAAGCCAAAAAATAGTAAGTAGTCTGCTCTGGAAGGCTACATCTAGAAAGTGTTAGACTAGAGGATAAGGGAGAGATATGGGAGATCTGGATCTCACAAAAAATGAAAAAGAGAAGTGTCACCTCACCAAACATAGCTATTACTTTGTCAGACACAACCAGAAATTTCTCCTATTGATTTCCCTAAGGCAGGAAGTTCTAATAATGTTTCTTGAAGATGTATATAGCTAAGAACTTTATTTAGATATGATAACTTTCTATATGTAATACTATTACTCAGTATTGATACATTACTAGTAATAATTCTGTTAGTGAAACATGCATCTATCAAAAAAAAAAAAACACCATAATTATAGTGTGGTTAGACAAGCTTTGCATACACTTTGAGGCATTTTATATATCCATGGATTAAAATAAATTCTTACCAAAAATAAGAAATCAAACAAACATAAATATACGAACATATATAGACTAAACATATTGCACTATGAAATTAAGATGATATTTGAAACTGCATTAGAAGAACTAGTAGAGTGTGCCATGATTCTTGTCCTCTTCCACATATATTCAGGAGGGATTTTGCACAGAAGATATCTCTTCCCCAGAAGAGAAGTTGTTATAGCTTTGCAGACTGTGCATTTTTGTCAACTTGATCCTGTTGCCAGTGACTGAACATTCAGTGATTTAACAGGTATAGATATAGCCCAGTGAATCAAGGCTGTCATGGTATCTAACTGAAATCACTCAGATATAATGTCCACCACAGATGGACAAAAGTGTAAAACCCACAATGCACTAAAGACTAAGAAAATACTATTAAATTTCCATTACAGCCATCTTACTGGTAACAGGTATACTTCAGACAGATGTATGATTCATGAAAATGAGTAATTAATTATAAAGAACTGTCTCAAAATGCATTTAGCAGATGCCATCACAATTATTTAAGTGCCACTTCAAAGTGAGTAACATCAGCAGTCTAATTATCCCATGGAAAAAAATAATTCTATGTTAATCTAAGAACTAGCTTGTATTGAACTTTGTAGAGCCTGACTGCGGGGCTGTGAGAATATTCTTCCATTAACCTTTAGACAGATCCTTGCGTAATGTTCCCAGATGCTACACATAACACTGAGAAACCCGCATCTTGGAAACATTTCCCTGGAGCAGGGAGAAGATGGAAAAATACTTGAAGTTCACTCAATCTAACTATTTGAAAAACATTGTAGTACTCCCATGTAGTACTTGTGCTGCCTTAATATAAGGAACTTTATCAAATGAACAAATTATGCCTACTAATATTAGTGCCTTTAGCACTGCACATCATGCCACTGCTTTGTACTGGGATGGGGCATAGGGAACAGAGTTGGTGCAGGGTTCTTTCTGGATCACAGTAAGAAAGGCCCAACAACAAATGGCTTAGTATTACAGAAGTTCTCACAAGAACTTCTTGCTGTACTTTTAGATACAGGCAATCCCATGCAGGTGGTATAATTGCTCGTACTGAGTGTTTGGTACTGAGAGCCTGGGGACTCCTCTTTTAGAACGAGCTGGCTGAGGTTATCCTGCAACCAAAGGATCTGTGCACAACTTGAAGACCAGGCTGTATGCAGAGCATGGTGCAGCACAGCACAGGCCTGGACCCACTCATTTTACCTGCTATGTGGATCACTATATCTTCAATGCACAAGGTCTTCAGGTAAGGATCACTACAACCACCTATGTGGACATTTATTTTGTGGAGAAGTTGGCAATAGATGGGATCCTGCCTTGGCCAGAAAGCTAATCACCCCGATTCTGTAATGTTTTGACTGAAAATAAGGGGGGTTTCTTTCTTGTTCTCTGCACTAGAATCATGGAAAAATCTTCTACCTCTGTAACACCGGAAGACATGAAACTGAACCTGTGGTCTGGCATTGACAATTATATAACATTGATTTTGCCCTACTTATTCACTGTAAGGTTCAATAAGGACTTTTTTGAATTGCTTATCATTTTTGGGGAGGCTGAACAACTGTCCCCACTATGAACTGCAGTGTTTTTAATGCACCAGGTCAACACTGTATTGTGCTAAAATGGTATAGAAGTGAAAATGAACATTTTGGTGATGTTCAACACCTTGTTGTTTACCTGAGCCTAATTTCTGAAGGCAAAGGGCTGTGTCAGATAACTACTGACCAAGATATTTCACTGTATTGAACATCCCAGTAAATTCAAGTTGTCTATTAGTGTTTTTCCAGAAAATGGTGAGATGTCCCTTAGTGAATACTGCTAACGCTGTGTGGAGTAAAATAGATGATTGAAGCAGACATAGACAGTGAAATTTGATTGAATTTTTAGGGTTGAGGAAGCCACAGCTCATTTCACATTTTATACTTAATGTCATCTCAAAACTGTTTGGAAAGCTGTGATTTGGTTTCTGTCAACTATATTTCTGCAATGTGTTATTTTTTGGCATTACTGTCCATCATTATGTTGTTCTGATAGACAGTAAATGTCCCTTTGTAATTATAGATGATAGTATTCTTGTGTTCTTCCAAAGTTTAAATCCACTTAGATCTGCTTTTGATTAATAACTTTATAGATTCAAAGGTCGCACTTTGAAGTCAGTCTTTGTTACCACATCTAGATCACAAGAGTGATATATTTGGTTTAGTGATCACAGTTCTTGCTATTCAGCATTTTCTATCTCTGAACATTCAAAGTCTGAGCTGCCAGTCTCACAGTTGTGTGCAATATTGTATTTGTCATCTAAACTTTGAATGCACAAATAGCAATGCAAGTATACAATGCTTTTTTTGAAAGACTTTCAGATAACTCTTTGAGAGTCACTTAAGAACTGAATTACAGTGTACAACAGCACAGTACTTTAAAGGTAAATGAGCATCTGGTCTCGCAGTCTGAACTAGTTACAAACCAGAGTCCACTGAACTGCATTTGTTTAGCCCTGTGACTGATACTATGTATGCTTCTGCTGTCAAAATCACAAAATGACAATGAATGGACCCTGCCAACTATCTTCTTGATTGTGACATTTCTCACTTAAGTATTTGTATAAGTCCGACCTACCTAGTTTCTTCAAAGGTTTTGTTTTTCCTCTGTTAAGGCAAATGAAGGACTCAAAAACTTTTCACTGTGAATATGCTGTTCCAGTTATATATAGCCTGAGGTATCTTGGATCAACCATGATCTAATCAAGTACAGAACTTAAATGGAATCATAGATCTTGAAAACCCTTACCAAAAAAAAAAAATAAAAATAAAAAAATCCATTAAGTCCTGAAATGACATGACTTTTGTATTTGGGCTTATTGAAGCTCTTTGAACTTTACACATCTTCTGTGCTTGCTTATGAGAATGTCTATTTGCACCTTCTACTTCAGAGCTTGGTTCCTACTTCCACCACGTATGCTTCAAACAAACCTGTGTTATGTTAAACTGTTTCCAAATCTATTGAGGTTACGTGATAAATAATAGTAGTAGTACATGTATAAAAAAAAGCTGGTACTATAGCATCTAATTTCCACATTAGTGGCAATCTTGGAGTATTGCATAGAAAGGGAAGAGATTAATTTTGATCTTAATGTGTCCACAAGTACATGAACATGTAAGCTGGGTGCTTGACTCACCCTCCGAGTGATAAAAACTTTTAGTGCTACTTGAGGTGACCTGGAACCTTCTGTTTGTTGTGCAGCTCAAAAAGGTTTACATCTACCCTAGTGCCTGTGTCATATCTACTAACCACATTGTGTATGACTCAGATATTCTAATGCTGTATCACTTGGCACTAGATGCTTCTTTCTGGATACCCAAATCAATCCCTGTGTCTGAGAACCTATTTTAGCGAGCAGAGTTCTAGTCAATCCAGGCAATGGAGCCTTGAGAATAATTCAAGTTACTGTCTAAAGAAGACACTTGGTGACCAGTGAGAATATTTGCAGTGTAAACTGGTTGCTGTATACTGGCTCGACTCAGGTGATTAAACATAGACATTCAATTCAGTGTATTAAATGCATCCGGTTCCACTTGTGATGCCCGTATAGATTTCAGATGCTGCTTTAAAAGGTCAAGGACCTCTTGTAGGTTAAATATCAGTTCTTCAGTGTCATGCAGATTTTTCCAGTATGTTGGAGCATCTCAAATGGTACTAGATGCCTACCTTTAGGCAGATGAACTCAGCCTATAATGTTCAGTTGGTAAAACAGGAGCTAACACTCATGCTGTATAAATAAGCAACTATGTGCAAACACACAAGTCTTGGTAACCTGCATGCTCTATCAATGGAGAACTCTGGCCACACAATATACTTATTTTCTGCAGTCTCTAAATGTACCATTTACAATCCCAGCCCATGTATTCTGAAAAATTAAAAGTGAATCAGAAACACAGAGCTGGTGTATTTTTCCCAGTGTAAATGATCTATCATTAATTAATGATCCAGTTCATTTTTCTTGATTCTTTCATATGGTTATCCGGTACAAATGTTCCTTCAATAATATTCCTTAAGATATATTTTGCCCATGAGGCTCACATACTAATGCCACGTTTGACTGACTAACTCTTTTTTGTAATTGCAAGAATTTTATGAGCTCAGTTTATACAGATTATATTTTCATATTCATTCAGTCAGAATCTTGACTTCCCATCATGGCAACTTGCTTGTGTTGGGAATTAATTCTGGTAACGTGCCAGTCATATTTTTGTAACTTACAGTGATTAATGACAAGTGCTTACTAAAGTATTATGTATCTATATCCTCTAATGGTCCTCTATGTTTGTGAGGTGAGATATTCTGTGACCCTTAAGCAAGGATGTATGTATGATTAAAATGGGCTAATCTAACATTATTCATGTCATCAGCAACTCACCTCTTAAAGGCTGTAAGGAAAAACAGCAACTACAGAAGGGAAAGCAACTAATTGTGCGGGTTCCTTAAGTCAGAACTGGGCATGGAAAACTAATCACTCAAATACCTAGTACTGCTATATATTATTATTATTATAATTAAAAGGAAATATATATTGGTTCTGTTTATAAGTCTTAACATTCTATTGCTTTTGTTTGGCCTGACACCTTGCCCTGAAGGTTTGCTTATAATTTTGATGCAGTATTCTACAGATATAGCATTTAATTTGACAGTATTGATGAAGTTAAAAAAAACTGTCAAGAGATAGTATCATCCTGAAGGTTAATGAATTTTAGATTTCAGAAAGAGACACTTTTATAGATGAATGAGAACAATATAAATATGTTTTTCTGTTCTAATAGGACGATCTTATGTATCTATTATGAAAATAACTGGCCAGTATTCATTACACATAGAAAAATTATTTTTTTTTATAGTGGAAATTGGCTTGCTGAAAAGTGAGAAAACAAGAAGAAAGTGGAAAAAAAAAAAAAGAAAGAAAACTATTAATAAAAATGAGTTTACTCACTGAAGCAGCACTTGAGTAAAGGTCATTAATCTAACGACGAACAGTATCCTGTAAGATGGCCCCGGGGGCTGAACAAGGTGAGACCACTACATGCTAAATTTTGTTTTATTAAGTCAGTTATTATATTTATAACATTCATCCATGTCACAGATTAGGTCACATGGTGTTACGGGTGTTTCTGACTTTCTTTAAAGTATGTTTTTCCTGCTGCTGTCTCTATTTGTTGTCTCTATTTTTTGTCTCTGTATTTGTTTTTTCAGAAATTGTAGCATATAATTTTTACCTGCTTAAGAAGGTCAGCGTGATTTAAATCTGCTATACTTAAATGTTTTATAACTGCTTAAAAATTGTTCAAAAATAAAGATCTATTTTACAGTCTGTAAAAAAATAAAGATATCTAGATAAGTCCTTGTGTCCTGGGTCCTGGTGGACAGCAAGTTGAACACGAGCCAGCAATGTGTCCTTGCAGCAAAGAAGGCTAGTGATGTCCTGTCCTTCATTAGGTAGTCTATAGTGAGCAGGTCAAGAGAGGTGATCTTTCCACTCTTTTCAGCATTGGTGAGGTCACATCTGGAGTACTGCATTCAGTTCTAGGTTCCTTGGTATGAGATAGACATTGACATAATGGAGAGAGTCCAACGAAGGACCATTAAGATAATTAAGAGACTAGAGCACCTTTCTTAGGAGAGGCTGAGTGAGTTGGGAGTGTTCATCCTGGAGAAAAGGAGGTTCAGGGGGAATCTTATCAATGTATATAAATACCTGAAGGGAACATGCAATGAAGATGGAGCCAGGCTCTTTGACAAGCAGGACAATAGGCAATGGGCATGAACAGGAACATGGAAGGTTCTGTCTAAACACCAGGAAGCCCGTCGTTACTGTTTGGGTGATGGAGCACTGGCACAGGTTGTCTAGAGAAGCTGCGAAGTCTCCCTCATTGGAGATCTTCCAAAGCTACCTGGACATGGTCCTGGGCAATCTGCTCGGGGTAGCGCTGCTTGAGGAGGGGTTGGACTAAATGCCTCCAGAGGTCCGTCAATCAGCCTGTGATTCTGTGAAAAGCCATTTCTGGATAAAATCTTTTGATCTTAATTGCCATAAATAACACAAAAGAATAACATATTATGAATTCCTCAAAAATTTGCAAGTCTTTATTTGAGAAATACGGGAATAAGCAAGTCTGGTACATTGCTTGCTGTAAAAAATTAAGTAAAATATTTCAGTAATATCTTGAAGGAAAAAGTGAGCCAGCCTCATGTGTTTGTCAAGAACAGATTCTCTATCAGTGCAGTTGCAAGCCCTAATCCTTCCATAAATATTCACATAGTAAATCTACAAAGTTTGTACTTCTGCTTTGAAAATTTTCTCAAAGGAGAAAAAAAAGTCATTCCTGAAGATGTGCTTCATATTGAAATTTCCATGTTCTTTGCAAATGCAGTACTATTTCTGGAACAATATTGCACATACAGACCTAAATTCATGCTGGGATTTATTTAGACCTTTAATTTCAGACATATAGTTAGTCTTAGTTAGTATGTCAGTGTTTATGGAGGAAGTTACTAACTATATTTAAGTATTTTGCTGAATTGGGGTCACATAACAGCAAACCAACAGGAGCCCAGTCTTTGGCAGGTCTTAACAGGGAACTTTCCAGGAGTTGATATTGCTGCTGCAGCTGACAGAGACAACTTAGAAATTGAAAAATCGTTAATGAAAGCTTAACATTTTTTAAAATAAAATAGAACAAAATCCCTAAGGCAGATAACTGTGGAAACTTTCATGAAACAAGGAGAGTTGAAGACATGATTCTGTTTCATCAGTAAGGACAGAAGTAAAACTATAAGCCGTATGCTGGTATGGCAAAGCATAATATATTAAAAAGAATTCTAATGTCTTTTTCTCTTTCATCTTTTTTTTCATGCTTTCAAAGATAAGCACTATATGAGATTAATATTAGAATGACAGGGACACTGAACTGGAAATTCATTGGGGTTTTAAAATATCATGTTTCAGGATTTATTGAAGGGATGGGGAAAAGAAAACAGGAAATGGCATATTCAGTGCAGTAAAGCAGTGAGATGCTTTTATATTCATAGAATCACAGAAAGAGAATATCCAGGGTTGAAAGGATCCACAAGGTTCATCAAGTCCAACTCCTGGCTCCACACAGGACCACCCAAAAAACAGATCATGTTTCTGAGAGCATTGTCCAAACACTTGAACTCTGGCAAGCTCAGTGCTGTGACCACTACCCTGGGGAGGCTGTCCCAGTGCCTGACTACCCTCTTGATGAATCACAGAATTGTCTAGGTTGAAAGAGACCTCAAGATCATCGAGTTCAACCTCTGACCTAACATTAACAAGTCCTCAACTAAACCATATTGCAAAGTTCAATATCTAAATGTCTTTCTAAGACCTCCAGGGATGGTGACTCCACCACTTTCCTGGGCAGCCCATTCCAATGCCTCACAACCCTCTCACTAAAGAAGTTCTTCCTAATATCCAACCTAAAACACCCCTGGCGCAACTTTAGCCCATTCCTCCTTGTCCTGTCACCAGGCACATGGGAGAATAGACCAACCCCCACCTCACTACAGCCTCTTTTATTGTACTTACAAAGAGCGATAAGGTCACCCCTGAGCCTCCTTTTCTCCAGGCTGAACAAGCCCAGCTCCCTCAGCCGCTCCTCGTAGGACTTGTTCTCCAGGCCCCTCACCAGCTTCGCTGCCCTTCTCTGGACTCGCTCAAGCACCTCGATGTTCTTCTTGTAGCAAGGGGCCCAAAACTGAACACAGTACTCGAGGTGCGGCCTCACCAGAGCCGAGTACAGGGGGACGATCACTTCCCTGGACTTGCTGGCCACACTGCTTCTTATACAAGCCAGGATGCTGTTGGCCTTCTTGGCCACTTGAGCACACTGCTGGCTCATATTCAGCTGACTATCAACCAATACTTCCAGGTCCTTCTCTGCCTGGCAGCTCTCCAACCACTCATCTCCCAGCCTGTAGCTCTGCTTGGGGTTATTGCGCCCCAGGTGCAGGACCCGGCACTTGGCCTTGTTGAACTTCATACAGTTGACCTCAGCCCATCGGTGCAGCCTATCCAGATCCTCCTGCAGAGCTTTCCTACCCTCGAACAGATTTAATAAAGATATTAAACAGGACTGGCCCCAGTACCAAGCCCTGGGGAACGCCACTAGTGACTGGCCTCCAACTGGATTTGACTCCATTTACCACGACTCTTTGGGCCCGGCTATCCAGCCAGTTTCTAACCCAATGAAGCGTGTGCCAGTCCAAACCACAAGCAGCCAGTTTCTTGAGGAGAATGCTGTGGGAAACGGTGTCAAAAGCCTTGCTGAAGTCCAGGTAGACCACATCCACAGCTTTTCCCTCATCCACCAAACATGTCACTTTAGAGACAGAGAAGGAGATCAGGTTCATCGAGCAGGACGGGTTTTCATAAACCCATGCTGACTGGGCCTGATCACCTGGTTGCCCTGCAAGTGCTGCGTGATGACAAGATGTGGAAGAACCTTTTCCTAACACCCAGACTGACCCCCCCCCCCGTCCCAGCTTCATGCATGGTTTTCTGCTGTCTTCTAACATTTTTCATGGACAGAGAATTTAAGAGATAACTAAAGGGGAAAATATAAGAATAAAAAAGATCAACGATCAATGAAGGTAGAAGAAAAATGCACAGTGGAGGTGAATAAAGAAACTTTAGCGTATAAAACAGCTCTTGAAACCAGGCTGAGGTAATCTCAGTTCTGCTTTGAGTAGACAGTTAATATTTTTCATGGTAATTTCCATCAGAAAACAACCAGGAACTGAAGGTAAGTCAACTTGCCTTCTGCACACCTGCTACTCCTCATCAACTATTTATGGCATTTTGTCTGCCCTTGCAGACTTACGCTCTCTGTATATATGTGTGTGTAAAAATATGCTCACATATATTCAAGAATTTTGCTAATGGTGTACTTTAGGAACAATCTTTTGTAACCAGAGCTCAGGTAGGACCTCTAGGATGGAAATTGCTGCTGCAGATGTGAGTAGGCAACAAGAAAAATGAAAATATGAAATGAAAATAATAAAAGCTGAACATGTATATATTTCATGTCTATATTCTGAATGTATATAGACATACACATATGTACATACATACATTCATATCTGTTTTGAAAGTTTTTGAACAGACAAATGTAATACCGAGGGGAATGCACTTCACTGAATTACCATATGCTAAGTTTATTCAAGTGTCATTAGTGCTGCTCATTAAATTGTTCTCTAGAAACAAATTCTTAGCTGAATTTAGTTTTATTTTTTGTTCCTGTTTATAAAGATTATGCAAAACTATCTTCTCTTTCTGGCTGATGCATTCATTATTCACACACACAAGATAAATGATTTCTCAAAAATTTTCCAGCTATGTATTCTTTGCAAACTATTTACACTGACTACTTGGTAAGTGTGACATAACTCATAAATCAAATTTTATTTTTATTCTCTTTAATTGGATGACTGAAACTTTTTAAAACTAGCAAATAATAAGTGGCAAGTAGTGAATGAAAACAAAACACAGCTAGAGCAAATGTTTGATACATTCCTATTTATGCTTAATTTGGTAATGCTTTAAAGATTTATGAATATTTTCATGAATAAGTAACTAGTTATAAATGGCAAGTAATATGACCTAACATATAGCAATAAAATGTTTCTTTAATATAATATTAGCAAATTAATTCTTTCTGCATTTGACCAATCCAATCTACACACAGAATGACATTTAAAATCTGAAACCGTTAGGCAATAACTATTAAAATTGTTGCAACTGGGTTTTCTGTGGAAAGTTTAGCACGACAAAAAAAAAAAAAAAAAAAAAAAAAAGTGTATATTTTTTGTATTTCAGATAGAATAATTTTTAAAATTTCAAGACTTCATATTGGAAGTTTACAGCACAATACAAGATTTTCCGGGATACCTTTAAATGATACATCTGTCCATCTTAAAATTGCCATTAAAAAGTTTACAACACAATTGCTTTGGTATGTTGGCTGTTTCTTATGTTTTGGGTTGTTGTTTTTCTGTTTGTTTGTTTTTCATTCATTGGTTGGTGTTTTTGTTTGTTTGTTTGTTTCCTTTTGAATGTGAATTGCTGGACATTGTGTCTTTCTTTTGAATGTTGGACTACATAGGATGATAACTCATAGCTATAAATGAATTTCTGGATCCAAAAATAGCACTGCTTCCAAAGATGGAATGAAAGTAGCAAAGAAAGAAAAGTGTGCATTTGTGCAATTCAGTTCAAAGAATGAGTTCAAAGGACCTCTTCATGGACAGGTCCCTCACAACTGTAGAGATCAATTCTCTTGCCATTCAGCTGTAGCTGCTAGCATGGGTGGAGAGGTCAGCCAGCCCTGGGACGTTCATGAGCTTCTGACGATGAAGTTCTTATAGAGGATGCAAGCTATCGTCCACTGATGTGGCAGATAAGAATCACTCACATTGTAACATGTACTATAATAAAAACAACTTCTACTTCTTATACTTATTTTCCCTTTGTAACTTCCTGTCACAGCTATCCAGCTGTGTCTCCTTCAGAAAGGGGACAAGAGAAATGCAATTAAATATATTACTCTGCTTAAATAGTTGGGAAGCAGTTAAATACTGAGATGATGACAGTTACACGAATGCTTACACAGATAAATAAATGATACTTTAATGTGCATGATAAAGAACTGTTGTGTTGTTTTTTTCAGTATGTGCATTTTTTTTTTCTCTTTAGCAATAACACTACCACATTCTCTTCTGAGTATTGCAGATTTGTAAGGATAGTTTTCTAATCTTGAATCCAGGTTAGCAGAGCATTTTGACCTCAGAACAAAATATTAATGCATGTTTTTCAAACTACAGATATCTGCTAAATAGACATAATAGATCAGAAAAACACTAAAAGAATCAGGAACACAAAAATACACTAATCATTGAATTGCAAAGTGCATTTCAGCTAATAGTAAATTGTTCTTCAACTATATTTACAGGAGACTGAAGATAAAAAAATTGCTGAAATTATAGATGAATAAGGATAGAAATGATAAAAGAATAGTAGATTTGTTGAACTGGTGCTTTACTTATGTCTTTTCAGAGGAAAATGAGAACAGTGTAAACAAAGACAGGAATCATATTTCTTGATATAGGTGAGAACAGAGCTATTAGATACAGTGTGGATAATAATAGAAATAGTGTCAGATCTAAGACAGACGACCTTGCAATTGGTAGTTTATGGGTTTTCCTTTTGTATATTCATTCTATTTGTATATATAAATTGTCTTTTCCTTGTCACTGTCCTTGGAAGACTTCACAAATTTAAATTTGATGAAAAAGTGCTCATGAAAGAAGAGAACAGTTAAATTAAAAATGTCATAAGCAAACTACAAGGATTATATACAGAAGATATCTAAATTTTGCAAACATAAAAATAGTATTTGTAAAATTCCAGATTTTTTATTTGATATAGTCAGCATATAAATTTTATTTGCCAGGATCAAAGAAGAAATGTATATGCATAAAGACAGTTCAGTGTAATGAGGTGTAATCTTGGATCCTTTGGAAGAAAAATGTGTTGAATTTGACTTGCATCTCATTTTGTGTGCAATGCTACTTGACATATTATTCTGATAAATACAACCAAAACATGGTTTTGCTATAAATTTATAGAATAAATATGTAAAATTGAACAGGCAGTGTTATCTTCTTACTAATAAGGTAAATTGGGAAAATGGGGATTAGTCTATTACTCCTATTAAAGGAGTACTTTAGTTCAGATAATAATCATCTTATAACTCTCTCAATATGTTTTTTTCACTTTTTTTCCCAGTTTATTTATTTATTTATTTGCTTGTTTATTCTTGGAAAAAATGAATCATGAAAAGTATGCTTTTGGTTGGGGAATAGTGTCCTAAAATTCAATCTAGGCTTGCTGAAGAAAAATTGCTACACAAGTAAAGAAAAATTACAAGTAAAAGAATGTTTCAACTCCTTCCAAGAGAGAAGTTTTTTTTAAAAAAAGAATAAGAGTTATTTAGACACAAATCAGACATATCAGCTTCTACTATGCTGATATATTCTAATGTTTATTCTAATAAGACAGCTTTTGACTGGTTTATGTTGTAGAATGATACCAAAGTTACAATAGTATAGAACATGTTATGGAACAAATTACATGAGAAGTGTCAAGTACATTGAATAGGTATTTTTCTGATGTGAACTTCTCAGATCATTTTTTAATATGAATCTGAACTTGTAAGGTGCTTAGATGTGTCTTTAGTAATTCCAAATATATGTCAAACTGCTTTGTTAAAATGGGTTTAAGACACAATTTTATATCAATATTTTGGTTGTAACACCAACTTCTGTACTAAAGTTAGTCTTAATTTTCTTCTTTCTCTTTTTATAAGCAATTCTTTCTCAATGCATGAAGTGTGAAAAGCAATCCAAACCCTGTAGCAAGTATTAACATTTTTAGAAATATCCCTCTTTGTCTGTATCACTAAATATTAAAAAAAATAATAAAAAAATCCTCTTATATACAAATTCAAAGGCACAGTCTATGTTCACATGCCAGGATAAAATCTGACAGGAAACATATATTTATATTGTGCTGCTTTAATATGCAGATGAATTTAGCCAGACTTTCAGTTCTTTAATACAAATTAAGAGGTTTAGTAAAACAAAGAACTTTCTTTGGAAAGTGCATGATGACCCTTTCAAACTATAAGATTCTGACTTTTACAACCTGCAGGATTCTTAAAATCTGTCTGGATAATAAAGTGGTCCTGAAAAGAACATACTACCTCTAGATTTGGTGGCAGATCTTGGTATAGATCCAGGGTGTTACTCATATGAAAACTGGATACGATCTGTTGCGAATTTTTGGTTCTATAAAAAATATCGATAGTGAAAGTCTAAAACTATCACAAGACATCATTAAATATAGCAATGTTGAATCAGATAGAAGTCCACCTATACAACCTTTCAGAGTGTCCAGCTGCAAACACGTATGGAGGGGTGTAAGAATGATAAAAGCATAAAGCAACATTTATCCATGTGCTGGTTTTGTCTGGGATAGAGTTATTTTTCTTCATAGTACCTCATATGGTGCTATGTTTTGGATTTATGATAAAATAAAATGTTGATGTTTTAGCTGTTGCAGAACAATGCTTAAACAGAGTCAAGGACTTTTCTGCTCCTCTTGCTGACCAAAGGGATGTCCCACAGCATGCTCAGCAATAAAAGCTGGGGTAAAGAAAGAAGGAGGAATGAAGTGGAGGAGATGGGGGAGGACATTTGTAATGATGGCGATTGTCTTTCCAAGTAACTGTTAGTGCACGATGAGCCCCGCTTTCTTGGAAATGGCTGAACATCTGCTTGTGGATGGAAAGTAGTGAATGAATTCCTTATTTTGTTTTGCTTGTGTGCACAGCATTTGCTTTATGTATTAAACTGTCTTCATCTCAACCCATGAGTTTTCTTTGCTTTTGTCCTTCCAATTCTCTCCCCCATCCCACTGAGGGGGAATGAGCAAGCAGCTGTGTGGGGCTTAGTGCCTGCTGGTGGTTAACCCACAATACCCTGAAACATTTTTCTAGCATCTGTTGACATGGGGTCTAGAGATTTGTAAGGCAGAGGAGCTGAACTCTGTAGGTTTTCATTCCATCAATTTGTCCAATAATATATTGGATATTAAAGGCCTAAAGTTTGTGGATGTTGACACTAAAGTCTGTATCTGGTCCCTGTTGTGACATGGTCTCTGAGAGGAGCAGGGCACTGGAATCATTGCTTTGCACGTAAACTGCACATAAATGTTATCTTTTTCCAGTGGTTATGCTGATGTAGAGATATCTGTGGTGATGCTGTATGGTCACGTTGATTGGCAGTTCTAACTGAAGCATATGGGGTTAGTTGGAGAGCTTATTAGGGCTTCTTGGGCTGCAATAAGAATTTAAAGGATAAGTGACAATATAGAACAGATGCACTACAGTATTTTGGAGTTAAAGAACTTAAAGTGTGGACAGGGGTACTGGCTTGAAATAGATTTTTATAAAGTGCTCTTCTGGACGCACCTTTTAAAAAGACATGAAGAAAGTAATTTTGATAAATGAGCAACAAGTTCTGCAAAACCCAAACTATCAGAAAATATTTCATGTTTCACAAAGATGAGAAATCCTGCTTTAGAATATAGCGTTGTTTGTTTGTTTGTTTGTTTGTTTGTTTTTTCCCATTCACTGGGATTAAGCAGTTGTTGTAGTTTTGCTTATTTCTTAGTTTCTAGGCCCTTGAAAATCAAAAAGTACCAGAAGCAAACTGATGACACTTTATAGATTCTAGCTACATTAAATGCAGAAAATTAATCTGTCACCAGCAAAAACAGAGCAAGTGAATTTTAATCAAACATAATCTCAAAGGTTACTCTAAAAAAATGACAATACACTATCTCAGGATAGTCTATGATTTGATGTTTTTAGCTTCAAGATACAGAATCATTAGATTTAAGCTGTAAGACAAATTTTGCAAAGAGGAGGGAAAAAGTACTTTCAGGAGGGTATATATCACAGCACCTGCACATTCATGATGGAAACACCTCGATTTCCCTCTGCTTCTCTGCTTCATGATTTTGTGGTTCCCTAGAGTGTATCACCTATCGCTTAACTAATGCAAGTTAATAAAATAGGAAATTCTATTTTAATGGATTTGAAAAGTTAATAAGGACAAAGATCCTGTGCTGTTTTTCACCTTCTAAAACTGACATTACAAACACAAGTAGCTAAAGCATGGTAAGCCTAATTATGTTAAAATACTTTAAATAAACATAGAGAAAAAAATGGCCCTCAGGTGAATGTAGTTTTGTTCCCATTACATTTTACACCAGTAAAATCAGAGTGACTTCATGGAGTCATTCCAAATTTTTCTGTAGTTCAGATAAGAGAAAAGGCCTAAAGTTCTTTAATATATTTTCATACCACAAACAGCAACTGCTTTACCATAGAATAGCTGGGATAAATGTTATAGAGTTTTGTGAAAAATAATGTATTTTTTTATGTTCAAAGAACCAGCAAGACTTTATGAAAATAAAATATGCAATGAGACATGCAAGTTTCAAAGAAGGGGAAAAAAAAAAAAACAAAAACAAAAAAACCACATGCATAATGTTGAAGGCCCCTAAAGATCAGGTGAAATGAGCACTTAAAATTCTGGATACCTGTCCAGTTTATCTAAATTCTTAATGTCTAAGACCATGCTGAGCAGATGGTAAAACATTTTTCCATGACTTTTTATTTCATGTTTGCAGTAGGGTCATACTAAATTAAATATTAATATATATTTTTTCCTTAGGAATTTAGGTTTATGGGATGGAAAGATAGATTGGGAGTTAAAATATTAACTACATTTACATTTGAATATTAGCATCTGTACAAGCAGATCTAGAGTGATACAAAGAACTTAGCACACTAAAGCTTACCAGCAGTTACCAGTTTGTAATATTTACAGAATCATAGAATCATAGAATATCCCAAGTTGTAAGGGACCCACAAGGATCACTGAGTCCAACTCCTGGCACCACACAGGTCTACCTGAAAATTCAGACCATATGACTAAGAGCACAATCCCAACACTTCTTAAACTAAATATTTAAATATTGGATCGAGACTATGGATAAGTGTCATGGTTCCACTTGAGTGGGCAGCCGAGCTCCACCACTGCCGCTCTCTCACTCCCCCTCCTCAAAGAGGAATGGGGAGAAAATACGATGAAAAGGGCTCAAAGGTTTTGATAAGGACAAGAAGATCATGCTTTAATTATTGTAATGGGCAAAACAAACTCTGCATAGGGAGATAGTAAGATTTATTGCTTATTACTAACAAGCTAGACAAGTGAGAAACAAAGGAAAGAAACCAAAGCACCTTTCCCCCCAATCTACCCTCTTCCACCTCCTCCCCATGAGCGGTGCAGGGGAAGAGGGGAATGGGGGTTATGGTCAGTCTACAGCACTTCTTCTCTGCCGCTCCTTCTCAATCACTCTCATCCCCTGTGCTGTGGGGTCCCTCCCACAGGATGCAGTCCTTGATGAACTGAGCCGGCGTGGGCTTCCCACAGGCAGCAGCTCTTCCAGAGCTGCTCCAGATATGGGTCCGTACCACGGCGTCCATCCCTCAGGAGAAAACTGCTCCAACCTGGGTCCCCCATGGGCAGCAGCTCCTGCCAGGTCACCTGCTCCTGCGTGGTCTCCTCTCCATGGGCTACAGGTCCGGCCCAGAATCTGCTCCGGGAGGGGTCTTCCACAGGCGGCAGCCTCCGTCAGTGCAGGGCCACCTGCTCCACCGTGGACTCCTCCACGGGCTGCAGCGTGGAACCCTGCTCCACCGTGGTACTCCATGGGCTGCAGGGGGACATCCTGCTTCACCATGGTCCTCACCACAGGCCACAGGGGACTTCTGCTCCGGCGCCTGGAGCACCTCTTCCCCTCCTTCTGCACCGACCTTGGTGCCTGCAAGGCTGTTCCTCACTCTCACTCTCCCAGCTGCTGTGTGGTGCAGCGTTTTTTTCCCTGTCTTAAATATGCTCTCACAGAGGTGCAAAACAACATTGCTTATTGGCTCGGCTCGGCTCTGGTCAGCAGTGGGGCCCGTTACCAAACATGGGGCAGCTTCTAGATCCTTCTCACAGAAACTACCCTTATGGCCCCCTGCTACCAAAACCTTGCCACATAAACCCACTACATTCCACCCCTCACCTCTGTTAAAAGCATATTTAAGATTAATCACAATATACTCTTACTTTACAATTATCACAACCTTCACAAACTTCACTTACATCAAAAAGAAAAAGAATTCACCACACCAAAATAAACATAACATCATCACAGCACCGACAGAAGAAGTAACCCGTGCTGAAGAGGCACCACCATACAATGAGTTGCCAGAAGACAGAAAGCAGTATGTGTTGTTCACTGATAGATCCTGCCGTGTGGTAGGGAGCCATCGGAAATGGAAAGCTGCTGTGTGGAGTCCCACACAACGAGTTGTGGAGGCCATGGAAGGGCAAGGTGAGTCGAGTCAGTATGCAGAAGTGAAAGCCATACAACTGGCCCTAGAACTTGCTGAAAGAGAAAAATGGCCGGTACTGAATCTCTGCACTGACTCATGGATGGTGGCAAATGCTCTGTGGGGGTGGCTGCGACAATGGAAACAGAACAACTGGCAGCACAGAGGTAAACCTATCTGGGCCGCTACCCTGTGGCAAGATATTGCTGCCCGGATAGAAAAGCTGGCTGTAAAGGTATGTCGTATAGATGCCCATATGCCTAAGAATCGTGCCACCGAAGAACATCAGAACAACAAAGAAGTAGATCGAGCTTCGAAAATTGAAGTAGTTCAGGTGGACCTAGACTGGGGACGTAAGGGTGAGCTGTTTGTAGCTCGATGGACCCATGAAACATCAGAACATCTGGGGAGGGATGCCACATACAGATGGGCTCATGATCAAGGGGTGGACCTGACCATTGAGGCTGTTACACGGGATACCCATCAGTGTGAGATCTGTGCTGCAATCAAATGAGCCATGAGGGTAAAGTCTCCCTGGCATAGGGGGAGATGGCTTGGATTTTGATATGGTGAGGCCTGGCAGATTGACTACATTGGACCACTCCCACAAACCCGCCAAGGCAAAAAGTACATACCATAGTAGAAGCAACTGCTGGGTGGCTGGAAACATATCCAGTAAACCATGCCACGGCCCAAAACACTATCTTGGGCCTGGAAAGACAAGTGCTGTGGCGACATGGTACACCAGAAAGAATTGAGTATGACAATGGGAGTCATTTCTGAAACAATTTGGTCACTTCCTGGGCCAAGAGACATGGCATTGAGTGGGTGTATCACATCCCTTATCACCTACGAGCCTCTGGGAAGGTTGAGAGGTACAACGGACTGTTAAAGACTATGTCACGAGCATTGAGTGCTGGGACGTGGAAACACTGGGATATAAATCTACCAGAGGCCACTTGGCTAGTTAACAACAGGGGATCTGACAGCCATGCTGGTCCTGCCAAAACAAAACCCCTACACACTGTGGGAGAAGCTAAAGTTCCTGTAGCAAGGTATAAAGGTATTTTCTTTGTAAACTACTTGAATTTATGATTAAGCTATTTTTTTTATTATTGGTTGGACATTAAAGTTAAAGAGCTATGTCATTTCAATTGTGAGCACATGGTGAAATCTTTTGGTAAATATTGACTTTCTGAATTAAGTGCTTTATTTACCTGAGAAACTGATTCCTAGTAAAAGAAACACAAATTTCAACCTTTTATTCAAAGTGGTTTTAGTAAAAAAATGTGCAAAGGAGTAGGGTATCTTTAAGAAAAGATGATCAAAATTTGTTATAAATTAAGCTCTGGATTTAGGTGTGGGGTTATGGAGTTCTAGTGGCTCTCTTCTGTTGATTTACTCTGCCACTTTGACAAAATACCTAATTTATTCATTTTCCATTCTGCTACAGGCTTTTTTGAAGAGTTAGATTTAACTGGACTAGTGAGGATTTTCACATCACTTTTCTCGCAAATCCACTAATTCTATCTATGGTTCTTCAGTGCTCAGAGTCTAGTATTTCACATTCTCTCTAGCTCCTAAAGCCTGTGCTGTGAGGACCCAGGGAAACCCTTCATTGCCATGTAGAGCTGCAGAAAGTGTGTTCCTCCCATCAGCAATTACCTGTTAATGACCAACATTAATGGGATCCTCCATCATGACAGGCCTCTCCCTGTCCCAGAATGAAATTTCTGGGGAAAAAAAAAAAAAAAAAAAAAAAAGTACTTTACAGCTGTATCTAACATGTACAAATATTAATGATTGAGCCAATTGAATGCACCCAGTTTTGTCATTTATTTATTTAGTGTGTATGTGTAAGACAAAATGATAATGTTAGCATATGTATTCTCCATTCTTGGAGATACCCGAAATCCAAATGAACAAAGCCCTTAGCAACCAGCTGTAGCTGACTCTGCTTTTTTTTTTTTTTTTTTTTTTCATGAGATTGGAGATCTCTTCCAATCTCAATCATTCTGTGATCCTACCCAAACTATGTAAGTTTATGTAAGACCTGCTCCCGTTTGATATATGTTATAGATGTATTGTGAAACCTAGCATT
Organism: Aythya ferina; assembly: GCF_964211825.1. Lineage (NCBI taxonomy): Eukaryota > Metazoa > Chordata > Aves > Anseriformes > Anatidae > Aythya > Aythya ferina. The sequence goes on along the minus strand of NC_140298.1, from coordinate 99,741,252 downwards.
ATGAGCATTGTATTACATCACTGCTGGAAGAAAATAGTCTTTATAGGAAATAATGCAGCAAGAATTTTTACTGATAAAATTAATTGTAAACAGTTTCAAATGTTGCAAATCAAGCCTCTATTCCATGATTCTCTGCACATAACTGTAAGTTTGAGGTCCTCTTTTGGCTCTTCTCTCTTCTGGGAACTTTGTTTTACACAAATATACTTCAGGTATGCTTTCTCCTTTTTATTTTATTTTATTTTATTTTATTTTATTTTTTAGTCGTTTGTCCCATCTGCTTAGAAAGTAAAGGAAAAAAGAAATTTCTTTTGCAGTTTGACAAAAACCTCTCCCTTTTGAATGCTTTTAGATCTTTGATTTACTTTAAACTTACATCCGGTCTACTTCCTCAGATGTTTTTTTGGGGGGAAATTCAAAGGATTCGTCTTTAAATCTCTGATGGAATACCTAAGGGTCATGATTCCAGTGTCATCCCATGACGCTCAGAAGATCTTTGCCTCCTTTTCCACTGAATAGGTTATGAGAGAAGAGGGTGCTAGGGTCAGCTCCAGGAATTGTTCCATGGTGACATTGATGTTAGGAAGAATGTTCTTCTCAGCTTCAAAGGTATTCTCTGAAACCTTGGAGAAATGAGAATTACTAAAAGAGACTTTCTCTGAATCTGAGTTTCAGCAAAGAAATGTAACCTCTGCCTTACACATTCTGCAGCATATATAAAAATTGTTTTCTTCTTAGAAAAGATGGTAAATCTGGGAAGTGCCTTCCACTTTTGACTTGTTCATGAAACTGTCATAAATAGAAAATAAAGAAACAGTTCTGTATAGTGATATGTATTAAGTTGCTGCTTTGAAGCCATTGTTGAAACTTATTAAAATAACTTTATATTTCATTGTTGGGAATTGGCACAAAGGGCGTGGACATGAGTCCGTGGAACAATTGTTTGATTTGAGCTTGCTTTAAGCAACCAGGAGTAGGCCTTAGCAAATCCCATGGCCTGCTGTAGCTGAGCAAACCAAGCTACCAGGGCAACTATGAGAGTTCCCACATTGCCCAATTGAGGAATTCAGAAAAATATTGTTACCCACAACTGGCTTCAAGGACAAGATCTACGTGACTGCTAATCACAAGGGGGGTTGTTTTCTTGCAGGTGGGGTTGTTTTCTTGTAGTTGTTTGTCTGAGTGCTTTTGATCAATAATCTTGTGTGAAACACTGTCCGCCCCTGTTAAGTTCACTATAAAAGTTAGGCTATTCAGGCAATAAAATGGAGCATGATCTGACTACTGATGTCTGTCGTGCTTTCGGCCGTGCTTCCTGCAACGCCCTCTAACATTTCATATTAATAATTTCAATATTATTCCAACATTATTCCTCCAAAATAATAGGGTCTACCTGCCTTTTTCATCTACTAATGAAATAACTGATATTTTAGTAATTTCATGAAATGTGTCATTTTGCAATTCAAATGAAATACATACAAGACATCTGATAGACACCTTGTATGGAACTTCTGCCCCAAACTTTTAAATTGGTTTGAATAACTTTTCTGATGTCTTTCTCCAATCAGAAGACTTTACCAAGATTGTGAATTTAGAAAATTGTACTGAAATTAATTCTGCAGAATTTCACTTGAAGCATCTTCAAACAGCTTTCAAGTGGAGTATCACGTCTAAATAAATAGTCTAGATTGTTTTGAAAAGGTATTAAGTATGCTATGTACTCTTTACCACTAGAATTATAAGAACTAAATTTAATTGTTAATAATATTATCCATTTTCAATTAAAATTAATTGTTAATAATATTTTCTAGTAATAGAACTTTAATCTCATGATTCGTTTTTTTTTGTTACCATCTTCAAAGACAAAAGTCAAACAAACCAAAGGGAAAAAAGATAATTCATATTTATTAACTTTTCAGGTGATTTAGATTCTATGAATGATTTCAGTACATGTAGTGAATACATTTAAATATTTCAATTCTGAATTTCATTGCCATGTAAAGGTACTAGTTTCATTTGATATGAGATTAACTCTGCTTACTTGATACAGTAAAATAGCTTTCATGGCATACTTTTTCACATGTGATATACCAGATAAACTGGAATATATTTCTGTCTGGAATAATAAAACCAATTTTTTAAATTTGATATCTTTTCATAGAAATTGATTAAATTATTAATAAACATTCTTATAACAATGTTCTGTATGAGCAAAGTCTAAAAAGGTTTACTTTTGTTTCTATTTTTCTCAAGGAAAAATAAACCTGAAGAAAAAAGATCAATGATGAAACAAGTTTAAAGCAAAGCTAATGCTCCATCTCCAGAAGCTGTGTCTTTCTTTAATAATCAAATGTTATGGTATATCTGCAGAGAATAAATCACACAACAGTTCAGTTCTGGACAGTAATCTTTCCTGACAGTACAACATTAATACTTTCAAGGAAGTAATGGAAGATTTTATTTTTAACTTTCAAAAATAAATAGTGCATTACAGTCTCAAAAGTATATTCTCATCATGCAGAAACAGGAAAATGCTACATTTCTACTTCAATTCAAAGAATTTTGTACTATTTTCATAGCAAATAGATAATACGTACTAATATGCAGTCTAGCTTGACTATCAGGGACAGTGATAGTGCAAATGTGACAAATATATGCAAAAATGTATGAATGTTCTCAATTCAGTGAAAAATTCATATTGATAATATGAATTTTAAGAATGTCCAGTGCCCACACTCAGTTCAAATCTGGTAGTATTTTGTCTTTTATGAGATTATGAAGGTAAAAGCTAATGAAGAAGTGTGTACAGAAAGATAGTACATTTATTATGATGGTGTGCATGGTATGGTTTTATTTTTTTCCATCTGTTTTTTAAAGAAAAAAGTATCAGCTGTATTGACAAAAGCAATGTATACATCAAAATTAAATTCATTGTTACTGTGAGATTTAAAAGCAACTTTTTTTTTTTTTTTTTCTGAATATAGAATTAAAAACTCCTATAATTACCAAAACTTTGCTGTTATTTTATTTTAATTGGTTTTTGGTCTATGTTGAAAGACGAACATTTTCTTCACTTTCAGTACTGCTAATGAGCAGAAATTTTCAAAGTCTTACCCTGCACAGACAACAAGTGAAGACAAACTAAGTAGTTATAACTTCTTCCACATTTCTTCCAGGATGATTGCAATTACTGCCTGCAGTGAATACGAGATTAAAAGTGGATTATTTAAGGGGATCTTCTAACAGGTAGACTAAACAGTGTTTCAACATCTTAAATCCCTGCAGAGTAAAGTCCTGTGGAGGATAGATCAGGATCTCACCTCTGGTCCCTTTTCTGAACCACAAGTACCTCTTTGCCCCAGTCACATACTTTCCAAGATCTCAGAGCTCTTCTACAGCCAAACCGTGCTGAGAAGTGTTCTCTTGTTCTCTCACTATCATCGGTCTTAAAATTCATAAGTGATACTTCTTAAGGGAACTTTTTTTTTTTTTTTTAATACTCTCAAGCATTGCTGTTTATTTTGGTAAGTGGTAATGGTGTGTATAATTTTATGCTATCTGGACACATAGCGCTTTTCCTGCTTTCTGTATACTTGTCATGGTTTTGGTTGTATCAGAGTTCATTTTTATTTTTATTTTTTTGTAGAGGTTCACACAATGCTGTATTTTGGATTTTTGATGGAAATAGTGGTGAAAACACACTGATGCTTCAGAGCAGTGCTCACATGGAGTCAAGGACTTTTCTGCTCCTCGTGGTGCCCTGCCAGTGCAGAATCTGAGGGTGCACCAGGAGCTGGATGGGGACACAGCCATGACAGCTGGCCCAGGCTGGCCAAAGGGATGTCTTGTGGAGTCAGCAGTAACAGCTGGGGGAAAGAAGGAGGAAGGGGGGGATGCTGGGAGTGATGGTGTTTGTCTTCCCAAGAAACCATTCTGTTTGATGAGCCCTGCTTTCCTGGGAGTGGCTGAACACCTGTCTGCCCCTGTTGATGGGAAGGAGTGAATTAATTCCTTGGTTTGCTTTGTTTGCATGCATAGCTTTTGCTTTCCCTAGTAAACTGTCTTTATCTCAACCCAGGAGTTCTTGCACTTTTATCTTTCCAGTTCTCTTCCTCATTGCACCTAGGGAGAGTAAGTGAGTGTCTGGGTGGTGCTGAGCTGACTACTAGGGCTAACCCAGAACAGTACGAGAGGCTGGAGGTGAGACTCTGTGGTGAGGCTGCCTCTTGCAGCAACATGTGACGACTTCCAGTCACTGGGATTAGTCTCCTACCTTCAATAGTGAGTGAGATTAGGAAGCAAGAGAGATAGATAGGGAAAAGAAAAAAAAAAAAAAAAAAAAAAAGTAGAAGAGGAAATGGATAATATAGACAATAAGGACTACAGTAACATATGGCTGCCTACCTTTTCTGAGAGTTATTTTCCCTTTGCTTGACTTAGGCAAACTGATCAAGGGAACAATAAATGTTTCTCTGGGAAACCCTTATCTGTTCTACTGCAAATCACTTCTGGTTATATTGTTGTAGTTACAAAGGCAATGTTTCCTTCAAAGGCAATGTTTCTTTCAAAGGCACACTGTAGAAAAGTGCAGAGCCAGGGAACACAACCCTTATACATCTGATCTAAAATGAGAGGAGATGGCACTTCACCCCTTTGAGGAAGCAATGCCTAGCTTCCATAGTTTGCTTAAAGTCTAGGATCCTGTTTAAAAGATTATAAACAATATATTCTCAACTACATAGTTATAAACATATATATTCTCAACTAAATAGTGAATATATACTAAAAATGACTTCCCTGAATAGCTTGCAGTTAAAGTACAAGATCAAAGATGATCCTATGATGTTTCTCCATGATTGACAATTTCTGCATTTGACACATAGATATGAAAAATTTTTCAGTTTTTTCTTTTCAAAAACCTTGTTGACCAGACAATTAATATTTTAATAGCTCCCTTTTAAAACAATATAGTGAAATCAACACTTTCTTATAAAGACATTCTACTGCACTGTTATACAACTGAAAGAGTATGGCTCTCTCTTCGGTATTTTTGGTACCCTAATTACCATTTCAGCTAGTGCTGTGCAATGCGTGAGTTTGTTGTGGCTTGTGAAAATTTGAATTTGGTGACCAAAAAAACCCTAAATGTAAGTATATATTCCTTAAATTCAGCACGTCATGTTTGTCTGATTCAACTATCTATAGAATCTTACTAGAATTAAAAAACAGGTTAGACAGAAATGACATCCTTGATATAAGAGCCACTCTTGCTGCACAACATTAAGTGTTTTATATCTCAATAGAATTATCTTCACCAGAGAGGGAGAACTTTCTCTATATCAAATTCACATACTATAGAGAGCTTATAAGAGGGAGAAAGGAAGAGCAGCTGATTGATGAAAATAAGTAGGTGGGATAGGAAGTATATACAACCACTATAGTGTTTAAGAATACTACACATTGACTTATGTTGCTCCTATTTACAGAGGGGCTATTGTAGATCTTTCTGTCTTCGGGGAAGTGAGGAATATGTGATAGGTGTTATAAGCAAGAAATCATTTCTTTGCCTTTTTAAAGAAAAAAACAACAACAACAAGAAGTAACACACACAACAACAACTAGAGAGTAGGAATGTAAATTTCTTCTCTAGAGGGCAGGTGGATAAGGACTTTAAGTCAGAGTCAGAAGCCGGTAGTTGATACTGATGTTTACAGGATCTTTTACAGGACAGAAAGGGCAAATCTGCCATGATAAATTTTTACAGAGATTTCATTCTACCACTACTTCCATTAAGACAAAACAGAACATTAAGCATGTAGTAGTACTAATTACAAAATGTTTTATACCACTGGTTAAAAGCAGAAAGGAAAAAAAAATAAAAGCCATAGCAGCCTCCTGCTAAACCATAGAACCTTCTGGTCATGGACAGAAAGGGACAGAAATACACCCCTACAAAAGTGATCACTGCTACTGTTTCCTCTGCCATAATCTCCTCTTTCCACTGTACACCTAGGGGAGACATAGAGGAAACAGGAGATGGAAGGCTGCCCTTTGGCACCTGGAGGCTGACAGCTCCTTTCATCAGCTGTGTCCTTTCAAGCATTTCTCCCGCTTACAGCCACAGGGGAAATCATGATGAAAATGGAGGGGACTAGTCTTGTTTGATTCAGGCATCGAGCCTGTCTCATAACACTTCCAGGCAACAAGTGGAAAGTTGCTGAGGGAAGAATTTCTCAAGCTGAAGATATCAAATGAGGCTATTTCCCAACATTCCCTGGACACTCACAAAATCTGCTGGATCTGTTTCTTGTCAGAACTTTAAACACCTCTGATGCACTGCATATTCCTACGGTACTGCCTTCCTTCTTATTGGGCATGGCAGGAAAAGGAGAGCTATTTAGAGAAGGACTAGCAAGTAAAAGTCACTAGTGCTAAGTGTGGGATGCTGAAGGGTCCTTTCATATAGTGAATAAAGACAGTTGGGAAGTGGTAGAAAATGGGTGAAGGCAATGTGCAAAGCTTGTATTGAAGATTGGACAAATGAAAGCAATACGGTAGGTAGTATAAAACCAGTGAGAAGGTCACATCTAAATAACACAGTTAGGAGAGTTTATAAGATTATGAGCTGACAGAGAGAAGATTTCAGTAACAGTCAATTTTAGCACTGAAAGGAATTTTATTAGACTAAGGAAAGCAATAATACAATATTCAATAATCCAGTAATTGCTACTTTTATCTAGGATGTCTGCATTCTCTTCATCCCTGCCTCAGCATGTCTGTCCATTTTTAAATCAACTTATTTAAGTCCTGCAACTGGGGAGGAACAAATCCATGCATCAATACATGCTGGGGGACTCCCAGCTGGAAAACAGATTTATAGAAAAGGATCTGGGGTTCCTGTTGAACACCAAGTTGTCAGCATGAGTCAGCAATGTGCCCTCACTGCTAAGACAGATAATAGTATTGGCTGCATTAGTGGCATTGCCAGCAGGTTGAGGGAGGTGATCCTTTCCTCTATTCAGCTCTGGTGAGTCCATGCCTGGCATGCTGTGCCCAGTTCTGGGCTCCCCAGTACAAGAGACACATGGGGCAACTACAGAGAGTTCAACAAAGGGTCACTACAATGATTAAGAGACTGGAGCATCTCTCCTGTGAGGAAAAGATGAGAGAAAGCTCATCAATGTCTACAAGTACCTAAGGGGAGGGTGCGAAGAGCCAGGATCTTTTCAGTGGTGCCCAGTGCCAGGACAACAGGCAATGGACACAAAGAGAAACATGGGAGTTTCTGTCTGAACATCAGGCAGCACTTCCTAAGTGATGTCTCCTATTGCCTCTGCCAGGGACACACTACAGTGATGGAAGGACAGCCAGTGTAAGGCAGTAGGACTTTTTTTGTGTTTACTTGTTCTTTAATCTGAAAAAAAAAAAAAAAATCTTCCACAAGGTATAACACTACAATGATAAAACAAGAGGATACTAAGAAAATAAGACATATTTTCCAATATTACACATAATAAACACATCCTGACCTAATGGGAGATTTCACAGAGATTCATTTTCCAGGGGTAACAAGTTCTGAATGAATCTATGAAAACTGTAACCTACCCGGTTACAATGGTTACAAAGATATTTCCTTAAGATAACTATGGTAAAAATTAGTGTGTATTGCTTTAGGTTGTGGCAAATGAAATGAAATATCCTCTACCTATTTCTGTTTTTGAGCTTTAAAAAAGTAGAACTATAGTCATTTTGTCGTTAATGAGATTTGGATATCTTTGATGAAGCATATAAGGGACTAATACTAGATTAAATAGGATAAGAGAAAATATTAATTTGAATAGGATAAGAAATGTGTTGGAAAAATGTGCTTTCTCCCAGTTTGTTTAATCCTTACTATTAAGGAAAGGAACCTCCATTTTTAAAAAGAGTACTTTCTGTTTAAAGCTATTTTCATTCAGCTCTATAATAGCCTTTGTAATCATGTCATGTATCTTTAGCAATGAATGTCCTTAGTGATAGATGCTCTTGCTGTTAAGTGTTGCAGTAAATCTGGGAAAGTACTGCTTTGTTTTGTGTTTGTCCTGACAATACATTTCAACTTTGTATTGTGTTTTCATAAAGTTGTGGGTTTAGTTCATATCCACCAATTACATCACTGAGCTAAATCACACAAAACCCTGACAAACAAGGGCTCTCCTCTTCTCTGGTTCAGGAGCTTTCTCTGTTAATGCGATGAGTAGTTATGTAGAGCAGTTATCTTCAATTACTTAAAGCCAAAGGGAAATAAAGTTCAATGTGAACGAACTTCAAAGATCTACAACAGTAGAAGTGAGATCCATTAATCTACACAACGTCTAAATTCCACACAAGCAGCGATTATAAAAGTTAATCTTGTTGACATAAATCTTTAATATTTGAAGCACACTGCCAGAATACCTTTGCCACTTGATTAGTGTTTGTTATAAGTAAAGAGAATTTATTATGTGGAATGCATAAACTGGGCAATAATGTCAAGGATCAATGCCTTACAGGTTGAACAGTTTACCAAGCTATTGAATATATGGTCTATTAAGACACTAATTGAGTTTGTAGCATTCTGCTAAGGTCAATGAAAAGAGTCAATATATATAGAAACAAACTAATTAGCAGAACTGATGAATGTGTCAATGAAATCAGTGAGTATGTAATATATTTTGGGTGTGAAGCACTATTGTGTAATAGTGTCTTGTATTGTTTTGAGAGAGCTCACTGTATGATCCATGTTATAGCACATTACATTAACAGATTGTCAGAAATAACTTCATCAAAGGTTATGTTTTGTACTGAAAAGTAATGTCAATCCTGACTATACAAATTGATGCACATGCAACATGGACAAAATGTAGTGATATACCACTATAAAGGTGATCCAGTTTCCAGTGAGATGTTAAAAACCCGAATTGGTACATGCACAGACAGCCACCACTTTCCCTTCACATCCAAAGTGTTGTGTCCAGTTCTAGGTGCTAGTACAAGAAATACAGGGACACAAAGATGATAAATGAACCAGAACATCTTCATATGAAGGGAGGCTGCTCTGGGACTGTTCAGCCTGAAGAAAAGAAGGGTCAGGGAGAATCTCATTAATGTGTACCTGATAGGAGGAAATGAAGAGGAAACCAGACTCTTCCCAGTAGTACCCACTGGCAAGACAAGAGGCAATGGACAAAAATAAAAACTTATGAAATTCCATCTTAACACAAGAAAACACATTTTTTCCATGTCAGAGTGACCAAGTACTGGCACAAGTTGCTCAGAGAGGTTGTAGAGTGGAGATATTTAAAGCATGGTTCTGGAAAACCTTTTCTAGGTGACTTCTGGAGTAGGGGGAGCTAGACCAGATGATCTCAAGGGGTCCCTTTCAGTGTAAACAATTCTGGTATACAGTAAGGAGTGTGTACAAGGTGGGAATTTTCACCAGGAAATGTCATGTGTCTCCTAAAAGATCCCCATTTTAATGAGATTTTAGTTCTTGAACTATCCTTTTGCATGATAGATACTGACCACAAATTTTATTATTCATTAGTAATACACACTAATAGTACAACTATTATAATTGATATAAATTATAAGTGATAACAGTAATGTGGCCTGTGATAATAACTAGCTCAAATACTAAGGTGTCTTCAGTAGGTATCTTTAGTTGCAGAATAAAATGAGTGTCCAAAATCTTAAAAATGTATCTGTTACCTGCACTAGCTTGTATTTAATAGAAGAGTGATCAGCATTGTCAGTTCTGTTGTGGTCAGGTGCTTTGCCTTATTCTGTCTTTAGCTAGGGAAACAGTTCTGAAGTGTTCCTTTTAATAGACATGCTACTGAAGTAAATAGGAGATTTTTTATTATTATTATTTTTGCCTAAATAATACAGACATAAGCAAGATAAAAGAATTCACAGAAATTTTGAATGCTGAACTCATGTCTTTCACAGTGTGTAAAACTGAATCCATTCTGAGCAAGTTCTTCGAGATCCATAGGAGAAAGGAACAGCTGTGAGCTGAGAATTTGATCATGATTACTTTAGTTACTTTATCTGCTTGTATTATTACTGGGTTGCAATCACACATCACTGCCTAGTTCCAATGGTGACCATTGGAAATGATTATATCAAACTAGTTTGTTTATTTAAAGTTTATGAGTTCCTATTCCCACTTGGAATAAGTCATTCTTATTTAATGACTAATGTTTTATAGATCAGGAGTTCATAAAGCTTTGCATGTATGTTGAACTATTTTTGTAGACTTTTTTCTTCCTCAATATTATGAATGATCATCAGGTATTCAATTGGATCAAGTTGTGAGGTTTTAGTAATTTTAATCAAATATTATTTTTGTTAGAGTTGTTTTATGAGTCACACTATTTATTGTTTGTGGTTAATTTTCTTCGTAATTCAGTGTGACAAAAGAATTTAAAAAATATATAATTTATTTTTTCCACAGTAAACATTTCAGTTTAGTTAATTAATGAAGAGCTGATCTGCATACATTCCTCAACATGACTGAAAATCAAAAGCTGACATGGCCCCACAGGTTTATTTACTTTATATCTGAAGCAGTGAGCATTGTCAATTTTATATCAAGTGAATGTAGGCTGTGTCTGCACAGTATCACAAATAATCTCAATATCATAACATATTGTTTTCTAAGTAGATCATAAAACTAGGAAAATAAAACTAATCATATGGACCACTGGATCTTTGAATGTTTTATTTCTTTGAAAGCCAAAAAGCACCATTCTTTTTAATCAATTAAACCACAAACTATACTCACCTTTAAGCTGATATTCAAGCCACTTTATTCATAACAGAGACTGAAAACAAAATCTGTTTTGAGTTACTATGTCTTGCTCTGTTCTATCTTGTTTGCAACTTGCTATACTGTGCAATGGGACTGGGCCATCACTCAGCATGCATGGGAGCATCTTGTGTCACCAAGGGACAGAAAGTGTCAGAGGGACAGCAAAAGGAATCCCACTGGAATGATGGATGCCTTCAGGCATTCTCTCTTCTTGATTAGGAGCTGTGGGCTGCAATGGTCAGTGGTCTTGTAGAAAATTAGAAAATGATCCCTGCAGCAGAATCATCCTGCCAAAGAAAATGACTGAAAAACCTCCAGAAAAGATAAATTTTGTCTTAGGAATGTCAGACGTCTTTGAGCTCTTGAGATTTGACAAACTTCATCATAGAGGCTGACTGGCTTCTGACAAAGTTGTCTGGCTCCAGGTTTGAGTGTATGAAGACAAAGCACCCTAAAACCCACCTTGGCCTTGCACCGGAAGTACATGTATTGATGGCACCTCAGGATTTATGGCTCTGGGAGAGGTTTGACAGTGTGACTGGTGGCCCAAACAGTACAGCTCTTAAGCAGTACTGTTTCCCAATCTGCCCCTGCAATGCCAGGGCAAAGAGAGCATCAGCAGAGTTGGACCAGGTAATGAGCCTACACCACAAACATTGCTGTGCTCTATTTGAAAATAACATGAGCCTGAAACAGTAAGTAAAATAGGCCTGGCATGGTCAGGAGAGTTTATGGAATATCTGTAAATGCTTTTTTCCACCAAACCTTTTATTGTATCCACAAAGCACTTTGTTCACTCATCATGGACAAGAGCTTAACAAAAATTGAATCATGTCCTGGACCTGTGAAGATTACTAACATGGGTGTAGCTTCTGAGGAGTCCAGTAAAACTCTGCTCACAGAATTTCCCACTGCAGCATAAGTAGCAGAGCTGGGGCTGTGCGCAGCGGGAGCTCTGGGTGTGTTTCTCGCAAACTGGATGCAGGGTATTCTGGAGTCACAGCACCTGGGCAGAAACAATGTAAAGGATATTCCCAATGAATTTCCAGTACCCCTTACAGCAGAGGGACGAGACTCTTAGCTCACTAATTATAAACACTGATATGACAAACCTACCAAATTTTGCATATTAGCTTGCAAGTCTTTAGGTTGATCTGTCACTTAAATTGTCTCCAAGGAAGAGAGAGAAGGATCATAAAAATAATACATAAAATGTGCCTGTGCATATGTTAGATGAATATAGAATAAGGACAGCATTTATTTATTGGCAAAATGCTGCACTAAAAAGTGCATTTACAGATATCTTGCATAACAATAATTGTGGTCTTTCAATGGACAACCTTATCCTAACAGAATTGCTACTCATCAGTACATCTTCAGTTAAGCAAGAGTTTTTCAAATGCTTTTCAATTTTAAGCATGGTATTACAGAAATGAATTAGTTTTAAAAATTTTAACATTTTCTTTCAAATGTTCATTATCCTCTTTAAAAGTGAAGCCACTACAATTCAAGCAATTGTATTTGAAACAACTGTGATTATAAATCTTACATTCAATAGCAGTGGAATTAATTGAGACTAAATAAACCAAGATTTTCTTTTCATGTGAATAGTTAATTAATCAGTCCTGCTTTCTGTGAATATCTTTGTGCTTAACATGTATTTACTGGAACAAAGAACAGACTCTAGATAATTTGAAGTTTATTTACTTTTCTTTTGATCATTTACTTTTTATTCTTAGTAATATTTCAAACTATGCACAAGATATATTCTGCCTCTTAGTTAATGAATATGTATTTTTAAAAATAAGAAAAAAAAAAAAGCTATGTGATAAAACGATGATGAATGGCTTCCTCTGAACATAACAAAGACTAGTCTGTTAAAAACGTGCCTGTGTTATGGTCACCTTCTAATTTATGATTTTGGAAACAAATCAATGTGCTTATTCATATACATTTTTAGATAATAAACATTCTTACCATAGATTCATAAATATTCTTAGAAGTAAAGAGAAAACTGAAGGGAGACCTCATCAATGTGTATAAATATATGAGGGGAAGGTATCAAGAAGGTGGAGCCAGTCTCTTTTCAGTTGTGCCCAGCAAGAAGACGAGAGGCAACGGGCACAAACTGAAGCACAGCAGGTTCCAGCTGAATATGAGGGGGCACTTTATTGTGAGAGTAACAGAGCACTGTAACAGGTTTCCCAGAGAAAAAAATGTCATAACTAATGGGTTGAGATAAGGACAGTTTAGTAAGGAAAGCAAAAGACATATAAAAACAAAGCCAGACAAGGTTGCTTATTCCATTTGCTGCTTCCCATCAGCAGGCAGGTGTTCAGCCACTCTCAGGCAAGTAGGGCTCATCATGCAGAATGGTTTCTTGGGAAGATAAATGGCATCACTCCCGACATCCCTCTTTCCCCCTTCTTTCTCCCAGTTTTATTGCTGAGCATGACACCACATGCATCATCCCTTTGGCCAGCCTGGGCCAGCTGTCCTGGCTGTGCCCCCTTCCAGCTCCTGGTGCACCCCCAGCCTTGCAGGGCACCACCAAGAGCAGAAAAGTTCTTGGCTCTGTGTGAGCACTGCTCAACAAAAACTAAAACATTGGTGTGTTATTCTCACCAGAAATCCAAAACACAACATTGTGTTAGCCTCTTTGATGAAAACAAACTATATCCTCAGCCAAAACCATGACAGAATTTATGGCTTTTTTGTTGGATAGATTATTTCTTGAACTTTGAAAAATTTATGAATCTTGGCTAAGGATGAACAAAAGTCTCCAGGTAAGAAAATGCAACAGTCATTTATGAGATGTTCATAATTACTGAAATACTATTTCACTATAATAAATATAGATGATGGTGACAGACACAAGTCTGTCAAATGTTATTATTACTTTAGAGGACATCCATAGCTGTTTAAATGAGAGAATAATGTAAAGTTAAAACTTACATGAGCCACCAACTTGAAAAGCAGCAGAAATTACTGTAAGAATTTAAGGGTTGTTATAAGCTTTAAATGCTATCCAACAAACACAGGTAGTGAGAAGATTTCAGACTTACAGAGGCAATGGCCAATGTGTTCAGTTTCAGACTTGTAAGAGGCCCATTGGAAAATGTTTTCATCTACACAAATGCACCTGTTACTGATGTCAGCTAGACTTACAATTACAAATGAAGTTACACTTGTGGTTTTGGTACATATTGCTACACCTGTCAGAACTCATATTTGTAAGTCAAAAAGAGGAGAACCTAAAATGCACCAATAAATTTAAACCTAACAGATTTTTTAGGAATATGCATGAGAACATATTTTACTTATTTCATATTTCCTGGCCTGTGTGAAAAGCTAACCTAGGAAGATTTTAAAGTTTTGCATGAAGTTTTAATAATAAACCAGCTTACTTGATTGGTCAGTAAGCGTACTTTACTTTCTAAGACCATCTATATTCATTTTCATTAATCATTATTCAACTGTCTGGGCAATGGAGGACAGAGAATCTGAAATGCAAACCCATTTTAGTACAAATGACTGTCATTAACATCACTGTCTAGGAATGCTTTGTGTGATTTTCTTAACAGAATAGTTATCCATTCAAAGAGCAGAAACATTTCACATGTGACTGAAAGAATACCACATATGACTAACAGCAAATATCGAAAGCCCTGAAGCCATCTCTGAAAAGTGTTTATCAAGACTTTTTAGTGAATATCCATGAATAATGGATACAATCAAAGACAATCAAGCCTGGTTTAAGTGGTTTGCATATGATTTGCTAACCAAAGGAAAGGAGCTAAGAAATACAGAAATCACCTCAGAGCAACTCCATTAGTGAAGATGTTATTCCTTCTCTCAGGAACTGGAGAGCAAAATCTATCAAGCTTGTCTCCTAGTCCCTTGGCTCTCTTGATTGTGTTTTACAAGTCTTCTCTCTCTTCTCAGTGGTTTTCCATGCCAGGACAAGAGGCAATGGGAACAAACAAGAACGCAAGAGGTGTGTGTCATTAGGAAGCCCACTTTACTGTGTGGGTGAAGGATCACTTGCACAGGTTGCACAGGTTGCTGTGGAGCATTTTCCTTGAAGATCTCCGAAAGCTACCTTGACATGGTCCTGGGAAACCTGCTTTGGGTGGCCCTACTTGAGCAGGGGGTAGGACCAAATGACCTCCAGAGGTCCCTTCCAACTTCAACCTGTCTGTGATTCTGTGAAAAAAAGTCCATTCACAGGTGTTTGATGTTATGTGCTTCCTAAAAGCCTTCCCCTCTCCCCCTCCTTTTAAAAATCTTATGAACCCATCATCACTGAAAAAGAAGTTGACAGCTCTCAGTATAACAACAACAAAAGAAAGTCAATATTTTTATATATTTGTTATCCTTTCAGAACAGTCATACTCACTAATTTGTTCTTGGTGGTTTCTGAGGATGAGAAAGGTAAGACATTTAACTGCAATCCCATGTATTACTTACTCCACAGACGTGGATAGAATTATTTGGACAGACTTTTATTTAAAAGTTTTATTTAAAAGTTAAAATTTAAAATTTATTTATTATTTAAACAGACTTCTGATATTTGCTGATTTATGGCCTATTTCGAAGTTAAATAATATGAAAAACACATAATGAATTTATCATTTTTATCAGTAAATTGATTGTAACTGAACTGATAATTCTAATTATTCTGCCCTAATTTACTCTGAAGTAAAATGATTCAAGTATTTTTAAAATGTTGAATTTACACCATTTGTAAGATAACATGGGGAAAGATGCATGCTTACTTGACAAAGAAATAAAATGATAAATCACTAACTTGCTTAACATAAACTATGTGGTGTGCATAAACAGCATAATACACCTTATCCTTGCTTCTGGGAATTCCTCTTGTATGTTCAGAGTCTTAACAGATGGGTACTACTACTGGCAAGGAAGATCCTTGGCTAGACAATGACTAAGTTGGCTAAGTTGTTTAAAATATTCTAAAGGAGTGAGTCCATAGATTTTTAGATTTCAGTTTTATCATTAAGAGGGAACATAGATACTGTTAGAGCTTTAAAGACTAAATCTTCCAGTTTTGAGATGGTAAACTGTTGACAACACCGTATTCAGGTAATAGTATCAAATCATCTGAAATATATTAACTTACCATACATGTATATTTAAAAAATTTATGCAACTTCCATGTGAAAAGTGGTGTTTCTGCAAATTGAAGATGGCATGGAGCTCATTGGAGAATGTAGCTTGGGATAGTAGAAGAAGTGGGGACACATTATTCAGAAAAGAGAAGATGAACTTTTTTATGTTCAGGTCTTACAGTTGTAAATAATTATAATAATATGTGATTATAGATGCTCTGAGGATAGGTTTGCTAGTTAAAGACACAATTTATATGGTCTCCTTCTGCTTTTCCCCTCATAGGATATATTTCTTTCTTCAAAATGCAGTACATAGCAAGTCATATTGTGATGCCAAAGACAATTCATTGTTACAACATCATCTACCTTTCACCATCAGTTGAATGTGCAGAATACTCCTCATATATTTTAATGAGCCAATTGCTGATTAAAGCTGTTCAGGTTAAATGAGGGGAAAAAAATACATATTAGGGTAATAACTTGGGGTTTTAGATTTAACAAAAACTGTATGGAATACTTTCACTGTTGTTAATGATATTTAATAGAATCGATGGAATTCTCCAGTCCAAGAAGAAGCTGCAAAAGAATCTCTAACAGGTATGATGTGTCATTCAGTTCACACCCTGCACACTAAACCAGAATAAATCTAAAAAAGAAGGATGCTGAGGAATTTTGATTGTCTTGATGAGGTATTCCCTATATAATGTGTTCTGTTGCTAATTTGCTAATTTGCTGACTTGGAAACACTGGCAAAGAATTGGGAGTTTTAATTTTTAAGCATTACAATATTAAAGAGGGTACATGCTGAGACACAAAACTTTAAAAAAAAAAAAAAAAGAAAGAAAGAAAGAAAATCTCTATCTACATTGCAGCTTTAATGCACTCTAAGGACTAATACCCACATCACAATCATCCCACAGGCCAGCTGCTTGATTAAAATTGCTGGTCCAGACCTCAGTAAATAGCTGAAATTGCTTTAATATTAAAATCATAAAACTCATTTTGGCAAATTCAGAAACTTCTGAAAATTCTGACCTCTAAAGCTTCATAGACCACCATCCACTAACAAATATATACCCAGATTAACAAAGGTGTGTAGGTCTCTGTTTGTTAGGTAGATAGTTGCCTAGATGCCATAGGTATTATAATCACAATGAAGAGAGATTCTCAGAGTAGCTATTTCTACTCCTGTTTGGGGAGATACTGTAGGCAAGCTTACCACACACATAAATATGTACTTGATTGTAGTGGGTTTACGTGGCAAGGTTTTGGTAGCAGGGAGCCATAGGGGTGGTTTCTGTGAGAAAGATCTAGAAGCTGCTCCATGTTTGGGAAGGGCCCCACTGCTGACCAGAGCCGAGACAATAAACGATGTTGTTTGCGCCTCTGTGAGAGCATATTTAAGACAGGGAAAAAAACGCTGCGCCACACAGCAGCCGGGAGAGTCAAGGGAGTGAGGAACAGCACCAAGGTCAGAGTAGAAGGAGGGGGAGAAGTGCTCCAGGCGCCGGAGCAGAAGTCCCCTGTGGCCTGTGGTGAGGACCATGGTGAAGCAGGATGTCCCCCTGCAGCCCATGGAGTACCACGGTGGAGCAGGGTTCCACGCTGCAGCCCGTGGAGGAGACCATGGTGGAGCAGGTGGCCCTGCACCGATGGAGGCTGCCGCCTGTGGAAGACCCCTGCCGGAGCAGATTCCGGGCCTGACCTGTAGCCCGTGGAGAGGAGCCCACGCAGGAGCAGGTGACCTGGCAGGAGCTGCTCTCCGTAGGGGAGCCAGGTTGGAGCAGTTTTCTCCTGAGGGATGGACCCCGTGGTACGGACCCATATCTGGAGCAGTTCTGAAAGAGCTGCTGCCTGTGGGAAGCCCACGCCGGATCAGTTCATCAAGGACTGCATCCCGTGGGTGGGACCCCACAGCACAGGGGACGAGAGTGACCGAGAAGAAGTGCTGTAGACTGACCATAACTCCCATTCCCCGTTCCCCTGCGCCGCTCGGGGGGAGGAGGTGGAAGAGGGTGGATGGGGGGGGGAAGGTGCTTTTGTTTTTTTTTTTTCCTTTGTTTTCTCACTTCTCTCGCTTGTTAGTTGTAGGCAATAAATCTTACTATCTCCTTATGCCGAGTCTGTTTTGCCCGTTACAATAATTATTGCGTGATTTTCTCGTCCTTATCTCAACCCTTGAGCCCTTTTCACATATTTTCTCCCCATTCCTCTTTGAGGAGGGGGAGTGAGAGAGCGGCTGTGGTGGAGCTCGGCTGCCCACTCGAGCGGAACCACGACATTGATAACGGAATTTTCCATGTAATACTGGGAAGCTGCGGTTCAAATCTTTGTTATATAGGCCTGACTTAGGTCTCCAGTATTCTCACAAACTAGTCTGTTGACTACACTCTGTGGTGGTTTTAGTTGAGTGGGCAGCTGAGCTCCACCACAACTGCTTTCTCACTCCCTCTCCTCAAGAAGAGGGGAAGAAGAAAGTATAGTGGAAAGAAAAAAGTAACTCATGGGTTGAGATAAGGATGATTTAATTAAAGGGAATGGGAAGAGGGAAACAAACAAACAAACAAACAAACAAAAAAACAACCAAAGACAAAACAAACAAACAAACAAAAACAAGCAAAGGCTGTGCAGAAGCACAGAGAGAGAAAAGCAGTTAGTCTCTACTTCTCATCAATTAGTGATGTTCAGCCCCATCCTGGGAAGCAGGGCCTCAATAAACATAGCTTTTTTTTGGGAGGATAGACGTTTTCATAACAAGAGCCTCCCCTCTCCTTCCTCTTTCCCACCTTTTATTGTTGAGTGTGACGCTATGTGGCATGGAATATCCCTTTAGTTGGTTTAGGTCAGCTGCCCTGATGATGTCCCCTCTCCATCACCTGCCCACCCCAGTCTGCTGGCTCTGGGGGGTTTGGAGGGAGTCCTGATGCTGTGTCAGCACTGCTCAGCAGCAGACACAACACTGGTGTGATACCAGTGCTATTCTAGCTACAAGTGCAGAGCACAGCACTGTATGGGCTGCTGCAGGGAAAGTTAACTCTATCCCAGCCAGCCCCAGCACACACTCATTCTGGCTATTGTGGCATCTTAATCAATACTTCTATTTCAGCTATTCCCCAGATAGAAATTATCTTTTTTCTTTTTTTTTTTTTTTTTTTTTTTTTTTAAATATCAGAAATTACAGATATATTAAATGAAGTAGAGAGTCTAATACTCTTAGTAACCATTCTAGTGTTTGACTACCCTCAGAGTAAAAATATGTTTTCTTGTGTTCAGATGGAATTCAATGTGTTTTCATTTGTCTCCATTGCCTCTTGTCCTGCTAGTGGGTACCACTGAAAAGAGTCTGTGTCCCTCTTCATTTACTCCCATCAGATATTCATACATGTTGATAGGATGCCCCTAAGCCTTCTCTTCTCCTCTTCTCCAGGCTGACCAGTCCCAGCTCTCTAGGCCTCTCCTAACATGTAAGATGTTCAGGTCACTTTATCATTTTTGTAGCCTTGTGCTAGACTTTCTCCAGTTATATGTTTTAAGGGCCACTGAATATTTTCCTCATAGTGTTCATTCAAAATTATTGACACCGTTCAAGTCTGCTTAGTTAGAAATAATTCAAAGGAATGTTTTTATACAATGAACAAACCTTTAGCATAACAAAATTCTGGGAAACCTTTTAATGGGTTAGACATTTCATTGTACCTGAATAAGTGCATATTGTTCTTGGATAAAGTACTTTTTCTCACCAACCAGCCATTCAGAATTTCTTAATAATGCATTAAAATATATTCAAGGCTGAAAACCTGCTTTATTTTCAGATACGTGGCTAGTGACAGCTGATATTCTTATCCTTAGTAATCAGGGTTTATAATGAAAATGTTAATGAGCCCTGAACTACAGCAGAGCAAGTTGAAGACTCAGCTCTTATAAAAATTACAGTCAAAACGCTATACCTGAGTAACCTTTATGTTTGTTGAATACCTCTCTGATAAGAAGCTTAGGTATAAAGACTTGCAGAAGAAAGGCTTTTGAAAATATTTGCTGTATACAAGTTAAAAAAAATAATAAATTGTTTTATGTGGAATTGTTCTGCAGTAATATTATAAGCTTTAAAGGCAATAGAAACAATAGCAGACAGATCAGCACTGTAAATGTGATGTCAAGGTTAGAGATAAAAAAATTCTGTTGTTATCTAAAATAGACTTTTGTGTTGTAATAGTGACCTGTCCATGAAGATGTGAATTCTGTTAGTTTAAAATCTTATAAGGGAGACACAGATTGGAAAATCTAGACACTCCTGTTCCTGCCATACAAATTTTAAAATGCAAGAACTGCCAACAGGAGTTTGTGTAGCTTCCCACAGGAACATAGAGACTGAAAAAAAAAAAAAAAAGTCTTTCATAATGCTATTTAACCATTAGATTATCTGAAAGAATTAGCTTACATGGCTTTCTTTCCTGTTCAAACTCTTCCCATGGATATTTACAGCCTTTGCAGGATCAGTTGGAGGAGAAAACTGTTATTAAATACATTCTCTAATTTTGTGTCATTCAGATAGACTCTGTGTACAACACTTTTAAATTCAGGTCACAAGGGAAATGAGTCCTAGACACTTAAGTAGGTCTAGGAAACCTCCAGAAACGTCTTCTCTAGATTAAATGTAATGACTGCAACAATTATTAAAAACAATAATTACAAGTAATGTTGAAGGAATCTCAAAGCCATTGTGAGTTAAGAAGTTGTCACATAATATTCTGTGAATCCAGGAGCTTGCACAAGTTTTTACACTTTTACCTTTCTGGTTCTCTCCCTCATTGAGGTAGGGCTGACTGTGCCACACAGGCACTTGCTCACTAGCCTAGCTACCAACACCAAGGAATTCTCTCTTTTCAAGTAGTTAAAGAATTAAATTGATATTATTCAAAATATGATGAAAAATAATGAACTGCATGTGTCTTTTTATATTTCTCTTGGCTATGAACATGTTGGAAAGGAAAGAATCAATTCTGAAAGGTGAGGGATGAAGACAAACCTGGTGAACTGATTTTCAGGAAGCATTATTTGGTTTAATACTCTGTAAGATCAAGGGCTTTCAGAAAAAAAAAAAAAAAAAAATCTGGTATAGTAAATCAAAAGAAGGAGGAGGGGGAGGAGAGTCACAGGAGGAACTGAGAAACGTGTTCTACCACTATGCAATTTATTTCTGAGTACTGCAAATTGTAATGTAGACTGAAAAGAAATATCTTTCTTAAAAAAATCTGGTTAACTTTTCTTATAATATCTAGTAGCCTGGGGTGCAGAAAGAAAAGTGACAGCAGTTACTCAGTTCTGCCTCAAAAAATAAAACTGCTTGTACAAAATACTAGAAATGAACTGTTTCAAGCATTTGTAGTTTGTATATGACCTTTGATCTTTCTAATTGAAAATTGTTCTTTCAAGGCCTACAGTATGGTATAGCTGCATATAGTTTTGAAAATAGCAAGCCTACTTCTGTTACTTCTGAAGGATTCTTACCAAATATTTAAACTGTTTCATAGACTAAGAAAATTACAAAGGTAGACAGGTAGTGCATCTGGATCTTCCAGAAAGAGTTAGCAAACATGCTATTGACGAATAACACGTGTACAAGTATGGCTGGAAAAATATTTCAGGAATTCTCTTCTGATGAAGCAAATCAACTTGGATAATCACAGAATCACACAGAATTTCTAGGTTGGAAGAGACCTCAAGATCATCGAGTCCAACCTCTGACCTAACGCTAACAGTCCCCACTAAACCATATCCCTAAGCTCTACATCTAAACGTCTCTTAAAGACTTCCAGGGATGGTGACTCCACCGCTTCCCTGGGCAGCCTGTTCCAATGCCTCACAAACCTTTCAGTGAAGAAGTTCTTCCTAACATCTAACCTAAAACTCCCCTGGCTCAACTTAAGCCCATTCCCCCTCGTCCTGTCACCAGGCACGTGGGAGAACAGGCCAACCCCCACCTCACTACAGCCTCCTTTAAGGTATCTGTAAAGAGCAATAAGGTCGCCCCTGAGCCTCCTCTTCTCCAGGCTGAACAAGCCCAGCTCCCTCAGCCGCTCCTCATAGGACTTGTTCTCCAGGCCCCTCACCAGCTTCGTCGCCCTTCTCTGCACCCGCTCAAGCACCTCGATGTCCTTCTTGTAGCGAGGGGCCCAAAACTGAACACAGTACTTGAGGTGCGGCCTCACCAGAGCTGAGTACAGGGGGACGATCACCTCCCTAGCCCTGCTGGTCACACTGTTTCTGATACAAGCCAGGATGCTGTTGGCCTTCTTGGCCACCTGAGCACACTGCTGGCTCATATTCAGCCGACTATCCACCATCACTCCCAGGTCCTTCTCTGCATGGCAGCTCTCCAACCATTCCTCTCCTAGCCAGTAGCTCTGCTTGGGGTTATTGCGCCCCAGGTGCAGGACCCGGCACTTGGCCTTGTTGAACTTCATGCAGTTGACCTCAGCCCATCGGTGCAGCCTATCCAGATCCTCCTGCAGAGCTTTCCTACCCTCAAGCAGATCGACACACGCACCTAACTAGGTGTCATCTGCAAACTTACTGAGGGTGCACTCAATGCCCTCGTCCAGATCATCGATGAAGATATTAAAGAGAACTGGCCCCAGCACCGAGCCCTGGGGGACGCCACTAGTGACTGGCCTCCAACTGGACTTGGCTCCATTCACCACGACTCTTTGGGCCCGGCTATCCAGCCAGTTTCTAACCCAACGAAGCGTGCGCCAGTCCAAGCCAAGAGCAGCCAGTTTCTTGAGGAGAATGCTGTGGGAGACGGTCTCAAAAGCCTTGCTGAAGTCAAGGTAGACCACATCCACAGCCTTTCCCTCATCCACCCAGCGCGTCACTTTGTCATAGAAGGAGATCAGGTTCGTCAAGCAGGACCTGCCTTTCATAAACCCATGCTGACTGGGCCTGATCGCCTGCTTGCCCTGCAAGTGCTGCGTGATGACTCTCAGGAGGATCTGCTCCATGAGCTTCCCTGGCACTGAGGTCAAACTGACAGGCCTGTAGTTTCCCGGGTCTGCCCTCCGGCCCTTCTTGTAGATGGGCGTCACATTTGCTAGCCGCCAGTCAACTGGGACCTCCCCCGATCGCCAGGACTGCTGATAAATGATGGTAAGTGGCTTGGCCAGCTCCTCTGCCAGTTCTCTCAGTACCCTTGGGTGGATCCCATCCGGCCCCATCGACTTGTGCACATCTAAGTGCCGTAACAGGTCACCAACCAGTTCTTCATGGATAGTGAGGGCCACATCCTGCTCCCAATCCCCTTCCACCAGCTCAGGGTACTGAGTATCCAGAGAACAACCGGTATTGCCGCTAAAGACTGAGGCAAAGAAGGCATTGAACACCTCCGCCTTTTCCTCATCTCTTGTAACTAAGTTTCCCCCCGCATCCAGTAAAGGATGGAGATTCTCCTTAGTCCTCCTTTTTGTGTTGATGTATTTATAGAAACGTTTTTTGTTTCTGTAACGGCAGTAGCCAGATTGAGCTCCAGATGAGCTTTGGCCTTCCTAATTTTGTCCCTGCACAGCCTCGCTACATCCTTAAAGTCCTCCCTAGTGGCCTGCCCACTTTTCCAAAGCTTATAAACCCTCTTTTTTCTCCTAAGATCAAGCCACAATTCTCTGTTGAGCCAGGCCGGTCTTCTTCCCCGCCAGCTCGTCTTTGGGCACGTGGGGACAGACCGTTCCTGCGCCATTAAGATTTCCCTCTTGAAGAGTGCCCAGCCTTCCTGGACCCCTCTGCCCTTCAGAACCGCCTCCCAAGGGACTCCACCAACTAGTGTCCTGAGCAGCTCAAAGTCAGCCCTCCGAAAGTCCAATACAGCGGTTTTACTGGTCCCCTTCCTGGCCTCGCCAAGAATAGTGAACTCCACCATTTCGTGGTCACTCTGCCCAAGACAGCTCCCGACAATCACATCCTCCACCAGTCCTTCTCTGTTTGTGAAGAGACGGTCTAGCGGGGCACCACCCCTGGTAGGTTCACTAACCAGCTGCGTCAGGAAGCTATCTTCCACGCTCTCCAGAAACCTCCTAGACTGCTTTCTCAGGGCTGTGTTGTGCTTCCAGGATATGTCAGGGAAGTTGAAGTCCCCCACGAGTACAAGAGCTGACGATTTTGCAACTTCTGTCAGCTGCCTGTAGAGTTCCTCATCCGTCTCCTCATCCTGGTTCGGCGGTCTATAGCAGACCCCGACCAGGACACTAGCCTTGTTGTCCCTGCCGATCCTAACCCAAAGGGACTCGACCTTGTCATTCCCAGCCTCGAGTTCTACAACCTCAAAAGACTCTCTAATATAGAGAGCCACACCACCACCCCTTCTGTGCTGCCTGTCCCTTCTAAAGAGCTTATAGCCAGGCATTGCAGCACTCCAGTCATGAGACTGGTCCCACCACGTCTCCGTGATGGCATCAAGTTGTAGCCTGCCTGCTGCACGATGGCTTCCAGCTCCTCCTGTTTGTTACCCATGCTGCATGCATTGGTGTAGATGCACTTCAGCTGGGCCATTGCCTTATCCTCCGGCCTTGCCATCATTCCCCCTGGCTCAGCCCCAACAATCCTAGCCTCAGCCCCATCCCCCTTCCTACCTAGTTTAAAGCCCTCTCAATGAGCCCTGCCAGCTCCTGGCCCAGGATCCTTTTTCCCCTAAAAGACAGGGACCCGTCTGCGGCCATCAGGCCAGGTGCTAAGTAAAGTGCCCCATGATCAAAAAACCCAAGATTGGGTTTTTTGACCAGTCCCGGAGCCACGTGTTTAACAGGTGGGCTTTCCGTGTCCTCTCTGAACCCCTCCCTGCCACCGTAGGGATGGATGAAAACACCACCTGCACTCCCGCTCCATCCACTAACCGACCCAGTCCCCTAAAGTCTCTTTTGATAGCCTTGAGGCTTCTCTCTTCGATGTTGTCACTGCCCGCCTGGACTATCAAAAGAGGGTAATAGTCAGAGGGGCGTACCAGGTTGGGAAGCTTCCTGGCAACGTCCCTGACCCTGGCCCCAGGGAGACAGCACACTTCCCTACGGGTAGGGTCAGGCCGACAAATAGGGCCCTCTGTTCCCCTAAGAATAGAGTCTCCAACAACAATAACCCTCCTGTCTTTCTTGGTGGAGGCAGTCCTGAGGTGTGGAGTCGACCTCCTCGCCCCAGGCATCCTCCTGGGAACATTTGCTACCTCTTCCTCACACACCGGCCTCTCAATCTCTAGGGCCTCAAACCTGTTGTGTAAGGGCACCTGGGAATGCGGGGCCGGAAGGGGAGGGCATCGCCTGCGATGTCGAGCAGGGACCTGTTTCCATTCCTCCTCAGCTCCCAGATCCCCTCCCTCTGCCCGTCGGGGACAGGGCAGGGGGTCCGCCCCCATTTGAGGAGTCTCACCTCGATACCTCCCCTTGAGGCCCTGCAGGGAGTTACTCCAGAAGTCTATCTCTCGCTCACACTCCCTGATGGCCCTCAACCTCTCCACCTCCTCCTTGAGCTCCGCCACCATGCGGACCAGATCATCCACCTGCTCGCACCTCACGCACGCAGTTTCTCTGCCTCCCGCCGATGGCAGCAACAGGCTCAGACACTCCCTGCATCCGGTGACCTGAACTGCGGCATTTTTTAACGGGTAGTCGGTCTGGGTGTGTACCGACTTCCTGGAGAGCGCGCCTTGCCTGGTGGAGACCATAATCACCTAGCTACGGCTGTTGTTAAGGAGGTGTTGTTTGTGTGTAGGGGGAGTGCTCTGCCCTTCCTGCGCGAACTGCCGTGCTAACTGCCGTGCCACTCCCTTCTGACGCGCTACGCCCTGGTCGCCGTGCTCCTGGTCTCTCACGCTCCCTAGGGGCAGCTTTTGAACACCTGGGGAGGGGGCGCTGCTGGCTCCGCCTTCGCCTCGTCAGCCTCCCTCACGAGGGCTGCCGGGTCCTGGCGGCTCCCTCAAGTAGGCTCGATGCCGGAAAAATTAGCCCTGCCTGGCCCGATCCCCCGCTCCGCTGCAGAACGCATCTGCCCCGGAGCCGATTGCCTCGGCAAATGGCATTATTAATGGGGCATACCACATGGCATACCAGTGCGTCAAGCCAAATAAACTATTCTGGGCAATGCTTTGGTGGTGTTGGGTAGGTGCTGGAAGTGAGGATGAGGCAGCAGCAGCTGGTGATGTTGTGCAGGAGCAGTAAGGAACAGTGCAGGAGGTCTACAGGGAGACAGCCATCTACTGAGATACAATAGGAAAACAAGACATCCAGTGAAATGGAGCACGAATGCAAGAAATTTCTCCCTGCCACCAGCCTGCTGCCTGGCCTTGTGTGCTCCAGGTCTCTCTGGAGACTCATTTTCTGTCTAGCTTACCTCTAAGATAAATTCTGTAAATTCCCCAAAGCAGGTTATGCAGCTTATTTTGTGCTTTGAGCACAATAGTCTCCTGATCACAGAAGTAATTTGGGTCTTATTCTGTGTTTTTTTTTTTTTTTTTTTTTTTTTCTCACAGATATGGAGATAGGAAGGAATCACAAAATCACAGAATGGCCGAGGCTGGAAGGGACCTCTGAAGACCATCTGGCCCAACCCCCCTGCTGAGCAGGATCACATAGAGCACATTGTGCAGGATGGCATCCAGGCGGATTTTGAATATCTCCAGAGAAGGAGACTCCACAACCTCTCTGGGCAATCTGTTCCAGTGTTCTGTCACCCTCACAGTAAAGAATTGCCCTCTCATACTCAGCTGGAACCTCCTGTGCTTCAGTTTGTGCCCATTGCCTCTCGTTCTGTCACTGAGCACAACTGAAAAGAGACTGGCTCCATCCTCTTAACATGTTCCCCTCAGATATTTATACATATTGATGAGGTCTCCCCTCAATCCTCTCTTTTCCAGGCTAAACAGGCCCAGTTCTCTCAGCCTGTCACCGTACAACAGGTGCTCCAGTACTCTAATCATCTTCATAGCCCTCCTCTGGACTTGCTCCAGTACTTGTATGTCTTTCTTGTTCTGGGGAGCACAGAACTGGACACAATACTCCAGGTGTGGCCTCACCAGGACTGAGTAGAGGGGGAGGATCACCTCCCTTGACCCTCTGAATGCAGCCTGGGATACCATTGGCCTTCTTGTCCACAAGGGCACATTGATCACTCATGATCAGCCTGCTGTCCGCCAGGACTCCTGGGTCCCTCGCTGCAGAGCTGCTCTCCATCAGATCTGCCCAGAAGACTCCTTTTCAGGAAATGCCAACATGTCCCTACTCTGGAATAGTGACAGCCTACGTAACAGCCTTTTTAAGTGTATTTTGCAATGTCTTCTTTCAGATTTTAAGCAAAAGAAATTGTTTCCAGATCAAGTTTAGAATGTAGAACACCGAGCTTTGAAAAACATGATGTTCCCATTTGTCAGATGCAGCGGTATCTTGATAGGATTTTCTTCATGATATAGTGCAGAACTGTCTGACAAAGAAAAAGGAGGTTCATGAGGAACCTTTATTTAAGTAGCCATGTGCTTACCTGTTCCAGCCATTTGAAATGCAAATAAAGTTTGAAGCAAAATAATAAGTTTTCAAATTGGTCAGTGAATAATAATGTTTTATATCTCTCAGTAAAAGGCCTCAAACTTTGAAGTTCATATAACAGCTCCAAAGATGGTATTTTGATACTCTTTCTGCTGATAGATGGATGGATTTCAGGTTTTTTAAAATCCATCTATTTTAGGATTTCCATTGAGAAATACTACAGCACTTGCTTACATTTCTTCTTAAAAGGAAAAGAAGAGAATTCTAATCTTTTACCATTTGTCATTTGTTCATAAGCTATTTCCACTCTAACAGATGGTTCTCAACTAATTTCTGAGAAAAAAAATAAATAAAGAAAAAAACAAGACCATGTAATTAATGTTTGCAATATACAAATTTAATGTTCAAATTAA
This sequence comes from Aythya ferina, assembly GCF_964211825.1. NCBI lineage: Eukaryota > Metazoa > Chordata > Aves > Anseriformes > Anatidae > Aythya > Aythya ferina. The sequence continues at coordinate 99,713,360 of NC_140298.1, read as the reverse complement.
GGGCTTTGAAAAATTTCACTGAAAGTTGTTTCAGAAAGAATTTCATTATACTTTTTTTAGGCCAAAATATGCAATCCCTTCAAAGAAAAAAAATGTTTATTAAAAATCCAACAAAATATGCATACATATGTATCATGAATAATATCACTCTAAACTTATTATATAATAGTTTATTTCTTAACCACCGGTTGCAATGAAAATTTTCTCAAAAATTTCCAGAGGGAAGAAATAATTGAAAAAATATTTTGCAATCATCAGAAACATGAATAAAACTATGTAATGAATAAACCATTAATTTGACACATGCAATATGACAAACAGATATCAAAAATCATGTAGAGGTTTTTTGTGAAATTTGTATAAGGGCTACATTTTAGTTTAGTTTAGTTTAGTTTAGTTTAGTTTAGTTTTTATTTTTTGCTTCCTTTGAACTAAGTAGAACATAGCAATTTCTTTACAGACGTTGATGTCTGATACCCATCCTGTAACCAGCCTTGCTATGAGATATCTAGATATTTGAGGGGAAGTGAAAATTCATCTGCTTTTTGAAGTGTAGTAATTGTATTTACAATGGACTTTTTGTCTCACAAAACGAAGACACTTACCCAAGCAACCTTAAATAGAAAATATAATATAATAATTATATAATAAAATATAATAAAGATAATGATTATGCTGTGGATTTTGAACACAACAGATGTGTCAGAATCCAAATCTAGGACACAGTTTTTCTTATGGGAAGCTCTTGAGTAACCTTTTCCCAGCTGTTTTTTTTTTTTTTTTTTTTTTTTCCTGTACAATTCTTCATTTAATGCTTCTATAAAAGGTCTCTTATTTATTTATTTATTTATATATTTATTTATACAAAATGAATAATATTTTTAACATATTTTTCAGTATTGCTCCTCTCTGTGGCTCTATCATATCAAATAATTAGTCTCTTATAATTACCAGTTAAAAATCACTAAGTAAAAAGAACAGTTATTGATGATCACCTTGGACCCAAAAACCTTGTCATAAAGACACACAAAATGCTCTTTGTTGTGAGAAAGCAACAAATAGAAGTTTTCACATCAGTGCTGCAATTACCTTTCTCCAAGGGGAAAGATACAGTGTCCACGCATCATTGAACATAGATTCAATGTATTTCTATTACAAGGAACATGTACTTCATTATTCCTGCTACTATAAATTGATGAGACAAAAACAAACAAACAAACAAACAACAATAACAAAACAACACTGGTATTTTGAAATGATGCTTTCATAAATGAACCCTTAGGTCATTATGAAATAAGAATCTCTGTCACTATATCTGCCAATCAGTGTCAGCAGACTGTTAAATATAATTGCCTTGTTATTTTTTTTTTTTTTTTTGTGTGTTGACATTTATTATTTCCCACCTGATAAAACTGGCTCCTTTACTCTAGAGACTGATGGTCCTCCTGGAATTTACATCAATGTAACATTAAGGCAAATGATAAATGTTTCAGATTTTCTTTGCAAGAAAGGTGCTACATTTTGATAGCAAAATTGGAGGACTCTCTCGAATAAATTCTTTCACACAAAAGCTTCGAGACTCTCTGTATATGAAATATTTTCCCCTTGAAAACTACATCAAGTCAGTATTTCAGTTTCTTTTAATAGAATACCACTTTTTTTTTTTTTTTTTCCTGATATTGTTCCCTGATAGGTCTGATTTTACAATACAGTTCAAAGCTGTATTGTATAACCCTCAATGAAAATCATTGATATATCTTTTTAGCAGGACACTATACAAAACTGTAACAATGACTTTGCTCGACTTTGCTTTCTGCAACATCATTTCCTGTCCTCTAAACTGGTAACTTGAATGTAGCAAATGGTGTAAGTGAAAAAAATATCTTAATTGCTTTGCCTTTTTTTTTTTTTTTTTTTTTTTTTTATTCCCCATTAATCATTTATATTAACAGAACAGTTTGTAGTGGTCTATTCTGAAGGAAATGTTTCACACCCAGAAGAAGGTCCTTAAAAGTATTTTCACAAATATGGTAAGACAGCATGTTTACAGAAGAGAAATTACTCTGGGATTCAGGTCCAGTTTCTATCTGCTATGTGACTTTGTATAAACTCTTCATCTCTCTGACCCTCTGTTACCCTGTGTTGTTCAGATCATAATCTCTTCCTGACAAGAGCTTTTTTTTTGTAATGTGTATGTGTGGATTGAATGCCCAATACAATGGAGCATCAAGGTGTTTTTGCATATCTACTTTACTGTAATGCAATAATTAATTATAATTAGGCAGAAGTTAATGATCTGATGTATTTTTGCAGCTCTCCCCCTGTAAGAAATGTCTTGGTAATAAATGAAATCTTTTTATGAAAAGCAAATAATAATTTACCATGACAGGGGTGGGTTTTTTTTCAGAGTTTTTAAAGTATAGAAGTAGTAAATACTGGTTCCAGTAAAAACCATGAACTACATCTTTTAAGATATGAGATTTTCTTGAGGATCTTTAGATTTTAATTTATAATTCACTTTCAATGTCTTTTGTTTAACCTCTGTTAAAGGCCTAAAGGAAAGGAAGTTTCAATTTTATTTATTTTTTTTTAATTTTTTTTTTTGAGCCATCTCTGATTTCAGGGATCTGGGATTATATGTATTGTTCTTTTTGCAATTCCTTTATGCATGCTGGCAGTAATGAAAGGAAACTTGTTTTGTCTGGATTTGGGGAATATTAGTTAAAAGATTTCATTCTGCCCAACTCTTTTAAGGTCCAATTTCATAACAAAAGGTTGATAGTACATAGACTAGATACTACTTTCCCACAGCAGAAAATAAGCCTTGTGCTTACATGTATATCATATACCTATTCCAAGCGATTCAGGAATGTGTCCCCATCCTGTTGTCTGTCCTATTTGAATGTCTCCAATTTGGATACAAGGATGTCATATGGGACATTGTTAAATGCTTTGCACAAGTCCAAATAAATGACCACATTATTTATGATGAGTTAGTAACTCCCTCTCTCATTACTACAACATTTCTAGGTTTTGGAAATGTTCTGTTATGTAAATATAAAAATTTGATATTTAGTTGCTAACAGAAGTTCATTCTGCTCTGCTGAAAGTGATGGTATGTAAGAGTACATCCCTGCCTCCTTTAAAATTTTATTGGAGAACAAAGAAACTGCCATGTGAGAAACCTGTGGTGGTGACACCAGCCACTAATGATGATGAGTGCATCCCACCATGCTAATGATGATGAGTGCATCCCACCATGCTGCTGGAGAGGTGACAGAGAGAGGATTTGATCTGGGGTCTCCCAGATCCCAGAGGAGTAACCAAACTGCTACTCCCATGAGGGGAATTCTTTCAGTATTCCTTGGGATGAGAAATCTAGCCAGATCCATGGTGTATTAGTTCTCACGAGGTCCATAAAATTGAACTTCAATGTGCTTACGCTTGATAGGCTGCCCAATCCTGGACTGATTTATTTGCCACAGCAACAGATAAGGTGTAGGTAAACCTAACTTCTGGTGTTGAATGAAAATAGAAATATAGGCACAACAAGAAATTAAACTCCCAGCTCCCTCAGAGTGAAAGATTGTTTGCAGCAGCTGTTTACATGTTGTTTATAAGCCTTAAAATGTTTGCTTTTTCACATTTTGAGTTGACAAACTAGTTTGTCAGACATGATCAGTGAGGTGACAAAAACTAATCTTCTTTTCTTCCATTGGATACCCTCCCTCAAGCCAGAGTAGCTGAGACAGAAGTTTTCTAATGAGAATTGGGTGGCGTTTTCCTTCTTGGCAGCTAAATTTTACTTTCTTCCACAAAGCCACTTATGATCCCCCTTACCCCCTAGTTTTCCCTTTGTGTTCATACTTTTAACAACTCAGTTGCTCTTTGAACTGAATCAATTAGCATATAAAGAATAACTTTTTCATTCAAGGGAATTTTTAAAATTACTGATGCTGGGCCCCCTGGAAACAAGCCTGCTTTTACAGCTTCTTTGCCTAAGAGCTCTCGCAGAGTGCATGTTGTTCTGCTGACACTTCTGTATCAAAGTGAGCTGTTTGTTCTGCACCTTCTTGGACAAATGTAAGAGCTTGGGTGCAAAGGATATCTCTTTTGTCCTCTTAATTTTAATGAGCGCTTCATTAAAAAAAAAAAAAAAAAAAGAGATCTATAGTCTTCATTAGAGCCACCTAATGTTTTATTGTAATAGTATGTGATTTTCTACTGTTGCTCTCTGGAACAACAGAGCAGCCAGAAATAAAAAATCCTCACCCTGTTTTTAGCTTTTTTTCTAGTTATTCTAGTTCCTGCTTCAGTTTTCTGAGTTTCATAATGTCTCAGTTGGAAAGTTAGGGAAGGTTTTGTAGGTCAAATAGTGGAATAAACAAAAAATGATTTAAAATGTACCCCATTTTAAAATTTATTATTACTAATTCTCATTAATTCTAATTATAAATACCAGTATTAATATTATAAATATTTTGAAGTGTAAAAAGGAAAAGATTTTTTATTCTAAAAAACAAGATTTTTATTTATTTATTGATTTATTTATTTTTTTATCCATTAAGCGATATCACTTAGCCTAACAAGAACTGATAAGCCTGGAGTTTGAGTTATCCATTGATTCATTTTATGTAGATAAGCCTGGTAGCAGGAATTCCTAGAATTATCAAAAGGTAGGAAGTAGAATCGGAAAGAATACACTCAGTGCATGAGTTTCTTATTAACATATCATTTGTGGTCTGTGTAAAAGTCTCAAAGTAAGCCAAAAACTATGATTTTGGAAAGAGAGATGCACAGAGATCAAATCTCATGCTCATTAAAGTTGAAAGGAAAGCAGTAGTTACTGGACACAACAGGAAAGTACACCTTCAGAAGCCCACAGGAAGGATGAGAGTTCTATTTGCTAAATTATCAGTTTCTGACACACTAGCTAAGAATGAAGAATGAGGGAGGGAAGAACTGTCAGTTATAAATGTTAAGAGCTCTATGTTATTGAAGCTACATTAATCTATTACAAAGAGACCTAGAGGGTAATATTGAAGATAGGAAGAATTCTCCCTTGGAGAAAGTAGTAGTTACAAGATAAGGAAAAGCTCTCCAAACCTTAGCTGCTCTAGAGTCAAGGATGCTCAAGCACTATGAGGTCAGAGTGCTATTGAACAAACAGCAACTTGTTAGTTTATATCTGGGGAAACCTGCAACAGGTAGAGAGAAATACAAGTGCTAAAGACAGCAAAAGCATCACTTTTTTTTTTTTTTTTTTTTTTTAATTTTTCACTTTTCTGATTTTTCAAATTCTATAACCTTATCAAATCTTCAGAAATTTAACTTTGTCTATTTCAACCAAAACATATTTTCATTTGAAAGCTAACTAACTTTTACACAGATTTAAATGAATCTGACAAAACTAGGATTATCTTCCATATGAAGAAAACAAATTAAATAAAATGAACTTTGAAAATAAACCCTTTTTAAATTTTCAAGTGAAAATTTAGAGCACTTGTGTGGGCTTGTTTTACCACTCTCCATATTCACTTGAATGAAATAGACCCTTAGAGAATATGCTAGGAAATATTAAAAATTATTTAGTTCTGTAGTCATTTTAATATCCAGAATTTAAAAAATAACTGACTTTTGCATTTTGTAAATTTAAAATTTAAGATTTAATCATATTCAGATTAACATTTAATTATAACAGATTTATTTTTTTGTGATATAGAAGAGTTTATTTGTATTTAATAGACCCACAAGATCTGAACTTGATCAAACCATAACATTAAAATAAAAGCTATAAAATAGAAAATAACATTTGAAAATAAAATTTCAATGTAAAACAATGTAATTAGTTTGTAATTTGTGCATAAACTGGGTTTAATCTAGTGAAGTCCATAGTGAAATTCGTATCGACTATTACTGAATTCTTGTTCTTTCCCTCAAATTCTATTATATATCCTGTCAGCATAAATAATGCTGTCCTGACCTTAAATTCAAAATTCTTGATTTAGCTTTGTGTTTATGCATTTTCTTTGATTAGCTTTGTGGTATAGCTCAATTTATAAATGTTAGGTCTCTAGGATATGGTTGTTCTTTTCATTACTGAAATTAAATCTGAGCCTTGAGTATTTCACTCGTTGCCTACTTATGTGTTTCTCCAAACTGTTCTTGCATAAATCTTCCCAAATGTTCCTGACAAGATCACTATGGTTTCTCATATTTTAGTTAATCATAGTGTCTTTATATCATCTAGCAATCCTCCTTACTACCTTAAACTTCATTTCTTCTCACTACATTGTTAACTCAAGTAGCAACACTAATAGTGGTAGTAGACCACCTAGAATTCTTTACTAAGTAGATGGACTGTTTTGAATAAAAACTATATATACATTATTCCATAAGGTAGTTTTAGAGAATACTTATTTATATGTTATTCGTAGAAATAGCTCCCTTGAAATATCTGTGCTCATTTTCCTTCCATCCTACCTGTAAAACTAATTTAATGCATACACGTGATCTTTAAAATTAAATGCTGGAACAGTGTCATCTTATTTGAAATAGTTTCTTTAAGAGATTTATTTTAACCAAAGTTCCCTGGAAGATTATACTTCTCATACTGTAGTATTATTTCACTTTTTGTTCAAACAGTGATCGGAGACTATTTTTCTGACATATCATGAAGCATTTTATGATGTATCATGGAAACTGTAAAAGCAGAGTCACTGAGGTTTACTTAGTTTGTATTTATCACGTCTCATTGCAAAGGTAGATTCATTACACTCAGTGAATGTGCTATGAAAATGTTATTGATTTTGTTCTTATTGTCTGTTATAATTACAAGTACCTGATAAGCTTTACAAAATATAATATTCTAAATTATAAATTCAGTGTACTATTTTTTTGTTGTGACAGATTAGCATAATTTGTGATGACCATTGCCATTATATGCATTTATTTATTTTTACCTTTCTTGTCATGTTAGGCTACTCTACAACATGATAAATATGCTTCTCTTGCAGTGGAGAATGAAGATGACTTTTCTTTAAGCTAGGCATGTGACTGCACTATACATGTCTCTGAAACATCAGAAACTTCAGTTTCCATACAAAATGATGTCAACATTATCTCTTTAAAATATGTGGAAGTAGAAGAGTCTTTGTGGTTGTTGCAACATTGAAAGTCATAATTCTTTAACACTTCTCACATTCTTTTTGTTTCCCAAACTGTTTTCAAATATAATTTTTCAATTCATCTGGAGCTATTTCAAAGGAAAAAGTTCTAAATAAACCAACATGTTTACGACTTCTTAATATAAAGTTTATATCTTAACATCCTGTCTTGTGTTAAGAGCCCCTGGAAATTATCAATTGTGTTGATAACAATTTCTGTGCAAACTGAAGGTCTTTGCATGATCCAGCCTTGAAAATAAATGGCTTCTGGTTTTCTAGAATACTATTTCTATTATATTGTTGAAAAGTTATACCCATAGCTCTATTTTTCCTGATTAGGAGCCTTCAAGATCATTTGGTTGAATTGGTCAAGATCATTTGGTTGATCATTTTGGTCAAGATCAATTTGGTCAAGTTGGTTGAATCATTCTATATATATTACAAGTATTTTAAAAGCATGAGGATTTAAGTTTTTACCTGTATTTTATCAAAAATATCAAGTATATTAACAGTGATTCAAATTTTGAATTTTCAGCTTATATTTTGAATTCTTCAAGATATTGAACTGACAGAATTAATATTTATATGGCTAAGTGAAGAACATTTTTCTTTTTGGTTTTGAAATGTGAAGCCATTAAACAAAGAAGCTTTACTGAAAGTAAGTATATATCAGCAATAGTTTTCAGTTGTTTGTTTGTTGTTTTTTTTTTTTAGTTCTTTTGTAGCCCTACAAAAATGGCACACCCAAAGTAACATCCTCATTTTTAGTAAAGGAGACAGAACTAAGTACAAGGGAAACAAGTTATTTGGGCAATGATTCCACAAGGTTTGTACGAACACATCACCACTGAAGTGTTCATTTATTTCCTGAATCTGAAGCAAGGAGTTTAACAGAACAAGCATTTTTACAGTTCCCCACCCCCTGTCTTTATTTATACTTTATTCTAGCTCTTTTGCCCAGAGCTTTCTCTGGCTTTCCTCCCTACCCACTCATCGTTGCACTCCAGGGTAACAGTAAACTGTAACCATATGCCCAGAGACAGGTGGTTTGTGCACTCCTAGGATGCTAAACTTATTAATATTAAGGAAAGTTGTGCTATGCGTCTTCTTGTTGTTATAAGTTTGGGCTTTTTTTGCTGGAGAGATGTCAGATCTGTCTCAGTGATATAGCTGTAAGTGGAGCAGTGAGTGTAAAATTGTTATTCTGGGTGAAAATATGGAACATGCAGTTTTGTCTGAGACAGCTATTAGTGTTCTGTTTACTGGCTCATGGGAGATGCATCTTCTCCATTCTTTCCTAAGATAGCTGAATGCAGAACATCTGAAAAATTAACTAGGATAGACCGGGAAAAATCTGCAGATGAACATAGAATCAGAAATGTAATACAGATTGTGAAAATTAAATCAACTGTGAAAGAACAAACTTAAAAGGAAAAATAAAGGGAGAAAGGAAGGCATCACAGACATGAAGAAATCAGGTATGTTACGGATATCTGTAAATACATGTAGGACATCCAGCTCAGTAACAGTAATGCAGTATACAATTACATCCTTGCTTTCCATTCAAAGTGGTTCTCTGAACACACATGTAATCTTGACTGTATGCTGTGACCAATGTGTTCAGTGTTTGTATCTTGTCTTATCGTCTGCAGCTTCTTTTTCTTTTGACACTTAAAAACACTATTTCAAGTATTTTGAGGTGAGTAGCTATTGTTTCACTTAGCTTCTCTTTTGCTGAGGTACCTCTACAGCTACAGAGCTCCTGCCCTGCACAGGAGGGAAGGGAGCATTGTCCCATGAACTCCAAACAAAGGTCAGAAAGTTACAAGTCCTTGTTGTGCAGCTTGTGAGTATTATTTTGTTGTTGTTGTTGTTTTTAATCTGAATTTTTCACCTTTCAGCACCATGAGCTGATGATCTTAGGTGTTAAAACTGTGACCTTTAAACAAATAATTTGTTGAAAAAACATGTAAAGAGCTAATATATTTACATTAGTGTTTTTTGTTTGTTTGTTTGTTTTGTTTTGTTTTGTTTTGTTTTGTTTTGTTTTGTTTTCACAGGGTAGTTAATGAAGTAAACATCTCCTCCCTTCCACGAGTGAACAATGTGGAGGAACATTTTTTCCTGGAACATTGCCAGGATCACTCTGGCAAAATGTAGTAATCAATAGCAAGCTAATCAATGCACAGCAACTGCATTGAGATTCTTTAGTTTACATCTCCACAGGCATGAATTTCTTCCTCAATTTATTTCTATGTATGCAATACTTATATTAATTATATATACATGTGTTTATACATCTACATACATGTATACACACATTCTCATAAGCATGAGTGGTTACTATATTTAACCTTCAAAACATATTTGTAGCTTTAGCTCAATGCATATGCCAAAGTCTTGGCATCTTTGTTTTGCTTTGTCTTTTTGACCTTATGCTCTCCCCAAAAGCAATTGAAGCAAGCTATTTCTTTTTCAATGACTGCAAGTTCAAGTGAAAAAGAAAATCCAGAAAGCTTAAATAAATTTTGTTTTGTAGTAAGCTTGGTAGTGCTATATAGCTAGATAGCTAGAAATTAAGTGGTCTAAAGTATAACTATGCATCTTTGCTCTGAGTTGTCCTGAAAATGATAAATATACTAATTCATACTTATTTTCAGTGACATACAGGAAACAAATAATAGAATTAATATATGTCTTAATAGTTGTGTTATATTAAAAGAGATTATTTATTAATTTGTGCTTATTTATCTATAACAATTATTTTACAAAGTTATCATTTGCATTCAGAAGAGAGCAGTAAACTATAATTAAACATTCATATAGATACAGTAATTAATCTATTAGGCAATTATATTCAAATTGAAAACTATTTTGCCTGTTTTCTTTATAAATATTAACAACAACTCAAAAGCTGAACAGAGAAGTTAGAAGTAAAAATGAAAGAGCAGATTAAAGTCATTCTATATTAGAAAAAAGTGAAATAGAAGATAATCTTGGTTACTATTAATAGTGGAACAGATCGTGTTTAGACTGCTCAAGGCACTTGGGTATGACTGTGAATAATCAAGGAGTGAGTTATTAAATATCTACATTTTTTCTTCAAGTTTCTTTTATGGAATTCATTGGCAAAAATGCATCCTGTATTTAAACAAAACAGATCTGTCAGCAACAGTTTTGCATAACAACTCAAAGAAGATTTGAGTAAGAAAACTTTGACTCATGGCTGGATTGCCAGAATGCTTTAATTTGTTAAAAGAGCTGAATTTTCAAATGGACCTTTGAAGTATACAGCAGGAGCAATGAGAAAGCCCAGTGGGAAGTCATACTTGGATAGTTAGAAGTGAGGCTAAATCTGCTTTGTGTAAAAGTATTTGTTATGTTCCATAGTAACCTTAACGTTTCTGTTCTTCTCCTTTGTTTTCTCAAATGATAAACTCTGATAGGACAAAAATAATCATATTCCGTTAAAAAATAATAATTAAAAAAAGTTAAGAAAGATCATTCATCATTCATTAGCATTACAGTTCTTTCCTCTCCTTCCTCACCCCTTCCTCCCCCTATCACCACCACCATCAACAACAAAATTTCATGGGGTCTCACAATCCATACTGAATTTCCATGACAGCACAGCATTTCAGGAACAATAAAACCATTATCATTGCCCATTTTTTTGTTTTTGCTTTGTTTCATCAGACTTAGAAGTTAAACATTGCAATTCCATTTGTGTAAGTAGCGTATTCAGTAAGAAGGCTTTGAAACTACAGTTTGATTTTCAGCAGAGAAAGCAGTGACTAGCATTCTTTCTGACATATGAACTCCATAGCTGAAAAGAAAAAGGAAGCTTTTAAAACAATGTTAATTTAATCAACACAGGGTTGTGCCTAAAACTAAAATGACCCCTCTTGCAATCAAGATATGTGAAGGTAAACTAAAAGTTGGTATGTTATGTGGTGTCTAAAGTCACTCTTAAGTGTTACTGCTGATACTCATGTCTTGGGTCCTTCCCCAGTTGACTAATTACATAGTTTGGGGTACAAGCTCTGACTGAGATACTTTTGGGGCAGAAGCAGGCTTTGAGTTATTTTGGAAACATGTTGAAAATTGGGACACCGAGAGATCTCAGGAACCTCTGAGAACCTTTGTTAGGTTAAAAGGGAGTTTTGAAGATAGCATTTTTATACTTGGTTCCCTGGCCTGTTAGTTACACGAGCACCTAGATGTTGTTTGGATCCCCACTGTGAATATACTTTCAGGAATAATTCAGTGAAATTTCTTTTTACTGTAGTATAGATAAAAAGTTTAAGACACTAAATAGTATTTTTAATATGGTCAGGACTAGTGCAATTCTTTTTCCACAGTCTATAGAAGTTTCTTTTGACTTAATCTGACAAATGATTTTCCTGACACACAAAGCTAACTGAGTAAAGTAAGCATGATACTTTATTTCATGACACTGGTATCCAAGAGCAAGGAAGTCAAGGTCCTAAAGTCAAGGTCTTTTAAAATGTCAATCTGATAAAAATGTCTTGCTAAAAATAAACATAAGATTGTTGATCTGTATGCATCTTATTTTGTATTCAAATATTTTAAACTCCTGTGTACCAGAATTCAGACTCTAAGACACAATAATGAGGTATGACATAAGTAGACAGCTACACTGTAATGAGGAATAATTGGTTGTAATATGTATTCAGCACAAACTGCAATTGTACAGAATAAAATGTGTTTTGCATTCAACAGAGTATTAGGCAGTGGAAAGTTTGTAATCTGTGAAATGATATGTAGAGCCTCAAGCCACCATAAACAACATCAAAAAACTTTACAACCCTCATTATAAAGAAAAAAAAGTAAGTTGACAAGAATAAAAATAGTTACTATATTAAACCAGTACATAATACAACTTCTATATGATTTATGAGTGCAGCTCTTTTGAGAATATGATCAAAGAAAAAAGGTGGATTATACTCTGCAATAAATTTCATATACATTTTTTAACCTGACAGAAAAAGTTTAAAATGTAGTCAATACTGTAAAGGTATGAAAATTCTCCTTTTACACTGGAATAAAATAACAGGATTTCTCAAGGTCATTGATGGTTTACAGTTCCATTGCTGCCAGTTCTATGCTATGTTCAGAGAAAGCTTGCCTGGCTGAAACCCTATTCAGTCATGTCACTGAGGGTGAGATTCATCTGGCCACATCTAGATATGTCTTTATACATGTGGCTAGTGATCTGAAACTCTATTTATAATCAAAGGAGAGATTGACACCTCTAGGGTGCAATTCATCTCATCCCGAAGTAGATGTTAAAGTAGGTCATATGAATCATGTCCTAGAGTATCTATTTCTTTCTACTAATTATAAAGGGGGAAGGTCACAGGTAGGTAGGTATCTCTGCAGCAGAGTGCTAAAGATAGGCTAGATGAAAAGCACCTGAATGTCCACCCACATGAATAAGTGATTGTAGTAGGTTGCTATTTATCACTATTTCCAATGTGAAGAGATTTTCAGTGAAGTTGGTTCAGTCTTGACAAGCAACCAGCAGAAGTCCTTCGGTGTATTAAAACATATTTAAAAGACTGATTAGAAACACATGATAGTGTTTCTAACTTTAAACATAAGCAATGTGTTGACAAAAGTACTGCTGTAATAAACAAAGTGTTTAGGCATTGTAATAGTGTAATCACCTTTGAGTACAGACACCTAATCAGTCCTTGGTGTTGACTCAATAAAGTTTGTACAAAGTTATAATGCAGGACAATGAAGCTCCCACACTATTTATTTGGTTCTAAAGTTTTATGCTGCAGTTTTCTCCCTGTGTATATTACAGGGAGCTTTGAAGGTCGGCATCTCCACAGGGTCAGGGGCTGGCACCAATGGCCATCCCATCACCCCCAGGCAGGAGCAGGACAGCCAGGAGCACTGGGGCAGCTCCAGCCCCGTCCATCGCGTACTTCCTTGGGAACCAGGCTGGGCCAAGGCTGGCCCAGGGTGTAGGCCCATGGGCAAGCCTGGCTCAGCACAGCCCATGTCTGGGCAGGGCAGGACTGGGGAGAACCAGAGAATGTCCATGCTGTCCTCACTGGAGAAGGGGATGATGGTCCTGGGGATGACGTGGGGTCCTGGGCTATGTGAGAGGCCCCAGAGAGGCTGAGCAGGGACAGTCAGGGCTGGTGGTGCCCTGAGGGCCCTGATACATATATCTCATTGTTGCTTCACATTCACCTTGTTAATTTACTGCACTAACCTTTTGTCTAAACTCAGTTTTATGTTTCTTGTAACTGATGAATCAGTTTTACAGCATGCTAGAAGTTTTTGCCTATAATTATCTCAAATTAAATTTAATTGGCTTTAATAACCTTAATGAAATTAATTTATCTTCTCATTTTGCTTTCAGATTTGTCTTTTTTTTTTTTTTTTTCTTGTTGAGTTTGAGTTTGCATACACATTCACTAGGATAGATAAACTAAACCAGCTGACAAAAAGTGCTTTGTTACCTGGTGATTTGGTTTGCTGCACATCTGTAGACACTGGGAAAGTCCTGATAGCTCTACATACTATCAATTCCAGCTGACTCAAAGCACTGTTCCTGTTCTTCCTCTCCCCAGCTTCCATCCACATGCAACAGTGTCTAGCACTGCTAACATAATTTGCTAAAGTCAAACCAAAGAATTAAATACAAATCGGAAATGTTGCAACAGAGGTACAGTGGTTCAGTTGGCAGCTAACAACTATATTTAAAATATAGTATTAATAAAGTATATTTCCATGAATAGTATGTTTCTCTACATTTCATAGATGGATAGACTTCAAAGACAGGAGAGTCTACTATAAGAAAAACAGAAAAGTTGTAGGATTCAAAAAAAATTATTTACACAATGTTGAGGACAAAAATAGGATCAGAACATGGCAAAAGTAGTCCTAACTGGTCTAAAATTTCTGATAAGTATTTATTATCCCTCTTTAAGGAAATGTGGTAGTAGTGAATAATGTGTTAGCAGTCTATTACAGGGCTTTAATATTGAAGAAATTCAAAGTAGAGAAGATTATACATTTACACTAATAACATCTAGTGTGTTTTGAGTCTATTGGCTCAGCTATCTCTTTTCATTACTTAGAAGATATAAATAAAAAGACTTAAGATATCGAATTTATTGCCTATCAGAAGCTAATGTGGTTCATCATCGTCAAATACCTTAAATGTTTCTTCTATTATGTGGTTGTTTATGCTTTCAAATTTTTGTGGATAATACTCTTGTTTTTTTTTTGTCTGCATTCCCTCTTTTTCATTATTCATTATCAGATCTGCTACTTAGACTTCCTAAGAGCTTTCCCTGACTTTCTCTGAATCTTTTTCTATACATACTTTTCAGACAGATGCTAAGGGAGAACAATTATTTTTCACATATTACCTGTTGCACATAAATAGATGGTAAAAACATCCATTGTAGACTTAAACAACAGAAGACTGGGAAGTGTAGTGGAGGGATTGAAATGAAAAGCAAAAATGACCACTAGAAAACAAGTTGGATAAGAAACATGATCTAATTAACCCGAATGACACTGCTAATCATTTTTATGCAATTGTTCCTGTTGCCAACTGGTCTGTTTTTATTTGAGCTAGGTATGAAAGTCATTTCTATTATAAACTAATCTTGAGAGAGAACATCTGATTCTTGGAGATTATCCTTCAGCACAGTGTGTTAGAATTTTATATATAGTTCCCTGTGACAACAGCAGAAGCTGCACGTTTAAATCCCCATTTGCCATCTATTGTCATAACCAAGCATTATCAGTCATGAAGCACTTGTTTGTCTACTACACAGGCTATGTAGCCTTGAAAATGCTTGTATTTAAGTAATATTATCTATAATCTTGTATATAAACACGTACATCATATTTTATGCAGAATTCCCCAAAAATGACAATGAAAAATATTCTCAAAACAGTAAAACATTTTGGAAATTCTCATCACAGTTCAGCCTGAGCCTTGTAATTTAAAATGGAAAAGAATCAGGTTCATTTCCCAGAAAAAAGATAATGGAGTTCCCTAAACATTCTGCAGCAGCTATGTCAGCAGAAAGATTCACTTTGGGTGGAGGACAAATGAACCTTTCTGCTAGGATTCCTAATTTAGTCTAGTTAATTTTCTGTATCATCAAGGTAGTTATAGTACCTCACCTCATGCTTTTTTTGGCCTCATTATAGGGCAGCAGGCTTCAGTAGCTACTTGGCTTAGTAGGTATTGTACTGTTGTAAGGTCCCATTTACTCTGGAGTTTCTAGTCAAATTCAAGTTGGTGACTTGTGCTGTTTTCTGAACCACTACAGATATCTGTCGTGGTCATGCTTTCTCAGGGTCTGGATTCTAGAAATTCCTTCTGAGACATCTGTATTAGTTGATTCTGTTTCCAAGGTGCTATAGAACATAATGCTCCAATGACAATATTTAATATTCAGGACACACTCTCTGTTATTGGGATGATGGTGAGATTAACTTCAGCATCTAAAGTTAAGCATCTTGCCTAACCTAGTCATACTGAATCATACTTCCTATGCTCGCTGTAGAAACAGGTTGCTCCAGTGGGTAATTAATTGCACCAAATAAAATAAAATAAAATAAAATAAAATAAAATAAAATAAAATAAAATAAAATAAAATAAAAGCCTTGGTTGCTGAGAGACCCCCAGACAGCTTAGTTTAGACTATATGTGAAACTTTTAGTACCTAACATATATTGCAGGTGAGATGGGTTCATTCAAGTGCTCCAAGGAAATGAAGATAACAGTGAGAGAAAAGCTATCAGCACTTCGCTTCCATTTGCAAAAGCATCTATTTCTAGAAAGTTAGAAAAATTGATGTCGTGGTTTAACCCGGCTGGCAGCTAAACACCACGCAGCCGTTCGCTCACCCTCCCCCCTCCCTCTCTGGGACGGGGGAGAGAAATGGAAAGTGAAGCTCGTGAGTTGAGATGAAGACAGTTTAATAAGACAGGAAAATAATAATAATAATAATAATAATAATAATAATAATAATAATAATAATAATAATACAATGATGATAATAGTACTACTACTAATAATATGTACAAACAAGTGATGCACAATGCAATTGCTCACCACCCGCTGACCGATGCCCAGCTTAACCCCGAGCAGTCCGGCCCCCTCCCCCCGGCTAGCCACCCCTATATATTGTTTAGCATGACGTCAGATGGTATGGAATACCCCTTTGGCTAGTTTGGGTCACCTGTCCTGGGTCTGTCCCCTCCCAGCTCTTACTGCACCCCCCCAGCCTGCCCGTTGGCAGGACAGAGCAAAGGCTGAGATGTCCTTGGCTTAGTATAAGCACTGCTCTGCAACAATTAAAGCATCGGGGTGTTATCAGCACTCTTCTCATTCTAAGCCAAAACACAGCATTCCACCAGCTACTAGGAAGAAAATTAATTCTGTGCTAACTGAAACCAGGACAATTGACAATGCTTCTTTGCAACCACACAGCTCAATGGTTTTATGAGATCTTTGAGAATTCATAAAAGACTGTTCTCTTTAAGAACATCAGAAGATGCAGAGGCAGTCAGCTGTAAAGCAAAAAGAAATAATGTACAAAGGTGGTCTCTTTTTGTTTACAAATGATCAAAAACTATAGGAAAAGGAGGAAGGCATTTAGCGCTTCTGTTATTATCACGTTGCCATCCAAGAAAAATGAGTTTCAAAGCTGCCCCTCTTTCAGTCTACGAGGTTAACATTGATCTACTGTGGCAGCTTATAATGTCTGTTATGGGTGGCTATCTTAAGTTAAGACTATTGCACAGTTAGCAGTATATTAATGACACTTCAAAACCTGCAGGCTAGAAAGATGAAAAAAAAAAAAAAAAGTAAGGAGACAGTCAATGAAATCAGGATGAAATTCATGCAATATATCAGCATATATCAGATCAGGGATGTTATATTGACAAATATTCAGATTAGGGTAGTGAAATGAACTTCAGAAATGTCCTAGAGAATCTAAAAATTTTCTTTACCAGCCATGTGAAAATTAATATTCACAAATTAATATACACTTCATATCTCTGCTTGGTGGACTTTGGCACAGAAAGAGCCAAAGCTTTTCTATATAGAAAGCTCTCCTTATCTCCAAAGTGCCAAAAATGGAAAAGACCCATAGGTTTCAAATAATGCTTTTTATTTTTTGTCTTTTAAAGGGAAATATATGTTCATAATTATTATTCTAAAGAATGCTATTTGCTTAATTAATTCTACACAAAATATTTACTTAGCCTTCAGAGACAGAATGACTTCTGACAGATTCTAAGACATGATGGAATTTAAGAGAAATCCAACACCTGATAAGTGCCTCAGGCAGTAAACAACACTAGGTATAAAGCCTGAATTCATATGTTACCAAAAATGTGAATTGCCACTTTTGTTTTGATTGATTAGGAAGGATCTGTGGGGCTATGATTACTGAAATACCTGAGCAAAGATTACCGAGTCCACTGACAGACACTTCTTTTGGTAGAATTAGATGACTATTCTGACATTTTGATGACGATCTATTACAATATTGAAATTCTGAATGCAAAGGTCCCAGAAAAGACTTCACCTACAAAGAAGCCATATACCTAGATTTTGTCTTTTTTCCTTGTCCTGTTCCTTTCCATAACCTGACAGAGGATATGTATATATTTATGTATATTTATTTATTTCTGTTACAGAAACCTATTGCTTTCCTTCCTGCTCTAACTACACCTACTCGCAGTATTAAGGCCTTCTTTTGGTGTTCCTATTGTTCTTACTGTAATGAAAAGTACAAGAAAACCTACATGAAATCTATCGTTGATTTTTTTTAAGCTCAGAGCATCATACATAATGTGGATGGTAGGAATTGTGAGTAGGTTAATTTTTCTATACCATAGAGACTGACTTTGAATATCCCTGACAATATCTGAAGTGAAGCCTGGCATAAATAAGTATGCCAAATCATGCTTTGTAGTAATCTGGGACAATATCTTACTAAAATCTGAGTATGAATGTTTGATATAATACATCAAAGCAGCGAAAGATCTTTAGCTATGCATGAAAGTTGTTTTTATACAGGAACAATGAGAATTGTTCATATGAAATTAATTGCATGGTTTAATAGAAAACCTACTCGGTCATACTGACCTTGAGACTTATCAAGGACAAGAGAGTGGTGTTTCTTGGATGACTTGCTATGAAGAATTTCCTTTAACTACAGATAACAACATAATTCTCATGATCTAAACTGAAAACTAACATAAATATATCCGCAATGACACAGGGATCAGCTGTTTATTGCGTTCAGAAGTAGTTCATATTTGCAGGATGTGAGAATAAATTACAACTTACTTAATGGAAATTTAGGGTTTATGTCTTTGGCTGTTTGGAAAAAAAATAAAAATCTTCTGCTTTATATGAAGCAGGAACAAAAGGGAAAAAAAAAGCGTAAGGATCTGGAAAAAAAAAAAGCGTGGGTGTTGGAAAAATATCTCATTAGCAAATCAATTGATTATATAAAGTATGAGTGGTTGGAGGTATTTTTGTAAGCAATACTTGCGTCTTGCCTGCACAATTAGGGAGAGAGGGTCGTTTTCAAAAATATGATAATTTTAGTGGGAACTGTAGTAATGCCACTACTTAAATATATATATATATATGTATATATATATGTATGTATATTTGCCTTGTATCCCTAAGATTCTTTGATTCTCCAAAATCTTGTAATTTAAATAAGTTGGCACGTTCCTCTAGCTGCACGTGGAATTAATAAACAAGCTGGCAAGTATTTACAATATACACCACTGAACATAGTGATTCTTCTGAAACATTAGTATCTTTTATATTTGGAAAAAAATAAGTAGATCTGTCAGCTGAATAATGACAGCAATAAGGAAAACATTTATGTCATAGATTTCAAGTGACTAGCCATTTATTCTCTTTTCAGCTGCATGTTTTAACCCTTGCTACATTTTGGATTATCTTCTTATTGTCCCCTCTCTCTGCTTTGTCATTTGAAGTAGTTTGTAACGTTCTGATGGGGAATTTGCTGACAGCGACCACATTCTGTCCCAGCTGTGCTGGGACAAACTTCAGGCAGTTCTATTTGAATTAGCATCAATAGATTCAAATACTCATTCAGATTTCTCTAAACCTTTAAATAGTTTTCCGTCTTCTTTATCCCTCCCACACATACTTTCCACTTACTCTTCTTCAACTTTTTTTTTTTTTTTTTTTAATGTTATTTCAAATGTAAAACTCACATCCTTATTTGAGAAACTTTGTGTGAATTTAGTCTGCTTTGGCTTTTTATATGATATAAAAAACTAGGAAAGACCTGTTAATGTGGCTTAAAATCTGTGGGAGGAAGGAGAAAAGAATGTTGCTGACAGTGGAATTTTCTCAGCTGAATACTGTGCAGTAGTGCTATGAAGGATTAGGGTGAATAGCTGATAAGTTTAGGGGAACTGTATTGGGCAACTGTTTCCTGCTTTTACAACATCTCTGCTCTCTGGCAAGGCAAGGCAGGGAGTCACAAGATCTAACTATGAGAATCCAGGGCAAGAGGATTTTTACAGGAACATTTCTGGGTAGCCACTCAGAGGAGGAGGATGTGTATCCAGAGCTCAATTTTGGGCAGAAGATCTTTTATGCTATCTCAATGGCCTTCTACAGAAGCATATTGTTCTCTGCTAGCTACAAAAAGAGAATGGCATTTGGCACAAAGGTTAGATGATGAATGACAGTCATCACAATTACTGTTTAAAAGCCTATGTGGACTCTATTCTATGTCTTTGTGTCCTGTGCTACAAGCACAGGTTAGTTGTGGGTCTTGTGGATAACATGGCCTTCCTGGTTACCAACTCCCATTTTTGTATCGAGGCCGTTTTGCTGGCTAAACTGGGGCAAATCTCTTGGATTTGGTAGAGTTGTAATAATTTGTATGGATTGTGGGTCTAGGCTGTGGAGTGCTGGGAATATTAGGTCTGTGATTCTGTGATTCTGTTTTCTGTGGGCACTCCAAGTGTTCAAACAGGCTTTGCTTAATCATTTGCAACATTAGAACAAGGTTTGTTCTGGTCATGGACTTGAAGGCACTTACAGCTATGCTGACAAATTAATATTAGCCAATAAATAAACAGTTTTTAAGATTTCTGTTGATGCCTCAGTCAACATGACTTCACTTCCTTTTAGAGATTCTCATTGCCTGTCACAATCCTTTTCACACTGTTAAGTAAGAGAATCTCCTAAATTCTTAAAGCACCTCATATCACTTATGTCTATAAAAAACTAGAGAAGGAAAGGAAATATGAAAACAATTTCACTGAAGATACTTTCTTACTTGCAATCACTTCAAATTACCTCCACGGCCTTGTTTTGGACCATCAGAGATGACAGGAAAAAAAGATACGTAAGATCTTAAAAGCTGTCTAGGATCATTAACACAGTCAGTACTCATTAAAATTAATGGTAGTTATGTCTCTATTTCATTCAGTTCTGAAAATCACAGCCATATGTACTTTTAGGGTTCATTACCCAGAACTGCTTTTGTGTTGTAGTCTGAATAAACATTTCTTCCCTGTTTCTGTCCCCAATTACAGCCATAAATAATAAATGAATTATTTTACTGCATATATTGTTAGTGTATTAATTGACAGGTTACCAGATTCACAAATTAGTTTTACATAACTTGAGACATTTGATTTATTCATACTCTTTTCAGAAATACCAAACATATTTTTCTATTCACCAGAGGATCGGAGCCTGCTGGAGAACTTGTATACTGTATATTTGCATATCTACTGATTCCTTTGCATTCTACCTTAGCAAATTGTCTATTATTTATTTATTTATTTATATTTTCTTTTTATTTTATTATATTATTATTTTCTATTTCTTAAATTTCTTGTCTTAGATTTCCTTTTTCCTTTCCTTTCCTTTCCTTTCCTTTCCTTTCCTTTCCTTTCCTTTCCTTTCCTTTCCTTTCCTTTCCTTTCCTTTCCTTTCCTTTCCTTTCCTTTCCTTTCCTTTCCTTTCCTTTCCTTTCCTTTCCTTTCCTTTCCTTTCCTTTCCTTTCCTTTCCTTTCCTTCTTGGAGGTGTTTGCCTCCTTCCACTTTTTTTTTTTTTTTTTTCCTCCTCATATCAATGCACTGGTTGATTTACATTTTAAAAGCAAATTTTGTTTTGAAACTCTCTATGGGAACAGAAGATTTTTTTTTTGTATTTCTGAGTTGCATTTTCTTCACATGCAGACAAATTGTAAATGTGGAGAAAATAAAAAAAAAAAAAAAAAAGGAAAAGGAAAAGGAAAAGGAAAAGAAAAAGAAGAAGAAGGAAAAGAAGAAGAAGAAGAAAAAGAAGAAGAAAAAGAAAAAGAAAAAGAAAAAGAAAAAGAAAAAGAAAAAGAAAAAGAAAAAGAAAAAGAAAAAGAAAAAGAAAAAGAAAAAGAAAAAGAAGAAGAAAAAGAAGAAGAAGAAGAAGAAGAAAAAGAAAAAGAAAAAGAAAAAGAAAAAGAAAAAGAAAAAGAAAAAGAAAAAGAAAAAGAAAAAGAAAAAGAAAAAGAAAAAGAAAAAGAAAAAGAAAAAGAAAAGGAAAAAGAAAAAGAAAAAGAAAAGGAAAAAGAAAAAGAAAAGGAAAAAGAAAAAGAAAAGGAAAAAGAAAAAGAAAAAGAAAAAGCAATGACTTTGATTTGTTTTGCAGTTTCTACATTCCCACAAAAGATTTTGATCTTTCTGTTCCAATAAAAAGGGTTGAGTGCCTTTCAGTAAACACATTGATACCTTATGGCAAGGCATAACACTGCACATCATTAAGACTAGCATTTTTTCAAAGTGTTTTGCAAAAATGCCAAAGGATTATCAACAAGTGCAGTGTTTACTCATGTTTCCAGTCATTTGGTGCATAGGCTTTAAAAAATAGTCCACTCAGGGCCAGATCTTGCAATCAGTATGCAAACAAAGATCACACAATCTAATTCTTAGAAATCACATCAGCATGTTAAGGACCACATGTAACAATCAGCATTGACCTTTCCCACTCCTCCGTCACACCTCTTCCATCCATGTTCTCTTATCACCTAAGCTCTTTGGGATGGCAAGGGCCCAAGGAAAACATGAAGCATGGTGAGGTCCAGGTCCAGGTGAGGTCCAGTGCCTGGAGGTCCAGGCACTTGCTATCTCAGACATTAAAAACATCTGAGGTGTTCCTGAGAAAACTACAGGTCTTCACGTTTGTTATTATTTCCCAAGATAATCCTGGCCATGTATCCTAGTGCTTTGAATGTTTTTCCTTCTTTACTTTTCCAGTATAGTTTTCTGGTTTAGGGTCAATGAACAGCATCTACTCTATTATTATATATAAATGCAATTTAAAATTATAGCCCTAAGTGCCTAACACACACATGTATTTATTTTTAAAAGGTATTATATATTGAAGTACATAAACATGAACTTGTTTTTCCTCTGTGTTGCAGCGGTTTCCTGAGATCTTGCAAACAGATCTGGATTCTACTGTGTTTTGTTTTGGTTTTGGTCTTTTTCTATTTCTATATTTAAGTGCTTGTACCATATTTTTAGTTAGATGGAAAAATGACACTATTTAAAAATACTTTGAATTTTAGGTAGTTTATATAAAATTTGTTACTTCATCGCCTATGCCTTCCTTTAGAAGGGTAAAAGTGCTGGAATTGAATCTGTGTCTATGGAAATCAGACTCCAACTAACAACAGCTGTGAATATCAGACTCCAATTAACACCAGTGACCTTTGAATCAGATTTGAAAATCTACTTCTGCTGTTGGCATGAATGGTCAAAAGCTTTCCTCACTATAATATATTGGCCTGTATAATCTGTGTACCTCTGGGTTCTGGATGAACTTCACACTCATTTTCAGTTCCCTGTTTGTGAAGGTCTTCCAGGTTCACTAGGATCACAGAAGACCACAACAGTTCATTTGCACACGCTGCAAACCCTGGAGCTCTGAACCACTGTATATCTTTCATATTTATTTTCTGTATTCTGAGAAGACTATTCTGGTCTCCAGGGTAATAAAATCTGTAATATTTTTATCTTTGGAGCTGCTCTATTTTCTATTACCTAGTTTCCTCTGTCAGCAAGTATGATACAGTAGGCAACAAGTATTGTATGTGTCATATTCCTAGTGAGCATTACTAAAAAGGTTTTCATAATTGTGAAGTATATGGAGCTGTAGAAACAGACCATTTTCAAAGGACTAAAGGGCTATTCAGGGTGGAAGAAGCCTCAGGAGGTTTCTAGTCCAATCTCCTGCTCAAAGAGAGGCCAGCTGTCAGATCAGAGCAAATTGCTCAGGGCAGATCTTGAAAACCTCCAAGATGGATGCGGCTCAACCTCTCTGAGCAACCTGCCCTACTGGTTGCCTGTTCTTCCAGGAAATAAGTTTCTTCTTATGTTCAGTTTGAACATCTTGTTTCAACTTTTGTTCATTATCACTCATCATTCCAGCACACACAACAGTCTCTGTGAAGAGTTTGACTTTGTCTTACTAATGACCTACTTTTGGGTACTGTGAGGCTGCTATAAAGACCTCCTGAAACCTTCTCTTCTCTAGGCTGAGTTGTTTAAAGAATACTGAATCCACTTTCCCACAATGATCAGGTGGTCTGTAATACACTCCTTCAGGACAACGCCCTCATTGGTCTCTCTGATATGACCCACAAGCTCTCACTCAGCTTGTTCCATACAAGAGGTGCATAAGCCTGAGCTGCTCCTTCACTATCCCATCCTACACAATCCTACCTTACCATCCCCATTGCAGCAGATGAATGTGTGCTTGAGACTGCCTTATCAGCAGTCATCTGCAAACAAAAGCTATAGGCACTCCCTAATCAGTACTGTCAATGGTATTAAAAGTGATAGTGCTCTCGGGATACAGTCCAACAGTGGCTTGCTTAAGTAAGTAAAAGTACTAGCAAATGTATGGAACCAAACCTATTTTTACCTGTGATTGCTATTCAGTTTTCCAAAAACCAGAGGCCACTGCACTAATCTCATGAGATGGATGATTGTTAAAATGTGTAAGTATTTCCATTAGTAAGTGTCAGTACAATTGTGTCCTTAAAAAGCCAATTCTTTAAGATTTATTTTCCACATTGAATACTGTGTATTGAAGTAATTAAAATCCAGACACTGCTTTCCTTAGTAGGCAATGGAGTTTTGTAATGTGTATTTCTCAATAAGGCCATTAGAGAATGTTCTACTGTATCATGGTGTTGTATAGCACATGGCATGACAGCAGATAGTTCCAGCTGTCACAGACTCTGTGTTCCTTCCAGAAGGAAACAGAAGAGTTGGTGAAGTTTTATAAGACATGTTACCTACATTTTAGCTAGAGGGAATGAGAATAATGTGATTTATTTATTTATTTATTTATTTATTTATTTATTCCCCCCCCCCCGAAATTAAAAAATTGTCCTTACCATTGGTTTATGATACTTTAAAAATAGATAGAAATTTTGGATTTTAAAATTCATAGCTGAAAATATTATATTTTAATATTATTAAATTTAAAAGGAAAGCCTTCAACTCATATAGGAGCATAAAATTATACTGAACAGACAATAATACGAAGGGTCTGGAGGGCAAGACTTAGGACGAACAGCTAAGGTCCCTTGGTTTGTCCAGCCCAGAGCAGAGCAGGCTGAGGGGAGGCTTCATGGCAGCCTGCAGCTCCCTCACGAGGGGAGCAGAGGGAAAGGTGCTGAGCTCTTCTCTCTGGGGACAGCAACAGGACCCGAGGGGACGGAGCTGGGACAGGGGAGGGTCAGGCTGGGTGTTAGGGAAAAGTTCTGCACCCAGAGGGCACTGGGACAGGCTGCTCAGTGCAGTACTCACAGCACCCAGAGTTCAGGAAGTATCTAGACAGTGCCATGGGATCTGATTTTTAGTGGTTCTGTGTGGAGCCAGGAGTTGGACTCAGTGAACCTTGTGGGTCGCTTCCAACTCAGGATATTCTATGTTTCTATAACCAATGATATACCCTCTGTAAGTCTTCAAGATCTTTTAGTGCAAACCACATTCACAAATTAGAAACTACACAGCACTTGTACAAATTTTATTGACATGGTATGGTGCTGTGTTTAGCATTTAAGATAGAAGTAATATTCGTATCACACCAATATTTTAGTGTTGCTGAGAAGTGCTTATGCTGAATCAAGGACTTTTGGATTTTCATGCTGCCCTGCAAGCGAGTAGGGTGTACTTGACAAATATTCATCAGTTCTTTATATATTTTGGTAGATATTTTACCAGCCTGAAGTAGAAATAAATTTTCAGGAAAGAGTGTTTAATGTCCACTAAATTTTATGAATTGATACTTTGATTATAAAAATCAAGTGACACTAAGATTTATATAAATAAGTCAATACAAAAAAACATGTTGGATTCAATCTTTCAAGTAGATTTGTGTTAGTCTATTTGTAGTTCTTTTACAAAATACAGAAACATTTTATTGCTTTTCAAGCAATAGTGAAGTTATATTCACAGTGAGATACAAAACGATTATTGATATTTTGTTTTTAGAGACGCTTTTTCTTTTCTTCAGAAATATAGCCAGATAGTAGCACAAATTTTTCAAACATTAAAGAAAATATTTAATTAAAGACATGCCATAAACATTAATGTAAATCAACATTTAAAAGTAAAGTTTTCTCACTGGCTGTTTAAAGTATGAAATTAGGGATTAGCCTACTAAAAGAATACAGCTCGGAGCTAAGAATGATCTTTCGTTAAAATAGTTTCCTAAAATAATTCAATATGAAGTAATCTAATTGCTATTGTGCTACTGCTATTGTGCTCTTTAATGAATACTTTATAATGTTTATAATGGGTATTTCAACTTGTATTTTAACCCTGATCTTTGATGTTTTATCACAGAATCACAGAATTTC
Organism: Aythya ferina; assembly: GCF_964211825.1. Taxonomy (NCBI): domain Eukaryota; kingdom Metazoa; phylum Chordata; class Aves; order Anseriformes; family Anatidae; genus Aythya; species Aythya ferina. Next base: position 99,687,249 of record NC_140298.1, on the reverse strand, counting down.
TAGGTTGGAAGAGACCTCAAGATCATCGAGTCCAACCTCTGACCTAATGCTAACAGTCCCCACTAAACCATATCCCTAAGCTCTACATCTAAACGTCTCTTAAAGACTTCCAGGGATGGTGACTCCACCACTTCCCTGGGCAGCCTGTTCCAATGCCTCACAACCCTTTCAGTGAAGAAGTTCTTCCTAACATCTAACCTAAAACTCCCCTGGCTCAACTTAAGCCCATTCCCCCTCGTCCTGTCACCAGGCACGTGGGAGAACAGGCCAACCCCCACCTCACTACAGCCTCCTTTAAGGTACCTATAGAGAGCAATAAGGTCGCCCCTGAGCCTCCTCTTCTCCAGGCTGAACAAGCCCAGCTCCCTCAGCCGCTCCTCGTAGGACTTGTTCTCCAGGCCCCTCACCAGCTTCGTCGCACTTCTCTGCACCCGCTCAAGCACCTCGATGTCCTTCTTGTAGCAAGGGGCCCAAAACTGAACACAGTACTTGAGGTGCGGCCTCACCAAAGCTGAGTACAGGGGGACGATCACCTCCCTAGCCCTGCTGGTCACACCGTTTCTGATACAAGCCAGGATGCTGTTGGCCTTCTTGGCCACCTGAGCACACTGCTGGCTCATATTCAGCCGACTATCCACCATCACTCCCAGGTCCTTCTCTGCCTGGCAGCTCTCCAACCATTCCTCTCCCAGCCTGTAGCTCTGCTTGGGGTTATTGCACCCCAGGTGCAGGACCCGGCACTTGGCCTTGTTGAACTTCATGCAGTTGACCTCAGCCCATCGGTGCAGCCTATCCAGATCCTCCTGCAGAGCTTTCCTACCCTCAAGCAGATCGACACACGCACCTAACTAGGTGTCATCTGCAAACTTACTGAGGGTGCACTCAATGCCCTCGTCCAGATCATCAATGAAGATATTAAAGAGGACCGGCCCCAGCACCGAGCCCTGGGGGACGCCACTAGTGACTGGCCTCCAACTGGACTTGGCTCCATTCACCACGACTCTTTGGGCCCGGCTATCCAGCCAGTTTCTAACCCAACGAAGCGTGCGCCAGTCCAAGCCAAGAGCAGCCAGTTTCTTGAGGAGAATGCTGTGGGAGACGGTCTCAAAAGCCTTGCTGAAGTCAAGGTAGACCACATCCACAGCCTTTCCCTCATCCACCCAGCGCGTCACTTTGTCATAGAAGGAGATCAGGTTCGTCAAGCAGGACCTGCCTTTCATAAACCCATGCTGACTGGGCCTGATCGCCTGCTTGCCCTGCAAGTGCTGCGTGATGACTCTCAGGAGGATCTGCTCCATGAGCTTCCCTGGCACTGAGGTCAAACTGACAGGCCTGTAGTTTCCCGGGTCTGCCCTCCGGCCCTTCTTGTAGATGGGCGTCACGTTTGCTAGCCGCCAGTCAACTGGGACCTCCCCCGATCGCCAGGACTGCTGATAAATGATGGTAAGTGGCTTGGCCAGCTCCTCTGCCAGTTCTCTCAGTACCCTTGGGTGGATCCCATCCGGCCCCATCGACTTGTGCACATCTAAGTGCCGTAGCAGGTCACCAACCAGTTCTTCATGGATAATGAGGGCCACATCCTGCTCCCCATCCCCTTCCACCAGCTCAGGGTACTGAGTATCCAGAGAACAACCGGTATTGCCGCTAAAGACTGAGGCAAAGAAGGCATTGAGCACCTCCGCCTTTTCCTCATCTCTTGTAACTAAGTTTCCCCCCGCATCCAGTAAAGGATGGAGATTCTCCTTAGTCCTCCTTTTTGTGTTGATGTATTTATAGAAACGTTTTTTGTTATCTTTAACGGCAGTAGCCAGATTGAGCTCCAGATGAGCTTTGGCCTTCCTAATTTTGTCCCTGCACAGCCTCGCTACTTCTTTAAAGTCCTCCTTAGTGGCCTGCCCACTTTTCCAAAGCTTATAAACCCTCCTTTTCCTCCTAAGATCAAGCCACAATTCTCTGTTGAGCCAGGCCGGTCTTCTTCCCCGCCAGCTCGTCTTTGGGCACGTGGGGACAGACCGTTCCTGCGCCATTAAGATTTCCCTCTTGAAGAGCGCCCAGCCTTCCTGGACCCCTCTGCCCTTCAGAACCGCCTCCCAAGGGACTCCACCAACTAGTGTCCTGAGCAGCTCAAAGTCAGCCCTCCGAAAGTCCAATACAGCGGTTTTACTGGTCCCCTTCCTGGCCTCGCCAAGAATAGTGAACTCCACCATTTCGTGGTCACTCTGCCCAAGACAGCTCCCGACAATCACATCCTCCACCAGTCCTTCTCTGTTTGTGAAGAGACGGTCTAGCGGGGCACCTCCCCTGGTACGCTCACTAACCAGCTGCGTCAGGAAGCTATCTTCCACGCTCTCCAGAAACCTCCTAGACTGCTTTCTCAGGGCTGTGTTGTGCTTCCAGGATATGTCAGGGAAGTTGAAGTCCCCCACGAGTACAAGAGCTGACGATTTTGCAACTTCTGTCAGCTGCCTGTAGAGTTCCTCATCCGTCTCCTCATCCTGGTTCGGCGGTCTATAGCAGACCCCGACCAGGACACTAGCCTTGTTGTCCCTGCCGATCCTAACCCAAAGGGACTCGACCTTGTCATTCCCAGCCTCGAGTTCTACAACCTCGAAAGACTCTCTAATATAGAGAGCCACACCACCACCCCTTCTGTGCTGCCCGTCCCTTCTAAAGAGCTTATAGCCAGGCATTGCAGCACTCCAGTCATGAGACTGGTCCCACCACATCTCTGTGATGGCAACCAAGTTATATTTCATAGTAATTAAATAAGAATGAGATGAAATTAGGCTTTCCTACACATTTTACTTGACAGAAAAATATTTTACTTTAATAATTCATTTTAGTTGTTGCAATCAAACATGAGTTTATCTTTGTCTATTTGTTACATAGTTCCTGATCTTGCATCATGGCCTGTGAAACTTTTCACATACCTGAAATAAAATTATGCTGAGTTATTTGCAGGATCAAGGCTGTAGGAAATGACTTCCTGTAGATACACAAGGATTTATCCAAATCTCTCTTCATTTGAATTATATGTTAGTCCTCAGTGCATTAATGAAAGAAGAGACTTTTTTTTTTTTTTTTTTTTTTTTTTTTTTAATCACAGAGCAATGGCTTTTCTCTTTAATTTAATCTCATAACAAAAAGGGGCTTATAACAAAACACTTGTGTTTTATTGCCAGTATGATTTGAATTTCCCAGAATTATTAAACATTTTAAGTTCTGAAAGAAAAGCTTTGAGTAACATTAAGTCATTTTATGGTGAAATTAGCCAACCCAGTATAGTGCTACTTTTTAGATTGTCCTATGCCTACGTTTAGATTGAGGTTTTGTATGGAAATTTTTAATAATCTTCCTACACATTTGTTTCAGAAGACATAATGTCCTCTGTTCTTACTGATATGATCTGGAAACCTTACCTATTAGGTACTAACACAGAAGTTTATGTTTCTAATGCCAATACAATCTTGCAAGAAGAACGGCCCAATTTGCAACTTCTTAATGCAGAATTAATTATGGACTTTAGAATCCCTTTGAGCAAATGTGTATGTGGATTGTGCACTGAAACTGAAAGACTTGTATGAAAGCAACTGATGACGTGTAGAAGCAAGCAGTTTTTTATCTTGCAGTTATTGGAAGTACAGAGTTCTCAGAAACCATAAACTTCTGATAATTGAAAAAAGTAAAATAGATAAGCTCTTCGAAAGGGAGAAAAACAAACAAATAAACAAACAAAAAGAAAAACAAACAAAAACAACTTGGGAGAGAGGTTTTGACAGGGTAGGATAAAAATTCAACAATGATCTTGAATTAAGTTCTCTAAAAAGGGTGGTTGTATGTCCCTATCTAATACATAAGACTTGCTTTTACTTGGCAGAAAATACTTTTCACAGCTGTTATAAATCACATTTGGAGGTTCTACTCTTATATCACTCTCTATTGGTATAAGAAGGCACCTTTGATATGAGAATTGGAGAGCTCTCAGGGCTCTCAGGTTACCTAGTGCTCAGTTTATAGCCTAATTCTCTTTCAGCACAGTATCAGTGTGATAGATATATTTCTGGATGTCTTTAAGAATAGCATAGACAATAATTTCCAGTGTTTCTCCATAAACCACCTATTGAAATGGAATTCCACAGAGACCTGGAAAGAATAAAATGGATCCATGTACAGAACTTGGAGCTTGGTCTGATCTTCAATACCTGGCATCAAATTCAATTATCAAACACTTGTTTGCCAAATGGATTGTAGAAGGCACTATAGAATTTCAGCATAGAAAAAACACATTTGTATCATCCCATCATGCCATCTGGTTTTGATTTACAAATAACACTTAGCATTTCAATGTCTCTGATCTCTTTGAACAGTACATACAATACAGTTTGGTGAAACTATTTACTGATTCTGTCAAAGTGACATCAGCAGGAAATGGATTATTCATCTGAGTGAATTTCCTTGTGAATTTGCATGCCTTTCATGAGAAGACTAGGATATTGTTGCACATTTTAAAGTATCTCTAAGCTGTCTAGAACAAGAGATGCCATCCTACCATGTGTTACTTCAAAATTACATAAAAATACACCCTTTTCCTTCAACTCCTATAAACATTTATTTTTGAGGCTACACACATGCTAACAAATAGCTGGGAGCAACTGCTGTGGTGCCACATGATTTGTCCCAACAGTGGTGACATAATAGTAAAACTAATTTTGAAATTCGCAGAGATCTGTTCTTTTACTTAAATTTATTTCCTGTGGAGATTAGAATATTACATTAGATCCACCACCAAAACATGTACACAGTTGCATTAAGACTATGATTGGAAAGTATAAACAGTAAAACACAAATTCTGCTGAAAATAGGAGAATGAAAGGTGCACATTAAGATTTCTTTTTTAATTTCTTTTAAAAATTTTTCATTTTTCCCTCTCAATTTTAAGTGTAATTATATTACAATTCATACTTTGGGTAAGTTACTAATTTTAGAGCTGTATAATTTAGAAAGCTGTTTTTAAACGAGTACGAGGAGCAAGGAATGCAATATTTTGCTAGTTTTCTTCCCATGCCTATATGAAGAAATGTATCCATAAGAAATGTGCTGTGGCTAAAGTGAAGGCAAGTACTGAAGCTAGAGATAACAAAAAGATGGGGTAATGGCTTCCAGCTTAGCAAGAGGTGGGCTTTCACAGCACTCAGCAGGAGCTGGAAATCAGGAAGGGCTGCATTTTGAAGAGTTTATTTGACTCTGTGAGAGTCCAAGACTCCTGCCGAGTTTTGAACTCTCTGACTGTCTCCCTGAGCTCTTACAGCTCCTGCTGAATTCAGAACAAACTGGGAATTTCCATGCAGGAGCCATTTGCTTTAAAAAGGAAAGAGACTGAACCCGCCACTTTCCTGCGGTGGGGAATTCTGCATGGTGTCTTTCCTCCTGAAAAAGTCAAGGGGTGGATGACAGTGTTTTAAAAATGTCAGGGGAAGGCAGAATGTCAGAGATAACGTCTTCTCAGACCTCTCCACTAGGAACATTTTACATAATACACTTAACATAAATCCTTGTGTGTAGAATGGAGATGTTTGATATTAATGTGAAGACTGTAGAGTAGCATGAGCAGTCTCAGTTCATCATTCTCTGTTACCATCAATGATCAAAAAAAAAGAGACTAAGCCACCCTAACATACCCTCCCCCTAGTCTTTCAGTCCGCTAGTAAGTCTGTGCTTCGAAAAAGTAAATATTTTCACTTTTAACAAACAAACAAACAAAAACAAAACAAAACAAACAAAGTCTCCTTCAGTTTATCTAAGAACATTTAAGAAAGTTTTAAGAATGAATTAAAGTACATCATTCCTGATACGGAATGTGTGTTTTATACCTGTTTAGTCTAAAAATGATTTAAAGTTAAAACACTTGAAACCAGATGAAGTCAGACTTGTATTAAAAACCTGAATACCATATAGCTGTTCCTGCCAATGGTGTTCTTTAATTTGTCACAACTGCATGAGATAAGAGAGGAGACAGAGATGCCAGTGGACAAGCTCTGGCTGGTGACTCCTGTGTGCATTTCTTAAATTAAAACACAGCAGTCCAGTACCCCAGCTCATTTAATCTAAAATAGTATATATGTATCCTAGCAGTTGCTAACGTGATTGTCTCTGAGGATAAAATACAATATGAATGGTTCTGCCTGCAGTATGCCAGAAACTTTAACTGTTAATATGGAAGCTTAAGACATGCTGTTGTAGAGATCTTTGAGTGATAATAGTTTTGTACACAAGAAACCAACAATGCATATCTTAAGCCCTATCTTTTACAATTTATGAATAAAATGAGAGAAAAAAACATTTATGATGAAAAAGAGAATAATTTTCTTCTTTATAAATAACTGTACTAGTAGTTTTTGAAGATAGATGAAAACCTAAATGAATTTAGTCCTGCTAAAGAGTGCTAACATACTGACATATCATTAATGAAAAAGTTTGTGAGCAATAGAGACAAAGTCAATTGAACGTGTTGATTTCCTTTATTGACTTTCTTCACCTTTTGTTTGTTCTTGCTTATATAAACTTTAAAGCCAGTGTTCCTTTATCCTACTCCTGTAGTTTTAACTAGAAACATGGCTCAATCCCACTATGTCTACAAAAAATCAGGACGTTGAAGAGTTTACCTGCCAAAACTCATTTTGTTTCTGATTACTTCTTGCATTGGATGAACACTTGAACTGAGATCTCTCAAAATATGAACACACGTTTTCCATCTCCATATGACTGCTGATCTTGTATTTACTTGTATTTACTTAAGTGTATTTGTATTTACTTAAGTGTATTTACTTAAGTGTACAGAGGAAGAAAAAGATGAACGCAATCAATACGATGTTTTTCATTTTTACACTGTCGTTGAAAAACTGAAAGGGTATTGATAATTGAGAGATCCTGGAGAAGGACAAACATTTAACCTTTAGGGTAAAAGCTCAAAAGCCCTTCTGGTTAGCATACATTAACAACAGTTAATAGATGATCATAATAGCATGATTTCTATACAATTTGTGATATTATTCTTTTACTGACTGTCCAAGATACTTAAAAAAAAGTCATTTGCTATTATTTACATTATATGACATTTTAATTCTCAGCAAAATTTTTCAACAGATACTGTTTATTTAGTTTGTGCCAAATAACAGAGTTTTGTTTTCTTTCTTTCTTTCTTTCTTTCTTTCTTTCTTTCTTTCTTTCTTTCTTTCTTTCTTTCTTTCTTTCTTTCTTTCTTTCTTTCTTTCTTCCCACCACCCCCACTCCATTTGTTTTATGTTGAAAAATCTAATAGGAAATCTATTTACATGCAGAACTTTTAAATTAACCTCTTTATCTCCAAGGGAATCTTCACTGTTCAGTTCAGCCCCTAGCCATATTTCCTGTCTCCAGATTTGTACTTTCGTGTGTCGCTAAAGTTCAATACTTCAAAAATGCTTTTGCCTTCTTAATAGTCTTTTAAAAATTCTTTTACTTTTCCTGGCAAAATATATAGATTATATTGCTTGCAAAAATTTCTGCAATTATTTTATGAGAAACTGATGTTAATTTCTAACTATTATTCAAAAGAAAAAAAAAAAAAAGCAAGGTGAAAATAAATCTAAAATAAAGCTGTGTATATTTATTTTATTAAGAACACACACTTTTTATACATATATGTTTAAAAATAGTTAGCCTAAATATGCATTTTATTAAATCTGAAAAATTTGAGTTGTTACACACCGTTGTTTTGGGGAGGGAAGGAAAAAAAATAATGTTTGTATTGCTGGAATAAATACACTATTAATTTTATGTTGCTTAAACTCCCTCTGGCATTAACAATATCACTAGGCAAAATTACATCTTTAATTTTCTTGAGATGCATTTACTGTCTGTTGACAGACAAAAGACATAATACAAATACAAAGCAATAATTTATCTGTTTTAATTTTATTTTGTTTTTATAAATGGGATTTTATGGATGATGAAAATAAAAAGGGCAGCATTAAGATTTCATACCTTGCAAAAAGCATGCAGATTTGTGCTGTTAAAATTCGGGAAAGATTTAAAAAAACAGAGGTGTTGGTCTGTTCCCTTACCTACACAATATAGAATGCACCAATGCCTGCATTTTGCCATATCTCTCCAATGACTCTAAGAGAAGTTTGTGGCACAGAATATTTTTTCAGTCATTACCCAGGAAAGAGTATTGTTTTTGAACAGTGACATAATATGATTGTCCCATACCCAGGAAAAATACAAATCGGAATTAGCTGGTTGGCATGCATTGGCAAGTACCTTTCTTTTCCTTACCTTTATACACAATGCTTCAGTTCTTCAGGTTGTAGTTTGATGCAATTACTATGTCTTTAGATCTCAGTCCCACAAAGACTGTGCTTGTATGGAGCTTTGCACTACATTTATGGAGAATTTACTTTAAAATTCTGTGCTTTTTTAATGTAATTTTTAAAATCCCTAGGAAAATTTAAGGAAGAAAAGACTTGCTCTGTCCAATAATTCACATGTGGAATAAGTCCTTTCAGGATTCATTTTGCAATCTTAGAAAAATGACATGTTTTTCCAACACATTGCATTTTGGATTAGTGGATATCTTTCTTTCTTCTTCCAAAAAGGAATAATATTTAAGCACTAATAATATTTAAGTAGTACATTTTTTGTGAGTATGGTAATCGCTGGATATAGCAAAACAGTTTGTGTTTTTGTATTAAAGGAATGTATGGTCAAAAGGAATTTTTTTCTATCTGTGTGTAACAGGTGTTTTGGCTACCTCTGCAAGTAGATGTATCCTTTGCTTAATGACACCCTCCTCTCTCCCCCGCCAACCCCCTTTATTTTTATTTTTCATAATGCTAAGACTATTGAACCTCATTCAGCTCATTGGAAGTAGCAAAGTAATCAGAAAGATGAACTGGTCTCACTGAGTTTAGTATTTCTTGTTGTAGAAACAGACTGATGCCCTTCATGTCTGTTTCAACCATCAAGATTGGCATAATGAGGTGTTCTCTGGTTATGTGGGTGGTCTCTGAGCTACACAAAGTCAAAATTGGGCTAAGTGCTGTATTCAGCACTAGACAATAGCAGGGGAACATACAAGCAACAAGAAATATATATATTTTATATATATATAATATAATCCTAAATTTAAATGGTATATTTTCCCAGTTAGGGATTTTAGGGTATTTCAAATGCAGCCACAAAGGATGATATCCAGAAAGAATACTACCTGGATAAGTAAAATAAAATATACTCCAAGGGATGCATATGATTAACACAGAACTGCACTTGTACTAGGTATGTGCCATCTTAATTTTTACTTTTGGCAACTTTAAGGGATTTTGTTTCATTGAAAATCTTTTCACAGAATCATAGAATAATTCAGGGCAAAAGGGATTTCAGGCAGTCCTGCTCAAAGCAGGGCTAGCTATGAGATCAAACTGGGTTTATCCAGTCTTATTTTGAAAACCTCCAGGGACAGAAATTGCACAGCCTCTCTAAGCAATCTGCTCTACTGCAGACTGTCATCATGGAGAAAATGTTTCTTTTTATGTCCTGTCAGAAACTCCCCTATAACAATTTATGTTCACTGGCAATGCACCACTGTGAAGAATCTGGCTCTGTCTTCCTGGCGACCTTTTTACAGGTACTGGGGAGCTGCTGTTTGGTCCCGACCAGAGCTCTCTCTTCTTCAGGCTGAATGAGCCCAGATCCCTCAGCCTCTTCTTACAGGGAAAGTGCTCCAGCATCTGACCAACCTGGTGGTCCTGTACCAAACTCGCTTCAGTTTATCAATATCTTTCTTGTATTAGGGGGCCCAAACTGGATGTACCATTAATGACATGGTCTCAAACTACTGCTAGTACAACTTAGGATGTTGTTGGCCATCCTGCCTGCCAGGGCTCTGCTGCCACATGCTAAACCTGCTGCCCACCAAGTTGAGCACCCCAGCTCCAGGGCCTCTTCAGCAGAGCCAGTCCCCAGGCTTTTCTTGTTAAGGTTTGTGACTTGGCGTTTATCATTGGTGAATTTCATGAAGTTCCTGTTGCCCCATACCTCCAGCCTCTCCATGTCTGGCTTGATGGCAGCCCTGTTCTCAAGAATATTGATTGCATACCTTAGTTTGGTGTCATCTGCCCTCCTGAGAGCCCACTGCAGTGCCCATTGCCCACGTTATTGTTATGTCACTAATGACGTTAAGTAAGACAGGTCCCAGGGTAGACCCCTGAAGAATTCCAGTTGTTACTCACCTCTGGGTAGCCTGTGACCCATATTCTACTCCCTGGTGAGATCAATATGGAAACTCTTATTTTATTTTTATAAAAAGTGGAAATAAACAGAAGGCAAAGTCTCCTAGGACTATTCAGGATCAGAGGCAGACCAGCCTCTGTACGAATTTGCAAAATCAGCTTAGAAAGGTCTTTCTGCTTTCTCCATTATCATCTAGTTCTGCTCAGCAAACAGTTAATAACATCATAAGTGACTTTTTAATTCAAAAGTATTAGTCCTGGTGGAGTCTTAATTCTGATAAAAAAGGCTGTGAGAAAGTACTAGTGTCATCAACTTTATGTGTCAGCAAGTCAAATTTTGTGGTGAAGGGCAATCATATCTATTGGACAGGATAAGAGTGCTCACACAATTATTGACTCTTGGATGACTTTAGAGTCACTGTAATTCATTTTATAAGTGTGCTAACTTGCCAAGGCCCTATAGCTCAATGTTTTGTCTGAATTAATGTTTAAATAGACCATTTACCTATAGGGCAATGTGAACCTCACAGTACATGTACAAAAAAAATCTCATATTCTTTTAAGAAACTGGGCACTTTTTTTTTTTTTTCCAGAACATGTTTCTACTCTAATTACCAGTTTCTATCCATGTCAGTAAATCCCTTCCCACTCAATTCAATGAACTGAAGTGTTTTAAAAACATAGTACATAGTTCTTTTTAGTATGGAAACATTGGCTTTAGAATAATTTTGTAGATTTTTTTTTTAAACTCACCACTTTAAAAAAAAAAAAAACACCACACATTTACTTTAGAAAACATCCATTATTTGATCCATTTAAATAAAGAAATAAAGTATACCCAACTGTATGTAACACAGAATTATATACAGTCAAACAGATGAGTGATCGGGGGTTAGATTAATGAAGGGCAGGCAAAGCAAACAAAACTGTTGATAAAGAAAAAATACAGAAAATGCAACATCAAAATGAAAGACTATTTTGCCCCAGTATAAAAAAATCTTTGATGGAGAACAGCTCACCTTTGTCAGTCTGCCCACGCTGAAGAAATAAAAGTGAAAGTTCAATACATGGTAACTGCTTTTATAAAAAGCAGCAGGCCAACAATTATACTTGACTATTAAAGTGAATATTTAATAATAACATTAAAAATATTAAAGAAAGGCAGTTTTAATGGTATAGATTAAGAAAAGTTCTGCCTGTACCTCAAGATTCAGAATCTATGTATGAGAGAATGCATCTTAAATAAACAGATGAATTTCTAAAACTGCACTCTGTTATCTATTTGTCATATAAATATCATTTTCATACATTCAGTCAAGTGCAGTGGACAAAATAATTATTTGCTTAATTTTACTTTTTGAGATTGAAATATACAACTATATATATATATATACTTACATACATAAGTTATATGAATTTATATATATATATGTTACATACAGAAATTCATACCTTGGTAGTCTACAGTCTTCTTGAACATCCAGTGTAATTCAATGTCATGTTTACTTTTCTGATGCAAAAACTGGGTGATATGCCCTGATAGGGCTTCAGGAAGGTGACTAAGAGACTCACTTGTCTTTATTCTAAGGTTAAGCTAACTGAAGAGGACATAAGGGATGATAGGGAATGAGAAATTGCCAGTCATGGCAGATAACAATACAAATGGCAGGCAGAAGTTAAAGACAGTGCCATGAGGGACAGCTGGATTTCAAAGGTGGTTCCAAGGGAATTATAGGAAAAACAGGTGTACTTCCCAGGTGGTCGAAGGTGAGTACTGAGGACCTTCAGAGCAGTATCCTTAAGAGGATAGTACTACTTAGATAATTGTAACAGTAATACTATATGTATGTATATATATAAAACTAAGAATATTCGTGTGATGGTATATTGGTATATTAATTTTTTTTTTTTTTTTTTGTACAGAATTGGCAAACATGGTACCAATAGAGAAAAGGTATTTTGGGAGCAGATTGTTACTTTAGGAGGGGTCTGATGTAGTGAAAGGGAGGTACAAATGTGATGAAAAAGAGAATGAATAAATAGGAAATGGGGTGCTTACCTGCAGAAAGGGCACTCCTGGCATGGTAAGCATCCTGACATCACCATGACAGTGCCTATTCCAGCCCTTGTGACATTGGTGTCTGTCATGGTTTGACAGTGAGCTGACAGTGTGGGGACTAGATGGGCATAGGTACTAAAGCATGTTTAGTCACTGATTTAATGTTGATGTGGGACTCAACATCCAGGTCCCACTCTGGGGAGACGTCCACTTCAGGAAAGGAGTCAGCACTGTGGTTCCTCACACAACCTTCCTGCCCCATGGCAGCCCAGAAGGTGCACCAGTAGAGTCAACACGATAGTCTTGGCCCAAGGCTGGTCTGTGGCCTCCTGGGCCCCTGCAGTGAGCCCTTGAGCAGTAAGGTTGCTTTCTGTGGGGTCTGTGCCAGGTCCCTTCAGCAACCTCAAATGTCATCACTGATGGGACTGAGCAGAGAAAGCCTGACTGGGTGAAATTCTGGTGTCCTTTCTGCATCTGGGCTGGAAGTTACTGCCACGTGTGCTCTCACACAGGGTCTTAAAATCAGGACATAATTACAAGTGCTCCCTATTTTTTCCAAGGCTAGCTGGTTGACCAAAGACTCTAGCTAATAGGAACCTCTTACTTGTGCTTTTGTTTATAATAAATTATAAGTGCACTGCATTTGTTTCTCAAATGCACCTCAGAGGCTGGTAACTTTGCATACTTGTGTATGTGCCTGTACAGGTCACAAGCACTCTTCAGCCTCTCTCTCCACTTGTCACCCTCTGAAGGACACAGAGGTTCACAAAAGATTACTTATAGCTGGGCAGTCAATTATTTCCCCTGGAAAATGTTCCCCTGAGCACCTATATTAGGATTCTCCATCAGGATTTTGCATGAAAGGGATTACATCCTGATTTATCTGTAACAAGTGTATTCAGCTTTTCCTTGGCACTACCCCCTTAGCTTGAATTCATACCTTCTTCTTCTTCCTCCAATTAGAGAGCAGAAAGATTCATCCTCTGTTTAATTTTCTCAACTGGTCCTAATAATAGTGAAAATATATCATTTTCTTTATTCATCTTTTTGGCTGTCTCTCCATTCTGATAGCTGTTCAATATTATTTTTTTTCCCAGAATTTTGAAATTAATTTTAATCTCTCACTCCTGGAATCAGATAATGATGCCATAATCTCAGCTCTCACTTAAAAATATTTAGATAAAGCAAATTTCTCATTCCCTTGTGGCTGTACAAGGGAAACTTGAAGAGCTCAGGATATCCTGAAGTGTCATATGACAAAAAGGCTGTTTTGTTTAAAATGAGCTAAACATTTGATATTTTCAGGAGTGACTCCTGATTTTCAAATGCTCAGTGTTGCCAAAACTGTAAATGCCTGATCAATTATACAAACTAAAGATACAGAACATTTTTAGGACCTTTTATGAGCTACATGAGACAAATACATGTATTTTTTGATTGATATTTCAGATCAGGCCATTAGCTCTAGAAGCAGGCATGTCACCACATGGCTAAGATCATGCCTGTAGGTTAGTCTTACAACTTCATCTGTGTGTGCGTATGTGCATGTGTTCAAAGCAGACAGTGTGATAGCAACACTCAGTGAATATAAATGTTTCCCAGCTGAACTGTCAGGATCAGGATGTCCCATTTTCAGGTATCTGATCCACTTCTTCACAAGAGGTGTGAGTGCTCGTGAAATTGAGAGCAATTGCAGCATTTTGACAAGATGTGAGACATGTCCGCTTCTGTATCTATGCAATAGAGTGCCTTATAAATAATGTGTGTGATAAACAACAAATAGCTTAAACTCTTGTTAGTAGTCAGAGCTAGTTCAGCTCAGTCTAGCAAAGCTGAAAGAAAACACACACACACAAACAACAAAACAAAACAAAACAGAAAACAACATGTGAGACAATTTTGATTCTGTTCTTGTCAAAAATCTAGCAAAAAAAGTAGAAAAAGATACAACAGATACCCCTAGAGAATGAAAAGGGGCACGGATTTTGTTAGTAAAACTTTCTATTAAAAAAATAAATAAACAAATAGTACAAGGAGTCACATTTTTGTAAAGCTTAGCCCATTTTCTATTCATAATGTTGATGTTGTTATTTAATTCTTCAGAGCACTTCCTGACAGCACAAATGTTGCCCGGTACATGGGTTGCTGTGAGACAGAGATGTGTAGATTTCAATTAAGAATACTTTTTGTTTGTTTGTTTGTTTGTTTGTTTGTTTTTAACAAAGAATACTTTTGCATTAGTTTGCTAAATATGATGTCAAATTAAAATCCTTAACTTTTCTAAAATTACCTAAGGTACAACTTATTTTAGTCTAGTATACATAGTTGTTAGACAGTATATGTAAATTGTTGTTATTGTTATAAATGGTAATACACACTTCATAAATCCCAGCTTCCACTATCCTTATGAAAGTACACATGCAAAAGACATTATGTCATTTTTTTCATTTTTCTGAGAATATTGATAAAACAGTACACCAGACTGTTATTGATGTCTGAAATAAATAGACTTTTCCCCAAGTTTACTAAATTTTATTTTGCATTATTTACCATTTTCATTCCAATTATATATAACATTTACATGGTTACCTACCTAGTATTGCAAATTAAATTTGAAAAGATTGTAAGGAGAATTGTTTTAAACACAGACATGCTTTTTTAACAGTCTTATTGTAATTATCAGAAGGCAGAAGCTCTGACTTCTCAATTCATTCCTATACTGCTATTTGCTTTCATTAATTCTGACAATCACACTCTAGAAGATGGAGTCTGAGTACACAACTCCTTCACTTTTCTGCCTCTGACCAGGCAGAATCACCAAGCTCATAATACACAGCACCTTGCAGGCTGAGTCCCTAAAACGACAACTACTTCCATAGGTAAAAGGAGAGGAAGAGTCTTTTTTTTTTTTTTTTGGCTGACTTGAAGAAATAGTACTTATTTTGTCACTGAGTTTCCCATTCTGTTTCCCATTTTATTGTTGCATTGAACTCTGCATACTCAAGGATATACATATTTTTTATTCTCCTTGGGACCCTAAGTGTAGATAGAGTATTATAATGACTAAGAATACCTGTGTATTATTATGTGTCCCCTTGACAGCTATTAACAAATGGAAATTGCTAAAAATATGCTTCCACTTTTCAGGAAGCCCATCTCTCCCTCCACAAATGCAAAATGGCTTTCAATTTAAACTGCTCTAAAGATAAATGACTTTCTTCCATATCTCTAGCAGCCAGACATTTTCTTCTTTTGCTGGAAGGCAGATGAGCTTTATGTTTTTATGTTCTGAGTAAACTCAGAATCTCAAATATCTGCAAATCAAGATTGGAGTCACTTTCGTAGCCTTCATGGAAGAGAAAGCAAGAGAAAGACTGGCATCTTTTCAATACTGGCATCAGTTTTGAGCTAGATCACTTTTTCATTGTTGAAAAGATCAGCCATCCAGTATGGAGTTTTTCAAATCAAAAAGGCAATTTTTATTATCACTCTCCTCGATGAGTTGATACATAGACTGGATAGAGGAATCCTCACTTTTCAATAATTTGACATACTGAAAGAGTCCTTTCTAAAATTTCAGTAACACAATGACTTAGATCAGCTCACTCATTTAGGTTGGGATCTTAGGTTTCCTATTAGAGACACTCACTCAGGACTTTGCCTTCCAATCTAGGCTTTGGAAAAAAGCCTTTGGAATCATATCAGAAGTATTCCTACTATTGAGTAGGTATTTCATGCTCTCCTTCTCTAGCACTTCTGCCCAAAACTGCAGGGAACTGTACTCACACGCTGCAAGCCAGCAGAGTACAGGAAGTCAGGATCTGGGAGACAATAACAGAGATCAGAGATAAGTGCTTTGTTCTTCCTCTTGAAGAAAGGACTTGATTTGTTTTGGAACTCATCTGTCAAATGTGTGACTGGATCTCACTTTCATGTGCGTGAAATTGTTTCTAAATTATCTTTTGTTCACCTGTTTTCCCTGCCTGACACACTAATACTTATTTTTGTTTCCTGATAATATGTAACCCAAATGTAGTTGTTTATTGCTTTGTCTCACTGTTATGTTATTGGCAGTTCATTGTCAAAAGTGTCCGAACATTGTCAAAGAATCCCCGTGTCACCCTTTTCTTTGTTTGCTGGTAGTTATTTGCCTCTCTTCTGTCTCTCTTCTTCCAGACTGAATATTTCAGTTCTTCTCATGTTTCCCCACATTTTATAGCATCCCTGAACCCCAGTTACAGTTCAATCACACATATACTTAGTTTTATAACTCTGAACTAAAGAAAATAGAATATGGTATACCCAGACAAAAGGATAAAATATTATTTAAAATCTTTTAAAAACTAAAAATTTATATTTATTGATACTTTCTGGAAAAGTATCATTACTTTCATCTTAGTAATGGAATCTAATTCCACTTTACCAGCTAAAAATCAGAGTGACATTTGAACTTTGCAAAAATAACCAGAACCACGTGGCAGACATGTAACTCACCATCTCTGTGCAGCTATAATCAGCCTTCAGCAGCTCTGAACTCTAGGCGTAGTCCACTTGCCATCTGCCAACTACTAGGATCTGAGATAAAGAATACAATTTTAAGTGGACTAAGAGAGTAAAGAATATGAAAAAGAATGTGATAATAAGAGTAAAGAAATAATCATAACATCTAAAAAGTGTATCTTTTATTGCTCCCTACTGTTGAACTCCTTATCTCATTATTTTTCTTTTATACTATGACAGGAAGAGACTACATATACATAAATTTAAGGATTTCAATTTTATAATCTACTTTTTTAGCTAGCCTTTTTATTATTTATTTTTATTATTATTTTTTTTTATTCATATTTTGGTAAGTTCTCTTCTGGTCAGGAGTAGTTCAGAAATGTAGGTGTTTCAGTGCTGATCTGAAATTCAGTACATTACACTTGAAGCAGTACCATATAAATTTTGTTTGCAGACAGTATGAGAAAGGGAAAAACAATCTCCATTAACAATAAAGTTCAAAGATCAGTTCTGTTATAGTTGCTTTTCAAGGTGGCCAGTTGCTGCTACAATACATAGGTGTATGATACATAAGTTTTTTTGCCGAGGCGATCGGCTCCGGGGCAGACGCGTTCTGCAGCGGAGCGGGGGATCGGGCCAGGCAGGGCTAATTTTTTCCGGCATCGAGCCTACTTGAGGGAGCCGCCAGGACCCGGCAGCCCTCGTGAGGGAGGCTGACGAGGCGAAGGCGGAGCCAGCAGCGCCCCCTCCCCAGGTGTTCAAAAGCTGCCCCTAGGGAGCGCGAGCGACAAGGAGCGTGGCGAACAGGACGGGCAAACAGGGCGTGGCGCGTCAGAAGGGAGTGGCGCGGCAGTTAGCGCGGCAGTTCGCGCAGGCAGGGCGCGCAGGAAGGGCAGAGCACTCCCCCTACACACAAACAACACCTCCTTAACAACAGCCGTAGCTAGGTGATAATGGTCGCCACCAGGCACGGCGCGCTCTCCAGAAAGTCGGTACACACGCAGACCGACTACCCATTAAAAAATGCAGCAGTTCAGGTCACCGGATGCAAGGAGTGTCTGAGCCTGTTGCTGCCATCGGCGGGAGGCAGAGAAACTGCATGTGTGAGGTGCGAGCAGGTGGATGATCTGGTCCGCATGGTGGCGGAGCTCAAGGAGGAGGTGGAGAGGTTGAGGGCCATCAGGGAGTGTGAGCGAGAGATAGACTTCTGGAGTAACTCCCTGCAGGGCCTCAAGGGGAGGTGCCGAGGTGAGACTCCTCAAATGGGGGCGGACCCCCTGCCCTGTCCCCGACGGGCAGAGGGAGGGGATCTGGGAGCTGAGGAGGAATGGAAACAGGTCCCTGCTCGACACCGCAGGCGATGCCCTCCCCTTCCGGCCCCGCATTCCCAGGTGCCCTTACACAACAGGTTTGAGGCCCTAGAGATTGAGAGGCCGGTGTGTGAGGAAGAGGTAGCAAATGTTCCCAGGAGGATGCCTGGGGCGAGGAGGTCAACTCCGCACCTCAGGACTGCCTCCACCAAGAAAGACAGGAGGGTTATTGTTGTTGGAGACTCGATTCTTAGGGGAACAGAGGGCCCTATTTGTCGGCCTGACCCTACCCGTAGGGAAGTGTGCTGTCTCCCTGGGGCCAGGGTCAGGGACGTTGCCAGGAAGCTTCCTAACCTGGTACGCCCCTCTGACTATTAACCCCTTTTGATAGTCCAGGCAGGCAGTGATAACATCGAAGAGAGAAGCCTCAAGGCTATCAAAAGGGACTTTAGGGGACTGGGTCGGTTAGTGGATGGAGCGGGAGTGCAGGTGGTGTTTTCGTCCATCCCTACGGTGGCAGGGAGGGGTTCAGAGAGGACACGGAAAGCCCACCTGTTAAACACGTGGCTCCGGGACTGGTGCCAACACAGAAATCTTGGGTTTTTTGATCATGGGGTACTTTACTCAGCACCTGGCCTGATGGCCGCAGACGGGTCCCTGTCTTTTAGGGGAAAAAGGATCCTGGGCCAGGAGCTGGCAGGACTCATTGAGAGGGCTTTAAACTAGGTAGGAAGGGGGATGGGGCTGAGGCTAGGATTGTTGGGGCTGTGCCAGGGGGAACGATGGCAAGGCCAGAGGATAAGGCAATGGCCCAGCTGAAGTGCATCTACACCAATGCATGCAGCATGGGTAACAAACAGGAGGAGCTGGAAGCCATCGTGCAGCAGGCAGGCTACGACTTGGTTGCCATCACGGAGACGTGGTGGGACCAGTCTCATGACTGGAGTGCTGCAATGCCCGGCTATAAGCTCTATAGAAGGGACAGGCAGCATAGAAGGGGTGGTGGTGTGGCTCTCTATATTAGAGAGTCTTTCGAGGTTGTAGAACTCGAGGTTGGGAATGACAAGGTCGAGTCCCTTTGGGTTAGGATCGGCAGGGACAACAAGGCTAGTGTCCTGGTCGGGGTCTGCTATAGACCGCCGAACCAGGATGAGGAGACGGATGAGGAACTCTACAGGCAGCTGACAGAGGTTGCAAAGTCATCAGCTCTTGTACTCGTGGGGGACTTCAACTTCCCTGACATATCCTGGAAGCACAACACAGCCCTGAGAAAGCAGTCTAGGAGGTTTCTGGAGAGCGTGGAAGATAGCTTCCTGACGCAGCTGGTTAGTGAGCGTACCAGGGGAGGTGCCCCGCTAGACCTTCTCTTCACAAACAGAGAAGGACTGGTGGAGGATGTGATTGTCGGGAGCTGTCTTGGGCAGAGTGACCACGAAATGGTGGAGTTCACTATTCTTGGCGAGGCCAGGAAGGGGACCAGTAAAACCGCTGTATTGGACTTTCGGAGGGCTGACTTTGAGCTGCTCAGGACACTAGTTGGTGGAGTCCCTTGGGAGGCGGTTCTGAAGGGCAGAGGGGTCCAGGAAGGCTGGGCGCTCTTCAAGAGGGAAATCTTAATGGCGCAGGAACGGTCTGTCCCCACGTGCCCAAAGACGAGCTGGCGGGGAAGAAGACCGGCCTGGCTCAACAGAGAATTGTGGCTTGATCTTAGGAGGAAAAGGAGGGTTTATAAGCTTTGGAAAAGTGGGCAGGCCACTAAGGAGGACTTTAAAGAAGTAGCGAGGCTGTGCAGGGACAAAATTAGGAAGGCCAAAGCTCATCTGGAGCTCAATCTGGCTACTGCCATTAAAGATAACAAAAAACGTTTCTATAAATACATCAACACAAAAAGGAGGACTAAGGAGAATCTCCATCCTTTACTGGATGCGGGGGGAAACTTAGTTACAAGAGATGAGGAAAAGGCGGAGGTGCTCAATGCCTTCTTTGCCTCAGTCTTTAGCGGCAATACCGGTTGTTCTCTGGATACTCAGTACCCTGAGCTGGTGGAAGGGGATGGGGAGCAGTATGTGGCCCTCATTATCCATGAAGAACTGGTTGGTGACCTGCTACGGCACTTAGATGTGCACAAGTCGATGGGGCCGGATGGGATCCACCCAAGGGTACTGAGAGAACTGGCAGAGGAGCTGGCCAAGCCACTTACCATCATTTATCAGCAGTCCTGGCGATCGGGGGAGGTCCCAGTTGACTGGCGGCTAGCAAATGTGACGCCCATCTACAAGAAGGGCCGGAGGGCAGACCCGGGAAACTACAGGCCTGTCAGTTTGACCTCAGTGCCAGGGAAGCTCATGGAGCAGATCCTCCTGAGAGTCATCACGCAGCACTTGCAGGGCAAGCAGGCGATCAGGCCCAGTCAGCATGGCTTTATGAAAGGCAGGTCATGCCTGACGAACCTGATCTCCTTCTATGACAAAGTGACGCGCTGGGTGGATGAGGGAAAGGCTGTGGATGTGGTCTACCTTGACTTCAGCAAGGCTTTTGAGACCGTCTCCCACAGCATTCTCCTCAAGAAACTGGCTGCTCTTGGCTTGGACTGGCGCACGCTTCGTTGGGTTAGAAACTGGCTGGATAGCCGGGCCCAAAGAGTCGTGGTGAATGGAGCCAAGTCCAGTTGGAGGCCAGTCACTAGTGGCGTCCCCCAGGGCTCGGTGCTGGGGCCGGTCCTCTTTAATATCTTCATCGATGATCTGGACGAGGGCATTGAGTGCACCCTCAGTAAGTTCGCAGATGACACCAAGTTAGGTGCGTGTGTCGATCTGCTTGAGGGTAGGAAAGCTCTGCAGGAGGATCTGGATAGGCTGCACCGATGGGCTGAGGTCAACTGCATGAAGTTCAACAAGGCCAAGTGCCGGGTCCTGCACCTGGGGCGCAATAACCCCAAGCAGAGCTACAGGCTGGGAGAGGAATGGTTGGAGAGCTGCCAGGCAGAGAAGGACCTGGGAGTGATGGTGGATAGTCGGCTGAATATGAGCCAGCAGTGTGCTCAGGTGGCCAAGAAGGCCAACGGCATCCTGGCTTGTATCAGGAACGGTGTGACCAGCAGGGCTAGGGAGGTGATCGTCCCCCTGTACTCAGCTCTGGTGAGGCCGCACCTCGAGTACTGTGTTCAGTTTTGGGCCCCTCGCTACAAGAAGGACATCGAGGTGCTTGAGCGGGTGCAGAGAAGGGCGACAAAGCTGGTGAGGGGCCTGGAGAACAAGTCCTACGAGGAGCGGCTGAGGGAGCTGGGCTTGTTCAGCCTGGAGAAGAGGAGGCTCAGGGGCAACCTTATCGCTCTTTATAGGTACCTCAAGGGAGGCTGTAGTGAGGTGGGGGTTGGCCTGTTCTCCCACGTGCCTGGTGACAGGACGAGGGGGAATGGGCTTAAGTTGAGCCAGGGGAGTTTTAGGTTAGATATTAGGAAGAACTTCTTCACTGAAAGGGTTGTGAGGCACTGGAACAGGCTGCCCAGGGAAGTGGTGGAGTCACCATCCCTGGAGGTCTTTAAAAGACGTTTAGATGTAGAGCTTAGGGAAATGGTTTAGTGGGGTCTGTTAGCGTTAGGTCAGAGGTTGGACTCGATGACCTTGAGGTCTCTTCCAACCTAGAAAATTCTGTGATTCTGTGATTCTGTGATAAGTTTGACTATAAGGCTTGACTGAAATAGAAGACATTCAGGAAATAAGGCATTTGATCCAAAAATACTTTGGAAAACCCTGTTTGTAGTTGATAAATAGACATCCCAAAATGCCTGAAAACATACCTAGCGTCCTGCAGTTTATTTAAAGTTTTAGATATTACATTTTAAAAACCTTGATCTAGAAACTTGCATTTAAATTGGTAAACTATTAAGTAGTATTGAGGACCTTGATCCGGTTAAGATCCTATGGGTATACTTACCCCTATACAAATAAAGCCAGTCAAATATAATTGACTATTCGTTGGTCTGTATTTTGAACACTACATAGAATCATACTACGATAGCAAAATCCAACCTTATTTTTGTCTGCCAAATTGTTACATAATTTAACAATTTTTTTTTTTTTTATATTTAACTAATTAAAGATAACCTTCATGAAATATCACAAAGGCTTTTTGACCCAGATTCTGAAAAACAGATAAATAGTTAATATTTGGACATGGGAATGAGAAAGCATCCATGTTACAGAAACAGAATTTTAACTGTTGGAAAATAGTTCTCCCTCAAAATGGAAGTGTCTAAAAGTACTCTAACAAGGGTCATCAAAGAATTTCAAGATCAGAATTAAAAAGAATGACACAAAGTTTTTTGATAATGTAATACCACATCTTCAAACTGTAAGATGAAATGCAAACACATCACAGTTTATCTGCTATATATAGCATCAAAATTTTTCATTTTTATGCTAAAGTAATTTGTATAGTCTTAAATGCAGTACTAAGAGGGAGAATTGTTATTGAAAAATGTGGTTTGTTTTCATTTTTCTTATAATATTTTTTTTTATTTGCTTGTTTGTTTTTGTTATTTTGGATGCATGTGATTATAAAAATCCCTATGGGATATTTAGAAGTTTTTCACTTTACATGGAAATCAGAAAATATAAAGTAAATGCTTTTATTGCTGATTATTTCTCTTGATTCAATCAGACTAGGGATGTATTTAAACAATACTTTTTTTTTCTGTGCTACAGAAATGACATTTAACCTTGTTAATTACCAGGGTAAAAGAGGCTTCATTATGTAGTTCAACTCTATTGAAATGTTGTTTCAGGTAATGATTACACAGACTGTGGACAGTGAGTTGAACAAAACTCCTTTTAATTATAACCAGGAAAGCTATTAAGCCATTTTTCTATTTCAATTGGAGCTTTCCTTTTCTGATATTTAAAGCTCTTTATTAGAGTTTCATTGTATAGAAAAGTTTGTGCTACACCACAGGAACACAGCAAGTGGCCTAAAATGTGATTCTATCATTTTTTTTTTTAATATATTTTTAAATTTTTTTTTTGAAAAAATAGTAATTTTCTTAGTGATGTGCCCTGTTATGACTTCTGCATATTCATTAGAAAATAACTGCATATACCCCTTTCCAACTTTTAAGAAACTAATTTAAGATCTAGTGTTTCTTTGTATGAGATTTAATATCAAATTCAATTCTCGAAAAAAATGCAAGAAAGAAGTCATGTTATAGTCCTCTCTATAGACAACTGATAATTACAGCTGTGTAAGAATGTCTAGAACGCATATATATCTACTAGTAGGTGCTTTGCAAATTAATTCTGAAATAATTAATTGTAATAGTACATTTTTGCAAGGTAGTAAGTTTGCTTTAAAAACATCAAACAATGTAAGACAGCTTGTCACATTTGATAAAAAAAAATAGCACAGTTAAAAATGTTATTCTATGCCATACAGTGACACCTTCTGAAGAATTTGGGTGTCTTTGAGCCACCATGAAGTTTACTTTATTTGGTTCTCAGAACTTAAAAGTACTGAAAGTAACTATTTCATACAACCTTGTATAAAATTATGGCTGCCAGGAGCTAGAAATGCCATGCCATAAAGAAATACTGGGGTGATTCTATGTGTCTTATCCACCATTATGACAGACCCAGTAAATAAAGCTCATATACTACAAATGATGCCCAGACACCAGGTTTTGTCCTCATTTTTCAGGAAGCCTAAGGAAATGTTGCACATTGGCAATGCTTCTCTTTTGCTTAGCATATAACAGTTTCACTCCCATGAAGTCAGTGGTGCTCTAGGCAGAAGATTTCCACCCATGTGGAGTTTACTCAGGTATCATTGTGAGAGCTGCAGTAATTCAATATTACATCCATGGATATATTTCTCCTGGAGAAAGAAGGCAGCTCTGAACAGACTAGGAGAAAGTAAAAAGAGAAAAAGAATTTGAAGGCAGCCTTGGAAATGTCCATGGTGGAAAAAAGAGGAGAGGAGAGGGGAGGGGAGGAGGGGAGGGGAAGAGAGGGGAGGGGAGAGGAGGGGTAGGGTGGGGAGGGGATATAATAACTATTAAGAACTGCTCCAAGAATCTAAAAATCTTAAGAGATCCATGTGAAGCTGAACAGATGTCCTCCTTATTTGCATTGCTTTTGATACATAGTAGTCAAGCCATGCTCTAAATCCATAGCTGTAGTCTTTTTAGTAGTCAATGACTTAAGTGGTATTGCTGCAGGGGTTTTGTGGTGGCAGGCACAGGTATTTCAAAAGTGTTCACTTTGTGTCCAAACCCCATTGACCAAAATATTCTGGAATTTTTCTTCATACAAACAGTACGCCAGTATTTTTATAAATGTTCTTTATGAAGGAATGCAAAGTGTTCTTTTCAGGAATCAAGATAAAACTGTCAAACAAATGGCTATGGGTAATGCTAATTACTTTCACAGGATACTTAAGAACACCTGAGTTGTCAAAAGCCCCAAAGTACTTCAGAAACTGGGATTGTGTTCAGATTTCAATGAGATATTAAGGTATTGATGAATTTTGTGTTTGTTATAGCGAATATAACTTCTATAATGTAACAGATTACATTATAGAATTACATTAGAGGAGAGTCCAGGTAAATTTATGGAATTTCTGATATGCATTCAAATACAGCATTCTGTAAGATAGAGACTGTGCATGGAAATGGGCATAAACAGTCTTATGTAAAGGATAATTAATTACTTGCTAAATATTGTAGATAATGTTTTTAGTTTGATTAATTTTTTTTTTACTCATTTAGCATTCTACAAAGGCACTGTAAAGATTGAGACCAAACTGTTTTTTTTTGTTTGTTTTTGTTTGCTTGTTTTGTTTTGTTTGTATATTTAAAATAAAATTTGTAACTGAATTGAACAAAACCAATGATATATTAATTATGGGGTAGGCTTTGCTTCCTAGTCTGAATGCATCTCTGCAGGAAAAGAAGTGGCTGTATGATCCATCTGACTGATCTCCATGAAAGAGACCAGATTAATTCTTTCTCCCTTTCTGCAACTGACTTTTCATTGCTATAGCCAAGATGCAGCTCTGATCCAGTCACATTTCTTTCTCTGAATTGCCTGCCACTTGAATTACCTTGTGCCACTTGTACTATAATCTTAATTATCTTTATTGAAATGTATGCCAATGATCAATGAGTGGGGAGTCACATTTTATTGAAGGATCCCTAGAAGTCTATTTGCTGTTTTTCTACTAGCTTCTTCTCAGAGTGGTGTGTTTGTTTGTTTGTTTGTTTGCTATAGGTCTAGGACAGTGGCAGACTCCTTCCAAGTACAAGTAGCATCTGACCACCTGGCTGTGAAACACAAAAGGCAGTGTCTCATACAGTTGACACTACTGACATTTCTATTCTTTTACATCAAGAAAGTGATGACACAACTCATTAGCAACTGGAAGTGCTTTTCTTTTTCTGTGAAGGGAAGACCAACAGTCTGTCTCCAACTCCTAATTTCCATTCTGCTAACTTCATTTTATTCCATAGCATTTTTCTGTCCTCTTGTTCTCCCTAGATTATTTCTACCTATTTACTCCTACTGTTTTGATAGAACGTATTGTGAAATATCTACAGAAAAGTTGCAATTTGAATGTTCTATTTACATCAAATTGTGAAATTATAAATATTCTTCACTCTCAATACGCACGTAGCATGTATGTTTTTCACACAGTGTGGGACCTGCTTGGGTATTTTTATGTGCACTGCTTAGATGGTTATCAGTCCTTTAGGAAGAAAATACAAGAACGTTTTTTTGGATATAATTCATGATGTCAATATCTTTCTGTGAAATATTCACTTCCCATCCTGTACCAAAATATATATGTAAAAAATTAAATATCCCTTCTTAATAAGGTTGCTCTTTGACAGTTTTTTTGTTAAAGGGTGAAGAGAAACAGAGAAATGATAGCAGCAGGAAGAGAGAGCTAGAGGTAAATAAAGTAATCCTAAATTCAAGACAAAATTTGTGATTTTCTTAAGACATAATTGGTGTTTTGAATACCTTTTGAACTCATTTTTGAAGTCTTAAAGTTGGCAACACTGGATTTACTCCCCAGATCAAAAACAAACAAACAAACAAAACTAAGACAAAAACAGAAGTCAAAATTATTATTAGTAGTAGTATTAGTATTTAATTTTATTTTACAGCTGTTTTTGGAGTCTTCTTCCTACTCAGTAGATGGACTGAAATGAAATCAATTTTAATTTCCATGTTATCTTGTAAATACATTTTGAGAACATTCCTCCAGCTCCACAAAGCACTGAAGATTTATGTCAGGATTAAATAGGTTTGATGTTAAAATTATGAAACTTCAAATATCATAGTCACATGCCTTATTAGATTTAATATAACCCTTTTAGTATAACACAAAATGGCATTCTGATTATACAATTATACGTCTAAGTCTGAGGATTTCTTCCATAGAAAATAATTATTATAATAATGTATGTGCTTGCATATACAATTTCAATTGCAACCACGAAGTTTTTTTTGTTTGTGTGTTTTCATGTAAAATGAACATATAAATCCATATGCATGTCAGGAGTATTTCTAATATCTAAATAAAGTCCACAGTGCCACTTTTGTAGCATCATATGACATTGTGGATTTTACACATGGTGTGTGCACTGTATACTTGTTGATGAAACATAATTACATTAGCTCCACAGATTCACAAATAGGAAAACCATAAACAAGCATTTTGATACCTGCATAAGTATTGATTTTTTTTTTTTTTAAATTATTTTATTTTTAAACACTGAAATCAATTTATAAGCATTACAAAAGATGCTGATTGCATTGGGTGGAATTACCTACAGATTCTACCAATTTGAGACTGCTTTTATCTGCCTACACATTTTCAGGTTTGCTAATTGTTGAATTTGTGAGAATGTTTTCAGCTCTTCTCACTGTTTATGCTATACCAATAAGGCTTGCTGAACTTTCAAGTGTTCTGCTATTAAGGGCAAGTAACTGTAACAGTTGTGACCGAATTACCACATTTGTAGAGACAGTGAAATTTTCAACCACCAGAAGTTCATCATCGCTGATGACAGACGGATTATTTGTTGGATATACTACTATGCTTGTGGTATTTTTCATGTGTCTATGACATTTTCTTCTTTAGCTCTTTCTGTTAAGAACAAAGTTGTTTCATAGACTATAAACACATGGCATATCACAGTGAGATGAATCCTAGTATGTGACTTATATTAATAAATTGAAAAATCTTTTCTGTGTCAAATGCAATGGTCAGTTTTCCTATTAAAGGATAGCTTCCATGTTAAAACCTACTAAATTAGAACCAGCAGTCCACATAGCAGCACAGTTTAGTCTTGTTCTTTGGTCACTATCCTGTTTATACAAAAGTGTTTTACTATTTGCCTGTTTATGGCTGATAGGCATCTTTTATATTTTTTGCAAGTGACCACATCATGTTTTAAGTAGATGGAACTCAGATTAACTGCTGATTCAAAACTCTTAAAGTCTGCTAAATACAGGAACGGATGTGTCTTAGTGTCGCTGTGATGAAGAAAAGACTTTTCAGACTTTCATAATTTGTTCTATAGATCCCTATATGTATGATGTATTGTGGTGATACCTCTGAAGAAAGTCTGATTTATAAGCATCAAAACATGACACTGAATCTTGGCACATTTTACAGCTATTCACTGAGACAGAGCACAACCTTGTTTGATGCATAATTCTGAATGTCTTATTGCTGCAGAGGGCATAGAATATTGAAAACTATATGCCATGAAAGACAGTATCAGAAGCAAGTGGATCACAACTTGGTGTTTTATCAGATTGACTTTATTGCCTTATCTCAATTCACTACTTTTAAAAGGTAGATGGGAAGTATAAAGGTATTTTATGATAAAAGAACTTTATTTGTCACCTTCTTTCTTCTGATAAGGCAGGAATAATCTCTGGAATAAACAACATCCTTTTTAAGCAAGGATACATGACAGATTTTTTTAGCTGTCTTTTCAAAAGAACCAAATATGAATGCACTGTTCCTGAAAATTCTGGAAAATGTTACCTGTACAAAACTTTTATATTGTTTTTGAATTATGTCAGCAATTAGCATCAGACATTCTATAATGTTTGTACCTGTTACTGAGAATGACTAAAAAGATTGTTATTTTGGTGACATTAATTACCATCATTTCTGGGAAGCACTTTAATATCTAAATATGAAGTTTGATGTAAAACATTTGAATGACATTTAATATGTATGTGTCATACTAAGACTTAAGGAGATATGGGATTTACAAAAAGGAATTCAGGATTTTTAAAAATATTTAGATTTTAAGCAATGAACCATATGTAAAGTATTAAGTTGTTTATGATTTAGAGGAGTACTCAAAAGCCTTCATAAATGGATTTCAACTGGCATCTATGAATAATCTCCACTGCAGTTGTGATGGAATGAATTAAAGCAATTGGCATGATAAGTTCTCCCTATTTTCTTCATTTCATTGTTACTCATTCCTCCCCACTCAAGTCTTGCTTTGTCTTTTACTTGCCTTGAATAATTGTAACAAAATCAAAGCATGATAATCAGTCTCAGATGCTCCTACTGATTCTGAGTGGTCTTGGAGGATCACCAAAAAACAGGATATTTTCTTAAATATATTTTCCTAACAGCATCATTACTAAGAGCAACTTTTGAGATTGCAGGGGGATTTTCTCCTTTGATGGTACTGAGACACATTAAATGTCTTTAAAATGTAGATTAATTTTAGTTTAACTTATATTTAAGACATTTTCATCTGAAAATGAACAAGATGTCCTTTACCTAATTTGCACCACTTAGCCAGATTTGAGGAACTAGCATTCTCAGTCCACTGAGAACAGAAGTTTCCAGCAAGTTACACATCCTTTCCTAGCATCAGGGAGTGATGAAAAATTTATCTTCATGGCTCTTCAGCTACTAACTTCTTAATGTCTAACAAAAAGCTAAAAGAAGATTCCCGTAGCTGTAAACTACACAGAGGAAATATTTTCAGTTTTCTCAGACAAAGTCATTAGAACAGCTATACACTGATTAATAATTTCATCCCATTTAAGACATTTCAGAACTCACAGTTTGTTTATATATATATATATATATATTTGGATACACAGAGAACTGCTGATTTTGAATAACATATTTGCTAATGAAGGCTATGCTGAACAGACCAGTATTTGCTGCTTGCAATCTTGCACAGACTCTAGTTACTGAGGAAAAAAAAAAAAAATCCAGTTTACAGTACTCAGAGGGACTTACAGCAATTATTGACTTCCTTCACTTCGGATAAAATTAATATGGAAGATATTTTAATTCACTTTGTTTTAAAGAAAGGTATGTCATATACAAATTTAGTTTGGACAAAATAAATAAATAAATACATACCCACATAGGATTATAAATCAAATAATTTTAAAATTACCCATTATAAATCAGAACATAAAAGACTATTAAAGTTTCAGGCCATAAACATTTCACAGAAACACAGAATAGGTTGGAAGGAACCTTTGGAAGTCATTTCCTCCTGGCTACCACTGGTCAAGCTAATTGCACAGAACCATGTCCAGATGGTTTTTAAATAATTCCAAGGATGGAGACTCCACAATCTCTCTGGACAATTTATGTTCAGTCACCCTCACAGTAAGAGAATTTCTCCTTCTCTTCAGAAATAATTGCTTATGTTCCTGTTTAATAAGAATTTGCACCTCTGTCTTCCCCAAAGAATGTATTGATTGAAGGAAAAAAAATCTACCTCCTCCCAGCCAAACAGATGCAAATAACTCACCAGCTCTTTCATACTGTACCTTTATGAGCAACTGTTCCATTTTATGTATATATCATTGCTTTGCTTTGCTTTTTAGACACCAGTGAAAGAGAAATGAAACATGTTCCGTTAGCAGAAAGAAAAGTTGTTCCAATTTTCCCAGAAAGAATTTTGAGTTTACTCACCTCCCCCAGTTTTAGTGCTTTCTGAACAGTAGCTGGAGTGGATTACATCATTGTTATTGCACATCTGACATCAGTTATTTGCTCTAGCTGAAAGTTTTGGTCAATATATATTCCTCAAATGACTTTCTTTCTATTCACTTAGGATAGGAAGACAGAATGTCTAAAAATGCAAGTTACGTGGAAACAGTTTATTGATCTAAAACCATCAGAGACCAGGAATAGAGATGGGACCAGGAAAAGTATGGGAATAAAGACAAGGCTAGCTAGACTTCTTCTACGGGGATGAAACTATTTTCATTAATAAGTCAATCAATACTGACTATGCATTCTGCCTTTTTGTTTTAGGTTCAGTGTAATATTCTCAAACTGAAGACAAAATGACTTTTATAATCTAGGAAGTGGAAAATAAATTAACATAAATGCACTGTCATGTCTAATTTCTTAATTAAGACAATTCCTTCTAAAGGTCCCCAATGTGTTTTCAGTTATTTTTAACAAGAGACAATGTTTTATTCAGAAGTTGCATATTAAACTAGAGACCTTTAGACAATAATATTACTTCCCAATTATTAGAACATTTGAGCCTTGAGTCATTACTCTAAGACTATCACATGAAAAAGAAAGCCTATTTTTATTGTTTCAGTTGCAGCAAGGATTGAAAATAACTCAATTTGGAATGCTCCATTCAACTACAGTTTCCTGTGATTTCAAAGACTGTTTGCCTAAAGAAACAGTATGAAGTAGGAAAACAAACAAACAAACAAACAAACAAAACAAACAAAAATAACCAGAAATGAACAATGTAGTTTCTACATACTTCATACCCATATCTCATGTTCATTGGTAGAACTGGATACTACTGACCATTTTTTCAGGTACCCTTTTGAGCTGCTATAGCTGAAAAAAATGGGTAGGCAAAAAGCAGTATAATGAGCTACACACTAACCAATAAGGTCTATGGGACTACAGAGCACAAATGAAAGGCACTTTCCATCACACCTCCTATACTCTTTTAGTCCATACCAGGGAGTCAGTCACTCTTCTCATCCTTTTTTTTTTTTCTTTTTTTTTTTCTTCAAGTTATTTATTTATATTTTTAGTCCTCTGTTGAGCTGAAAGGGAGAGAATACCAGACAAAACAAAACTCTCGGAAATTTCCTTTATGTCAGCACAGAAATTCATAGCAATAGTGGGGTTTCACTAGTGGTTGAATTAAAGAAGGAAGAAAGAAAGATACAGGCAGGCCTTTGGGTACCACAGATGCAGGGGTGCTCTGGATGGTGCAGGGAGCTTCTCTTTCCCTGATGACACTATTCTGGATTTAACTTCCTTCAAATCTATTTCTGTTTGCTCTACAACAACCCAGTTTCGGTCCCTAGCAAATGGGAGTGATAGGACATATTTTAAGCTCTTCTCAGAGTTCCCAGTA
Source organism: Aythya ferina (assembly GCF_964211825.1). Lineage (NCBI taxonomy): Eukaryota > Metazoa > Chordata > Aves > Anseriformes > Anatidae > Aythya > Aythya ferina. The sequence continues at coordinate 99,655,704 of NC_140298.1, read as the reverse complement.
AGAACAGAAAATTTTCTTCACTATTCCCAGCTCTCCCCTTCATCCTGCTCTTCGCAGGGACAATTGGCAATTCTGTGATATTACTTTCACTAGCTGTTTAAATACTTCCCAAAGCCTGTATGGTACCTTTCCTGGATCCCCTGCTATTTCCATCATCATTCACAGCTATAAGATAGGCTCAATGCCTTTACTACCTTTACTAGACTATTTTGAACTATCTGCTCTGGTGCAGACATAAAGCCTCTAAACTTCTCCTGTTCCACTGTTTTTAATTCACTGCACAGTTTTTACTGTTCCTTACTCTCTGGGATTTGACCCTCAGTTTATTTGTATGAATAATGAAGCAAAGAATTCTTTCACGCTGTCACCTACAGTATCTGTCACTAAATTCCCACTCTTCCCTTAATGGCTCAAGTAATCCCTGACAGACCTCTTTGCTTTTTATATATTTAAATACAACTTTTTATATTTTATATAAAATTTCCTTGCCTTTTTTTTTTTTTTTTTTTTTTTTTTCAATTTTTCCATTATTGATTCCTTTTAACTTATCTGACCAGAAAAAAAAATCATGGAAGAATCATGGGCATAACATACAAAAATGTAAAACTTAAAAAGAGAAAAAGAGAAGAAATGCAGCACAGTAAAGAATAAGGCAGATGAGTGTCCACATCCTTTACCTAGGCTCTTAGGCATTGTCTGTTGACAGTAATGAATGAAGAACCAGTTCGGGTAAATTAAAGTCCTCTGAAACACTCACATCTATTCAGTCTATTTTAGATTAATTTATAGAGAGACTTTTATTGATTCTACAAAACCTTGAAGAATCCCTTCTTCTAATTTCAATTCAGATTTTTATATTTTTGTTGTAGCTGTTGTTTTCAGCAGAATCTACAAAACCTCTGCCAAAGTATGTAAGAACAGTGGTTATTTTTCCTTTAAGGACTGACTTTGTATAGGCTCTTGGCCCTTCTGCAGCATTTCACAGTTGGGAAGCTTGCTCAACAAGTTCCCTCTGGAGGTATTGCACTGGAGCTCTCCAGAAACTTCTCACATCTCATCTCTCAAGGAACCATCAATCTCCTTGTATGAATTCTGCCTGCTGGGACTGCTCAGCCAGGAGAAGAGAAGGCTTGGGGGGATCGCATCAATGTATATAAATTTTTAAAGGAAGGGTGAAAAGAAAATGGAGCCAGGTTCATTTCAGTGGGACTCAGGGACAGGGCAGCAGTCAAACTGCACAAACTGCCTATCTGAACATCTGGAAGCACTGCTCTGAGGGTGACAGAGCACTGGCACAGGTTGCCCAGAGATGTCGTGGAGCTACAGATGAAATCAATGATTTGATTAAGTAATGAGCACAAATACTTCTGACACAAAGAAAATAAATCTGAAAGACTGTCAAAGCATTTCTGAGAGCTTCAGACTGATGTCTCATGCATGCTTTCCCTTCTTAGGGTTAGTCTTATGGCCAAAGACAACTCATGGTACAGAGTACTCTTCCCTTTTATTCTTATGCTAGAATAGTACTTGTTAGTGACTGAAGGCTTAATTCTCAGACTGTTGTCATGCTTTAAAAGAGAATTATTCTACAGGATAGAAGCACAGAGGGATTGTTTTATTTTGTTTTTATCCTTATTAAAGGATTTTTTTATTTTTTTTCCCCAAACTATAGATATTTTCTCTATCTTAAAAACAAAATAAAACAAAACCCCTCTGTCATAAGATAGTTGTGACAAAAAGTGACTAGTTCTACTTGGATATTTTCTCAGTGGCTGGTAAAATATATTATTTCTTGAAAAAAAAGTCTTTCTTTGTTGTAGTAGTTTGTTTGTTTGTTTAATGTATAAAAGATATTTGGTTGCAGGCTGAAAAATTGTACTAGAAATAATATTTTATTGATTAAAAACTGGTTTGGGGATCCAGATTAAACTGTGGCAGTTGAAAAATCTGTATATTTTTAACACTATCTGCAATCTACTTCTATCACGTTCTTTTACTATTCTCATTAGTTCCACCAAAATCATCATCTTGACAAAAAATACACATATATGAAAAATTCTTTTGTGATTTATCAGTATGTAAATCACATACATTATCAAGCTCTTGTGACCATTGAAAGACAGGTGGAAACTGTCTGTTCAGTTCTATTCAGAGTTAAGAGTAATTTGTGATATCACTGTAGACAGCGAATAGAAATGGAATATAATTACGTCTGACAGGTTTTTTAAAGACATTGAGTCATCAAAGTTAGAAGGTAAGTTACTTGCTTCAGCTCTCCCTAGATTCAAGGAAAGGAAAAAGCTGAATTTTCCCTAGGAGTCATGATATAGGGTGTACTAGGTAATTAGATTCCCAGTTCAGATAGGATGAATACTGAGACAAAATTACAAGTAGATCAGTTTTGGACATGACCTGCTTCTTCAGTTTTCTTTTCAACAATTACCTTTACCATTCAGTACACCTTGGCCATCTTCTGTCAATCAATACTTTATGAAGCAATTTGGATATCAGATTGGAATTTGGTATGTCACACTGATTATCTGCTTTTATAAGCACTAATATTTTACAGCTGGACAATCCCTATTGCCCTGAAGTACTATTTTAAGATAAAGTTAACTATTATTATTACTGTTATTATTATTATTAGTTTATTATTAGTTTTTTATTTTTATTATTCCTTTGAGCATATGTCCAACCACATTCTTCAGCTTTTATACTACTAACTTTTTCATCAGCTGCATGGGAGTCTGAGTATGATATCACCTTTGGATTCTAGATCATTCTTGATTTATATGCTCACTACCCCTGTGCATTTAATCTTGTTCTTATATTTTAAATTATTTAATGAGTTTTCTCTTAAAAAAAAAAAAAAAAAGTATTTTTGTTACATGCTGGTCAGCAATGTATATTATATCTTTTAACGAATGTGAGAGAAAAATGAAAATATGGCTATGTATTTATCAATGATATGTGGTAAAATGTCGTAACCCATATGAACTCTGGTAATGCCAATCAGATTTTAGCTGAGTGACTCTCCATCCCCAAGAGCAAATAGGGAAGAAAGAAACAACATTTTAGAAGCAGATTTGGTGTGTAGAGAAATTATTTGGTGGGTCCTACGATCAAATATAAAATTCCACCCATGTTAATTGGCTTGAATAACCAAAAGTTACAAACATAGTCCACATTTTTACCTGGAAGTTGCTCATCAGGATTCTTGCCATTCTCGAATAGTTATTGCCCAAGCACAGAACTAGGGGTTTGTCCCTATCCTCTGCCAGATGTAATGACTCCACTTGTTCTCTGGGAACTCCAGACATCCTGCTGCACTAAATGCAATAAATCAATTTTCAGATCTGATCTGAGTTCCAGGCACTGAGTAAAATCTGTGATTCTCAATCCCATTTTCAAGAAAACCAAAGGACAGAACTCACTAATACTTCTATTCTTCAGTTTAGCAATCAAAAAAATGCATCAGACCATCACCAAGGATTATTTTATTTTACTTTTGCTTTGATCTCCTCTTTATGAACATATCATGGAAAAAACGTTCAGTTTATGCATAAATTTGTTATTAAAAGTGAAATTAAAAAAAAAAAAAAAAGATGGGAAAACTGTATTACAGCTTTGACGATAGTAAATATTTTACAAAAAAAAAAAAAAAAAGAAACGAAATTTGTGGAAGTAACTTGCTAAACTGAACATGTTCAATTACAATCTATTCAACTCGGATTTTTAATTAATTCTGGGAAAACTAAGACAAGTTCACAAAAAAAAAACAGAACACCGTAAAACAGCTGTACTCATTGACTATGCCAGTTCTGGACCCTAGTGGTTGAAATTAAGAGGCTTGTGTGTATATTTGACATTATCCTTCAGCAAGGGATATCCAACTGGTAATTTAGGATTAAAAAATAAAGACAAATGAGGGAAAAGTTAGATGTAGAAGGAAACTGGTGATGTGGTCAAAGCAGGATAACAGTGGCAGGTTAGAAAACAAGTCTGTATCTGCCATAGAAACAAAAATTAAATATTGTGAGAACACAGAGAAGACTGAGGGCCAGATGTTTCTTTTGATTAGTAATCAGAAATGCCCATTTATATCAATGAAGATTTCTGCTTAGAAAATGAAAGTATGGTCTCATCTCACCACTTCTAGAAGTGCTAAAGAACAACCCTCACTGTAATTCCCACTTGCTCATTGAGGGTAGATTGTTAGTGTGTGGGATCGCATAGCCTTCCTATCCCACAACACATGGGATTGATAAAAAATAGAGTCAAGGTCACCCAGTGAGCTATATTTGTGAGGTCTTCCTCCCTAAATGTGCATTGCTCCTCAAGGTCCTGCAAGTTTTTAGAGCAAGTGTAATCCAAAATCCCTCCTGCAACCTTTTGAATGAGAAGACAGCAGCTCCCCTGCTTTGGAAGCAGGACTTGACATTTTGACAAGTGTTTGCCTGGATGTCAGAGGTATCTGCATTGGTGTAAATGTGTTAATATTTACTCCAGTTGTAAGCATCTGAACAATCTTTATTTACATAAGCATTGCAGCCAGTGGTTGAATGCCACCAGAATTCAAATTATCTGATGATTTTTACAGAATAATCATGAGAAGTACAGACTGTAGTATAATCTGGCTCCATGGAGGACAGTTACAACTATCAAGATCATAGATTTGAGATGAGTCAAATAACTAGTTAGGGAATTTTGGATTTTTATTTTATTTTATTTTATTTTATTTTATTTTTTAAGGAAGAAAAAGGAAAAACTTGTGCTAAGGGAGTGCTAAGGGAGAGTGAAGACTCGGGATCTTATCTGTTGCTAAGTAGAAAAAAAACACATTTATATTAATGAGGACTTGTGCTTAAAAATTGATGGCATTGTCTTGCCCACAGTAAGAACTGTTAAAGTACCATCAATAGCAAGGAACAAAAAGAGATTAGGCCATCACTCAAGAGGTTACTCTGGATTTGTTCTCTAAACCTTTTCCAAAGTCTAGTTTCAAAATCCCTTCACCATCAAACTATAAAGAACTGGTGGTATCATAAACCTCTGCAGATGGCTTTCACATTCAAAATTCACATACTTGACAAGCTGCATCACTTATAAGCCTTACAGATGTGATCTATGATCTCTTTTCTTTCCATCCAACACTTTTGTAAAATCTCAAAATCCTAAACTATTTCAGATTGAAAGGGACCCCAGGGGTTCATTAAGTTAACTCCCCTGCTCACTTTATTAATTTTATAGCTAAACTTAAGCTACCATTTCAAAGTACAATGAAAGTAATCCAAAAATATCTAATAGTTATATCAAATTTCCTGAGCACCCTTTACACCCAAAGACAAAATTCCACCCTTATAACCTAAGTATGAGACTCAGGTCAATATAAAACTCCTTCCAATATTTGGCTGACTGTGGTAGAAAATTAGACTTGATTCTGGAGCGAATAAATCATCTAAATATGTATTATTTATCTATTTATATAGATGTCCAGAACCTTTTCATATCAGAAAAAGCTTCACTGGAAGCAATAAAACTATTTTTTTTTCCTGTCTATCTTGTAGTTTCCTGTTCTTGGGGTGAGGACTATTGAGTTAGTAGGCAATACAGTAGGTTATGCCTATCTGGAGGAGGCCAGATTTCTTGCTAGAAAGTCAGAGAGTGAAGCTTTCAGTTCCATTTTAAGAACAGCTTCTAAGATTGTATCTTTGAAGTTATTAGCCAAATATTGTGGATTTTAGAGGTAGTGTTGGATGTGACTGTGAAAAAAAAGAAATGATGGAAATGATCTCTGTACCTGAGGGAAGAAGGTTAAAAAAAAACAGGGAGGGAGTGGGGGAGTAAGAGATTGTAGAATTTGGCTTAATTGAGAGATAGTTCAAAAATAAGATTTCCAAATACCACCGCAAACCAGAGAACTTTCCTAGGCATCTGTAGCAAAGGTTATTGCTGTCTTCATAATACATTATATGACCATAAAGTTTTGGAGAGAACTCCAGTAATGGATTTTCAACCTTGACACTAAATTTCAATAAACCTTGCTTTTTAGAATAAAATTTGACATTTTTGAGCTGTTCCAGCATTATTATTATTATTTTTTAATGGAAATTACCAAAATGCAGAAACAAACAAACAAACAAACAAACAAACAAAAACATATCCAGTCTCTTACCTATTCTGCTGTCAATATCTTAGTGAATATGCAGTAATATCCAGTGTTTTCACAGTATCTAGGATGTTTCTTTAACCAAGTGCAGAGATCATTTCTTTAATTACACAATCAGATCCATCACTCTCATCTGCATAGTTCCCTGTTCTAATTAACACTTTTTTTCTGGAAAGTTCACAGCCCATTTAAAGTACATCACTTGAAAAATTATATCCAACCTGTTAAGGTTTCATTATGATATATTTATATTTACAGACCAAATTTTCTTTGAGTGATGTTGTGGCAAATGGATATGAACAATAACCCTAAAAATAAGTATTAATAAAGATTTTCAGAAAAATTCTGAAAATTTGTCAGAAATTTTCTCTGGAATTAAAAAAAAAAAAAAAGTAATACATAAAGGTGCTGTAAAAATTATGTGGTTTAAGTAGTATAATAAGCCTGAAATTAATATATATATATAATAATCTCTTTATAATTACCTTCCTGGATTGCACATTTTTACTTCCTGCAACCTACAACACTGATGTTACCATTTTAATACATGCAAAATTACATATTTTTCATCTTATGTTTTTATTTTCTCATTAGACATCCAGGTGTCTCATAATTTACTTAGAAATGATTGTGCTGAAAACTTTCCTTAGAGATTTTGCAACTGTATAGGAAAATTTTGATTTAGGATGCAAGTCTGAGCTTACTAGACTTACATTCTGCTAGAAGACTTCAAGACTGATTAAAAGCTCCTTGAATGGCCTTTATCAATTTAGCAAATATTACAAGACCAGCAGAGGGAATCTGAAAAGATTTCCTAAACCAGCAAGTTTATATGCTTGTGCTGGATAAAACCTGAGATTGGTTAACGTAAAATAAAAAGTGTCTTTTCTTATTAAACTTTCTTGCAAGAACACAACAAGCTTACATTAAATTCATCTTTTCCTAAAATCCCCTGTCATTTCCTCATTTTAGGTATAGCTTGAAGCAGTGGTTGTGAATAACAAAACTGCTCTCAGATTTTCTTTTATCATACAGCAAAAACACATAGCCTATAAATACAAGCATACCTCTGAACGTTTTTCTTTTCTTTCACTGAAGTCATGTCATAGAAAGAGCATAAGAATTTATATTTTTAATTGTCCAATATTGTGCAGCTAATTTCCAGAAAAGGAAACGTCTGGGTGAGTGACACACATGTATTAAATGGTCTTAGGAAAAAAGAGATGAACACTCAGAAGGTTTTATTTTTATTAAATTAGCTATATCAGGGAATTTTTAAGTTTTCATTAAATTCTTAGATTACTGTTGGAGCTGACAGTTTTCATTCAGAACTAACCAATATTTAACATTGTATGAATACACAATATTCTGTTTGAATTACTTATGAATAATCCAAAAACCAAGAACTAATTACTAAATTTATTCTGAAAAATAATTTTGAATAAGTAAAATGTAGAGAAGGTTTTAATTGATGGGTAGACAATACAAGTACAACCAAAATGGGAAGGTTAATTGATTTTTTTTTAATATGAATGATTCACCTGGCTCTAAAATTATACAGTTTAATAAATGAAATCACAACGATTTGTAATGTTGTAGCTTTAGTTTCCATGTTAATTCATATCAGCAAAGCAGATTTTCAATTTAAAAAGACTTATTGCAGGAGAATTGAAATAATTGAAATTGTAACATCAGAAGAGACAGAAATGTCAGCCAAAATGGAAAAAAGAAAACAGCTGTGCTCTACTTTCATGCTAACGTATAAGCTATTTTATGTATATGCACAACTTGTCAGCAGAAACTACATTTTCCAGGTTGGTTATTATCTTTTAGAGATAAATAATTAAGTCAAAGTTGTTTTTGTTGTTGTTTTTGTATTGTTTTTCTTTGCTTTACTTTGATTTGTTTTGTGGTTGTGTAGGGGCTGTATTTTGCATATATTTATGAATGGAGATGAAGAATGGAGAATATGATGAAGGAGAAATAGCAACAAGCCTAGCACAGACATCCTGGAGTGCCACCTAGCACACTGGAGTGCCACACTCCAGGAATACCAGCAGTCAGTGCTGCTCTTACTCTGCTGGGCCTCTCTGTTTATTCTGTGTATTCATTGACTTCATCGATGATCTGGATGAGGGCATTGAGTACACCCTCAGTAAGTTTGCAGATGACACCTAGTTAGGTGCGTGTGCCGATCTGCTTGAGGGTAGGAAAGCTCTGCAGGAGGATCTGGATAGGCTGCACCGATGGGCTGAGGTCAACTGCATGAAGTTCAACAAGGCCAAGTGCCGGGTCCTGCACCTGGGGCGCAATAACCCCAAGCAGAGCTACAGGCTGGGAGAGGAATGGTTGGAGAGCTGCCAGGCAGAGAAGGACCTGGGAGTGATGGTGGATAGTCGGCTGAATATGAGCCAGCAGTGTGCTCAGGTGGCCAAGAAGGCCAACAGCATCCTGGCTTGTATCAGAAACAGTGTGACCAGCAGGGCTAGGGAGGTGATCGTCCCCCTGTACTCAGCTCTGGTGAGGCCGCACCTCGAGTACTGTGTTCAGTTTTAGGCCCCTCGCTACAAGAAGGACATCGAGGTGCTTGAGCGGGTGCAGAGAAGGGCGACGAAGCTGGTGAGGGGCCTGGAGAACAAGTCCTACGAGGAGCAGCTGAGGGAGCTGGGCTTGTTCAGCCTGGAGAAGAGGAGGCTCAGGGGCGACCTTATCGCTCTCTATAGGTACCTCAAGGGAGGCTGTAGCGAGGTGGGGGTTGGTCTGTTCTCCCACGTGTCTGGTGACAGGACGAGGGGGAATGGGCTTAAGTTGAGCCAGGGGAGTTTTAGGTTAGATGTTAGGAAGAACTTCTTTACCGAAAGGGTTGTGAGGCATTGGAACAGGCTGCCCAGGGAAGTGGTGGAATCACCATCCCTGGAAGTCTTCAAAAGACGTTTAGATGTAGAGCTTAGGGAAATGGTTTAGTGGGGACTGTTAGCGTTAGGTCAGAGGTTGGACTTGATGATCTTGAGGTCTCTTCCAACCTAGAAATTCTGTGATTCTGTGATTCTGTATGTTACTGGAGAAAGCAAACGGGTAATAATATAAATGCTTTCCCAGGCAAAGCCGAGTTTGTTGCAGAATTTCATCACATTCCCTGCAATGTCTGTCATGCTACCTATGTAATAAAATGCCTTCTCAAATTAGTCCACTACTTTTTGCTACATTCAATGTGTCTTTTTTTTTTGTTGCAATGCTTTTAGAACAAGGCAGGTGCCCAGTTTAGTTCAATTGCTCATTCAGATGAGAGCTTGTCAAAGACAGATATTGTTATTTCTCATTTGATGATAATTTTGATGTTTTGGAAACATCATTTGGCAGAACAAAGATAATTGTCTTTACTGCAAGCCATTATTTCTGTCATGTCTTATAAGGAAGAGAGGCACAGAGAGGTTAAGCACAAAAGCTGTTAGGTTATGAATGAGGCAGAATTAAATGGTCGTGCATGAGAATGATTCATATGGAATCAGGTGCCCACCCATACTAAAAATCCCTAAATACATGCATGTACCTGAACATGCTCAGAAACATTTCAGAAGCATGCTATCCAAGAGCATTTCCAAGTTGCGTTTGTGGATAGCTCCAAGCTGGAGGGAATGGTTGGTACACTGGAGGCCAGCACTGCCACTCAGATGACCTAAACAACTGGAGGAACAGTTGCCAAGAAAAAACTTGTGAAGGTACATGTACATATGAAGTCTTCGACTTGGGACAGAATAGCTCTCTCTATGTTGATGCAGTCTGTGAACAACTTCCTTGCCGTCAAATTTCATAAGTACAACCAGCAGGTTAAGGCAAGGGATTTTAACCCTCTCTTCAGCTTTTGTAAGGCTGCATTTGGGATTCTGTGAATAGCTTTGATCCGGTAGAAGAGATAATGATGAAGTGGAGTGGAGCAAGAAGCAAAGTGCCACCAAAACTGTTAGGAGGCTGGAGCATGTTACATAGGAGGAACATATTACACATGAGAAGAGACTGAGGGAACTTGGTTTATTTAACCTTGAGAAGATTATGGTAAAAAGGGATTTAATTACTGTCTTCCATGGTCTAAAGGGGGAAGTAATAGAAAAGGCTGAAATACTCCCATAGAGGTGCAACAGTACTAAGGAATCTGTTCCCCAAGATGATTGATTAAATGGTCACCCTCTCCATGTTTAATTCAGAGCTAAAATGTAGACAATCACAATAGTTTTTTACTGCTCACAGTCACCTGTTCTTAATCAGAAATACCATTCATTAGTTTAGGAGAGAGAGATTCCCGTTTGAGGACATCACATGAAAATGAGTTTGTCAGTATCATTGTAGTTTCTTGAAATCAAAGATTGCCATGAAAGAGCATTCCTATTTACCTGTGTGTCATGGTTCCGCTCGAGTGGGCAGCCGAGCTCCACCACAGCCGCTCTCTCACTCCCCCTCCTCAAAGAGGAATGGGGAGAAAATATGTGAAAAGGGCTCAAGGGTTGAGATAAGGACGAGAAAATCACGCAATAATTATTGTAATGGGCAAAACAGACTCGGCATAAGGAGATAGTAAGATTTATTGCCTATTACTAACAAGCGAGAGAAGTGAGAAAACAAAGGGAAAAAAAAACAAAAGCACCTTCCCCCCCATCCACCCTCTTCCACCTCCTCCCCCCGAGCGGCGCAGGGGAACGGGGGAATGGGGGTTATGGTCAGTCTACAGCACTTCTTCTCTGCCGCGTCTTCTCGGTCACTCTTGTCCCCTGTGCTGTGGGGTCCCACCCACGGGATGCAGTCCTTGATGAACTGATCCGGCGTGGGCTTCCCACAGGCAGCAGCTCTTTCAGAACTGCTCCAGATATGGGTCCGTACTACGGGGTCCATCCCTCAGGAGAAAACTGCTCCAACCTGGCTCCCCTACGGAGAGCAGCTCCTGCCAGGTCACCTGCTCCGGCGTGGGCTCCTCTCCACGGGCTACAGGTCAGGCCCGGAATCTGCTCCGGCAGGGGTCTTCCACAGGCGGCAGCCTCCGTCGGTGCAGGGCCACCTGCTCCACCATGGTCTCCTCCACGGGCTGCAGCGTGGAACCCTGCTCCACCGTGGTACTCCATGGGCTGCAGGGGGACATCCTGCTTCACCATGGTCCTCACCACAGGCTGCAGGGGACTTCTGCTCCGGCGCCTGGAGCACCTCTCCCCCTCCCTCTACACTGACCTTGGCACCTGCAAGGCTGTTCTCTCACTCCCGGCTGCTGTCTGGCGCAGCGTTTTTTTCCCTGTCTTAAATATGCTCTCACAGAGGCGCAAACAACATCGTTTATTGGCTCACATCTGGAAAACAATGGGGCCCTTCCCAAACATGGGGCAGCTTCTAGATCTTTCTCACAGAAACCACCCCTATGGCTCCCTGCTACCAAAACCTTGCCACGTAAACCCACTACACTGTGAATGAGAAAATGGGAAAACGGGAAAGTTTTTTTTTTTTCCTTTTTCTGGTCTGGAGAAAGAAAAAAAAAGAAGCACAGTAAAATATAACTTTTTTTTTTTTTCTTCACTGGAAAATACATTATATTTGACACCGAAAGAATGAAATTCACATTATGAACTTCTGAGAATCAGAATCTATTTCAAATTCATACTGAAACTTGCTTTAAGTTGTATTTGTGCACAATCAAGACAACGAAATGCAGATGAGGACAGACAGCAACCAAAACTAGATGCACTCTCATTTTCATGTGCAAGTAATAAAATCACACAGAAGACAATGCACAAGAATAAAAAGGACAGTAATAACAGTTGAATGCATCAAAGTATTCCTACTTATTTTTCTCTGTCTGATTCATGCTGTATCCTTCTTCTGTGTTGCCAGATTGATATAAGGAATGAAACAGCTGAAATAATAGTTGCAGTATAAGCGTGCAAACAGATCCTGGCCTGGCATCAGAAAGGCTAAGACTTCCATTTTTGTTATTTTGTACACTGTATACACTTACAGGATTGTATCCAATAGTCAAGACAGAGGTATCGATGTAAACAAGGAGTTATACATATAACTTGAAGAAGTCACAGGCAAAGGTTTGGGATCCCTCACTGCAAAACTGAAGTAATCCTGTTTATCCATTCTGTATAAATTCTACTAGTGTATAAAATGCATTATTTGAAGCAGATTTTGAAAGAGGGCTAGAATTGGTATTCCATTTACCACCGAGGAATGGCTTGGTGATTATAAGAAAATGCAAATCTGGCAGGTATTCATTATCAGAGAGTCAGTTCTTGGATAAACATTTTCATGTCCCTGAGCAGAGTGCCCTGTAGTGTTGCTATTCTGAGAATTTTCAAACTACAGGGCCATTCATAGCATTACACAAAGTACTACCCAGCCTTCCCTCAGGGTGAAATTCACCCTCTGTGGAGGACTTGCACAAGTCTATGCATCACTGAAGTCATGTTAATGGTGTGTTTTCTTCAGCTGGAGTGGGAGCTAAATGGTGTGTAGACCTTTTGTACTTTTCTCATGTAAAAGGAGAATAACGTTTGTCATCCAAACAATTCTCTGCAATTGAGCATTTTGGAAATATCTACAGGATTCTTCAAATAAAGAACCACAAATAGGAGATTAGAAAAAAATCGTTACTTTTTTTTTTTTTTTAAACCTGTCTCTTTTATAGCCTGTTGATTAAACGATTACAGATCCCCACACAATAATGCTCTATTTGAAAGGTTGTTATGAAAAAGAAAAAAAAAAAAAAGAGACAGAATAGTTTATGTATTGTCTTTACTTAGCTGTTACGCAGTTAAGTTGAAATACAGAGTAAATTTACTAAGGGAATTAAACTGTGTGAACTTCTCAGGTGATTCAAAGATTGAAGCCGAAATTCCTTTAAGTGGTATATTCTTTATTGCAGCGCTGGATGCACGGGGGATCTCTCCACCTATCGTGCATACCCAAAGCGGAAAGCAGTCTTGAATTTATACAATCAATCTATCAATATTCTACAAGAACCTATACATATGCATTACCTATCCCCGCCTTCCCTCGCTTCTCATGCTAATTAGCCTTTTGGCACCTTGCGCCTGCGTAGAGCCTTCCAAGAATTGTGGGCAGGGGTCTTTGGGACGTGGGCAGGGGTCTTTGGGAAGAAGACCCTGAGTCTTCCTCACAGTGTACTTTTCACCTTTGGTGAAATCTGCTGAATTGGCAGGTTTCTTAATTGCAAGAGCTGGTTGTTGCTAATTCTTCCGTTTGTTGTATCTTTATAATGAATTCCAATGTCCAGTTTTGAGATTTATAGTCCTTACGTTTGTTTCTCTGTCCGTCTGCCGCTTCCTTATCATGAGTTCCAGTGTCTTGTTTCAAGATATACAGTCCATGTCTGGGGATTGTCCTTGCCTCCCCAATGCCTCCCCAATACCTCCTTAATCACAGGTATGGGGCTGTTATATATGGAGTGGTAATACATGTCGAGCAAATGGTTGATATTAATAAAGAAGGGGGAGATTTGGGAGTGTGGCCATGAGGGTCGGCAAGCCCCATCTTGATGGTAACATCAGACTCTTAACGATGAGGCCATCAGGAATGTAAAGGAGTTTAGAGGGAACAAAGAAGGGTGATTCAGGAGACTCCATGCAGTCTCGGGTTGCTTGTTCTCCAGCCGTTAAGGCATGGAAGTTTCTGGGTGTTTGCTGTTGCTGTTATTTGCAAAGTTGTTTGACCAATGAAAAGTTGTTTTGAAAAGAACAGAATGATGTGGGGAGAAGGGTGTAAGAGGGGAGCCTGCCCTCAAGATAAAAAAAGGCAACACGATATAATGAAGTTATGTCATCAATAAAGAAGCAGAAAGAAGGAATGAAAAGGAACAGGCTAGCAGAATGGAGACCAGGACGGGAACAGGCACATTGATCAACTCATGAAGATAGCTTCGGCCAAACTCAGCAAACCGCTCAGAGAAGCTCGTACTGAAAGTTGCTGGAAGTAGGCGCACTGGAGCTGGAAAGAAGCTCAAGCTGAGAGAAGGGGACCTGTGCACACAACTGCCCCTCACTGGTAAGCAGCTGTGCATTACGGGGAATCATAAGTCCTTAGAAACAAAGACTGTCCTGGTAACCTTACAGCTTATTCTCCTTATTAACAATCAGACAGTTTATGATCCTGAAACATGGGACCAAATTGAGGTCAAGGTGTGGGACTCTGCAACCGAAAATGACAAGGTTGCAGTGGGATTGCTCGGCACCTGGCGAGTAATCTCTGAGGCCTTAAAGACCCATGTGGGGCCACAATCAGAAATGTGTGGTTTGCCAGATAGTGAGGGAGCTGTGGGCTCCTTTACTGATCCGACTGCTACGCCATCGGCCCCCCCCACCGCTACTGCCATCGAAGGCTTTTGCTGTTACTCCCCCTGGCGACCTGAACATGCCTTTTGACCCAGGCCCTATTGGCCTTGAAAAGGGGATGGATGTGCTTTTCTTCAATCCGGGGAGAATGGGATACATAAGGCCCGAACGCCGAGTTGCTTGACAACTTAAAGCAAGACATATTGTTCAAAAGGAATGGAAAATGGAGACTTGTTTGTAATTAAGAAAAGGAATGGAAAATGGAGACTGTTAAGTCATGGAACTTAAAGGATTGTTTGTTACCTTTTCTGATTGTACATATGTATAGGCGTACTTGAGTTAGTAAGTCATGGAACTGTTGGTGGAGCATAGACTCCCCGCACAACCAGCGCTGTTTACTTGCCTTTTATCCCTTTTATAAATATTCTTTTATAAATATTACTAAATTCAGATTGAGTTGAGACTTCATTTATAACAGGGCTTATCAGGAAATGGTATCAAGGGAATGGAGTAGAAATTTCTTCTGAAAACTTGAGTCTCTGAGCTACAGAACTGCTTGTTGAATTTTCTAGAGTATATGTCATGTTATCAATACATTTTATGGATACTATATTTTGTTCTCAATACCCTCACCACTTACAGCTTTTTAATGCCAGTGTTGGGTGCCATTATTATTATTGTTGCTGTTGCTACTACTAGCATTACAGCTTGCTAATATTAATTTGTATTACAGCAAGACTTCTAGACTTCACATCAAAGTTTGTTATGCTATACACTCTGGAAAGAAGTAATGCTTTTTAATTAGTTTTCACGTATTTAAGTTATTTGGCTTAAGCTATGAATGTGTTTTATTTGTGACTAGAAAACAGTAGTAGAGACTATAAACTCTCACTTATACTGCCTGATTTAACATTAAAGGGAAGTAAAGATTGAAGGTGAAATTTGAAGATGTAATAGATGAGCAAAAAGACACTCAAAGTAAACTCTAAATATTCAATTCTCTGTTATAAATAAAGATACAACTCAATCTAAATTTAGTAATATTTATAAAAGGCAAGTAAACAGCACTGGGTGCGTGGGGAGTCTACACTCTACCAACATGCATGCACTAACACTGAACTTTCTAAATATACAAGTACAGAACATTGTTTTTAATTATTCATACAAAACCCGCCTATACATATGTACAATCAGAAAAAGTATCAATTGAAACACATACATAGCAAAGTTTTCCAAATTCTGGCAAGTGTTTAACAAACAATAATTCTGGCAAGTGTTTACTATTAATGTCCATGACTGGGGGAGCATAGTTGGAGTTGGTAATCCTGGTTGAAGTGCTCCCATATATTCCATGACTTCATTAATATTTCTCAGGTCATATAACAGTCTCCATTTTCCATTCCTTTTCTTGATTACAAACACCAGAGAATTCCAGGGCTAGTTGTGGGAACAATATGCCTTGCTTTAAGTTGTTAAGCAACTCGGCCTTTGGGCCTTACACATCCTATTCTTCCTGGACTGAAAGGTAACAGATCTGGCTCCTTTTCAAGGCCAATAGAGCCTGGGTCAAAAGGCACGTTCAGGTCACCAGGGGACAAATATAACAAATACATATTTTTTATGTTATTTG
The DNA here is from genome assembly GCF_964211825.1 of Aythya ferina. Lineage (NCBI taxonomy): Eukaryota > Metazoa > Chordata > Aves > Anseriformes > Anatidae > Aythya > Aythya ferina. The sequence goes on along the minus strand of NC_140298.1, from coordinate 99,639,575 downwards.
GCAAATATAACAAATAGAACAACAAAGGCCTGCGATAGCAGTAGCAGCGGGGGAGGGCGATGGTGTAGCAGAAGAATCAGAGCCCGCAGCTCCCTCACTACCTGGCAAACCACACATTTCTGACTGTGGCCCCACATGGCTTTTTAAGGCCTCAGAGACTGTTTGCCAGGTGCCGAGCAATCCCGCCAACCATGGGGCTTGTCAATCCCCATAGCCACACTCCCACATCTCCCCCTTCTTTATTAACATCAACCATCTTCTTGACATGAATTATTACTCTGTATATCACATTTCCCATCATTATATTAATATTTACTTAAGGAAAAAATAATTTATTTATACTGGTTGCAGAATTAGTCACTCAATCATATAGAAGTAGCCCCGGGAAGGCAAATAAAATGTCAGGAAATCATTTTTTTCCCCATTTACCATTCAAGAACTCTGGTAAATTGTTTGGGGTTTTGCAGGGGTTCTTTTGTTTGGCTGATGTTGATTTTTTTTTAAATTTCTTTTTTTTTTTTTTTCTTAATGTTTTCCATTTTTCCTCAGAAGTGAGACGGTGTTGCTACTAGGAATCATACTGAATCATCCTCTGCCTTGCATGTTGCCAATAACTTTGCCTGACAAGGCAATTGGTGCTACTGTCCTGGTTGCGTGTAAATGAATCTCCACTTCATCCATTGTTTTGCCGAGCAAATTTATCCCCGAGTGCCTCTGCCATAGGGCAGAGGACATGCTAACAGATGAGATAATTCTTGCATGTGCAGCCAGTAGATAGCAAATGGAGGCTCAAGCCTTGGCAGTCAAACCATCAAACTGGCTACATATGTTAGAGGAAAACCTGAAAATACTGTGATAGCTACTACATCTGACTTTGCAACCCCCTGCAGTGATTAAATGTTCTGTCTTGGCAGCAACTCAGTAAGACTAGGGAATTTATATAGTTGAAACTAGCTAAGAGTTTTCTGCCAGGCTAATAAAAATTATCCTTCCTGTTGAGATGCTCATCTATAAATCTTCAGCCAAGCTCCTAACATCTTCCCTCTCTGCTACTGAAACAACTTTTTTCACTTGTCTTGACTTTCTGCACTTTTGACCTATACTGCAAAGCCTATTGCTTTGACCATATATCCCCTCTCCATTCATGCCTCTGCCAGCTGCCTTGTGTTCCAGAGATGAACTATTTTTCTTTGCTTTCCTGATCCTTTTTGCTGCTCAGCAAATTAGCCCTCCAGTTTGTACCAAATGGTCATTTGCTGCCCTTAGCCAATATCTTATGCCAGCCTCCCCCAAACAGGCTTGTTTGATTTTTGTAAACTCTTCTAGATATCTGCAAAGTTACTTGGTCATCTTGCTTAAGTACTCTTCTGATCTGCTTTTAGATAATCAGGCTGCTGGCCTGCTGAGATTACAGCCTCTCATTTTAAATAGAAATATTTTTTATGGACAGTATAAAGAAGTACAAGTAAATTCCTGATTCAAAGCTGACTGTGTGTCAGGCAGTCTTAGGATATTTAGCCAGTAAGTACAGGACTTTGCTAATGAACAAGCTCTAAAAGGCTGGGCATGTTTCTTACATAGAATGTGATATGCTGAATTCCTGAGTGGATCTAAGAAATGCACAGAGTTTTTGTTTTGTTTTGTTTTTCTGTCTTATCAACTCCTTGCTTTTTTTTTTTTTCTTTTATTTTTTCTTTTTCTTTGTACTCTTTTCTGCTGTTTCTCTATACTCTGTTTTGTCCTCAGATTGCAACTGTCCTTGTCCTTAGATTGCAAGTAGCTGGAGCAGAACCCATGTGTTTTTTGTTGGTTTGTTTTCTTTTGTCTTCCCTGACTTTTGTATATGAACTAACACAACATGGCTTGGCAACACTGCCCTGGTTCATAGGTGTTCTGGCTGTACAAATTCAGAATAAATCACATCATGCTCTCTATTAATAATAAAGTATTTATATATATATATATATAAAAGATATCCAAGAAGCATTTTAATAGCTATTGAACTGAGCATTTGTGCTTCCACAAGGCTTCTGATTCTAGTAGGCATTGAGTCCCCTCAACCAGAAATAAATTAGTTGCAGAGCAGTGCTGCTAAACTACATGACCAGCTGAAGCCTGAGCTTTTCAGTGCCAAGTCTGGCACAGAAAATGTTAGGGCACCTTTCCAGAGAACACACAAAAACATAATGTGCTCTTCCTGTCATGTGGTCATGGCCAAATGTCTATGGCCAAATATCTGAATGCGCCCAGGCATATTTGCACAGGCCCAGCAGCTGTTAAACTTCACACAGGGCTGAGAATGGGTTCTTGTCCCAGGATGAGGCCACAGCGGAGGAAGGCCGTGGTCAGAAAGAGCTTATGGTCCAGATCTGATGGACATGAGGCCAGCTTGATTATTTACTGCTGGAACTTTTCCAGGTACTTCAGTTCCAAACCTAGAATATCTATGGACACATCCTGAGGTGGGCTTTGCACCAGATAGAGTGCAGCTGCTAATATGTACACAGCTTCCGCCCCCAAACAAAACAAACAAACAAAAGAAAAACAGCCAAATGTAAAAAAACAACCACCCAGATTTTAGTATAAGCTCAAAATTAAAGTGAAAGCAAAAGCACGGCTACTGAGTTCTCTCAATGAGTTTTCCTCTGGCACTTGGAGTTATTGCTTGTACATATTTCCTGGAGAAGAGGAGGCTCAGGGGCAACCTTATCGCTCTCTATAGGTACCTCAAGGGAGGCTGTAGCGAGGTGGGGGTTGGTCTGTTCTCCCACGTGCCTGGTGACAGGACGAGGGGGAATGGGCTTAAGTTGCGCCAGGGGAGTTTTAGGTTAGATGTTAGGAAGAACTTCTTTACTGAAAGGGTTGTTAGGCATTGGAACAGGCTGCCCAGGGAAGTGGTGGAGTCACATCCCTGGAAGTCTTCAAAAGACATTTAGATGTAGAGCTTAGACATATGGTTTAGTGGGGACTGCTAGCGTTAGGTCAGAGGTTGGACTCGATGATCTTGAGGTCTCTTCCAACCTAGAAATTCTGTGTGATATTTCTTATCTGTGTGATATTTGTGGCTACCACAACTGTAACTATGAGATAATAGCACAACATTGACAAAGGTTTTATACGTCTCTAACAAATGTTAGTTTTTTTGCCTTAATATTCTGGCAAAGTCTAGCTTGCTTGGTAATTGAAGTGCTAACAACACCAACAAAAATATCCAGACTCAGAGTTTTGTAAAAGGAACCAAATTAGGTAGTTCATAACTACCCAAATCAGATGTTAGTACAGATACACCAATAAAGGATTATACTTGTAAGACTGACTACAGACTATGTTAGTGGTCATTTGTAATTTTGAAGTCTTCTTTTTAAATACATCAGTGAAGAACATGTGACAAAGATTCTCAAAAAAGCACCTGATGAGATGTGATTATTATGTAGCAACTTATGCCTGGAGGACCACACACATATAGTGAATAATGTCCTCTGCTGTTATCTGTGCAGGTGTAGACTCCTAACTATATTTGTTTCTGTCCTAGAGCAGCAGAATATTCCCTGAGAACAGAGAGCATGTCCTTTCTGGCATTTTCCTTTTCTTTACTGTGGTGTATTTTCTGAGAGGAAAGATAATTAAGAAAGTAGTACCATCATACATACTTTTTAATCTAGCAATGTTGACACAAGATTAATTTCCCAAATGTCAGGAGCTGAAACAAAAGATCTGAATCTATTCTGAATATCTTGGGCAAGGAATGTAAGTTAGCATCATCAACTGTTGCTCACAGAAATTTCATACAGATGTGAAAAATAGTACCATGAGTACAAAAAGAGGTATTTTCTATGTTTAGTTATCACTAACACTTTACTGAATGAATCCTTGTGTTATGGAAAAGAAAAAGTTTATTGGGGAATAATCATAAAGAATACATTTTAGATTAACTGATCTCTGTTTTTTCATCCAAATCCTGATTCTAAATGCTGCTGTTCATTTAATCAGAAGCATAAAAGTCTAATTTCCTATTGAAATTCACTAGGTGCTATATGCCTAAAAATGTTCTTAGAATCTAAATCCTACTGCTTAATTATGTTTTGAGAGTCCAAGATTATTCTACACAATTTAAAGAGGGTGAAGAACTTCTATCACTGAAGGCAAACAAATGAGTTAAGTTCTGCTAGTAGTAACATGTACTTAATATATATATATGTATTAATAATTGCTTGATGAAGTGAAGATTTGGGTAAAAAAAATCTGGTAGGCAATTCCAGATATTATTTTTTTTTTCAAAAAAAGCTTTTCTAAAATTTCTGATTCAATTGATTATTTCAATGTTAATTTGCAAAAAAAAAAAATAAATTAAAAAATCAATTAAACACAAATTGATTGAAAAAAATAGAACTGCAGATCACAGTAATTCTAATACCAAACATTTATTTAGATAATCAACCTGAAATCTAACAAGGGAATCTGACAAGGTTTCTGGAAATTTATTTTATTTGAAATAACCACAGAAAGAACAGAAAACAGCATGGGATAGTTATCAGGACAAATTGAGTCTCTGGAATAAATTACTGTCTTGTTGGAAGGGACAGAAATCAACAAAAGCTTTCTATTACATTTACATTTACTTTATGCTAAACAATAGCAACGCCATATAAATGACAAAGTGATACAGTGTGACTTTCAGACCTTTAGCAACAGAGTCCAATTTCAATCTTTTTCAGTTTATAGAATTACAGAATCATGTAGGGACCTCTGGAAGCTACCTAATCCAGCCTCCTGCTGGAAGCAGGCTTAATGGGTGATGCTGCCCAGGGCATCATGCAGCTGAATTTTGAGCATTTCCAGTGATGGAAATTTCACTACCACTCTTGGAAACTTGAACCAATATTTGACCATTGAAATACTTGATAATTTGCGTGGTGAAGTCTTTTCTTATATCTGGTAGGAACTGTCCATGTTCCAAGTTGTGTTTTTGCCTTTTCTCCTGTTACTGTTTGTCTTTGAGAAAAGTCTAGATCCATTTTCTGTTCCCTCCTATTAAGTAGTTGAAGACAGCAATAAACTAGCCTCTTCTCAAGTCTGAACAAAACAAATTCTCTTGATTCTTATGGTTAAGTAGGTGCACTAGCTATGCAGAACACGTGTGCCTTGATCCTTACCTAGAGACTGGAGCACATGGCATGGAAGAATGTTTTAAGATGTCTATCTGTATGTCTGTGTAGTGGGTTTAGTAGTGGCAAGGTTTTGATATCAGGGGGCCAAAGGGGTTGCTTCTGTGAGAAGGATCTAGAAGCTGCCCCATGTTTGGTAAGGGCTCCACTGCTGACCAGAGCCGAGACAATAACTGATGCTGTTTTGCCCCTCTGTGAGAGTATATTTAAGACAGGGAAAAAAACAAAAAACAAAAAAAAACAAACAAAAAAAAACCACTGTGCCACACAGCTGGGAGAGTGAGAGTGAGAAACAGCCTTGCAGGCGCCAAGGTCAGTGAAGAAGGAGAGGGAGAGGTGCTTCAGGCGCCGGAGCAGAAGTCCCCTGCAGCCTGTGGTGAGGACCATGGTGAAGCAGGATGTCCCCCTGCAGCCCATGGAGTACCACGGTGGAGCAGGGTTCCACGCTGCAGCCCGTGGAGGAGTCCACGGTGGAGCAGGTGGCCCTGCACCAATGGAGGCTGTCACCTGTGGAAGATCCCTGTCGGAGCAGATTCTGGGCCGCACCTGTAGCCCGTGAAGAGGAGCTCACGCAGGAGCAGGTGACCCGGCAGGAGCTGCTGCCCGTGGGGGACCCAGGTTGGAGCAGTTTGCTCCTGAGGGATGGACCCCGTGGTACGGACCCATATCTGGAGCAGTTCTGAAAGAGCTGCTGCCTGTGGGAAGCCCACGCCGGATCAGTTCATCAAGGACTGCATCCCGTGGGTGGGACCCCACAGCACAGGGGATGAGAGTGACCAAGAAGGAGAGGCAGAGAAGCCTCTCCCATTCCCCCGTTCCCCTGCGCTGCTCAGGGGGAGGAGGTGGAAGAGGGTTGATGGGGGGGGGGAAGGTGCTTTTGGTTTCTTTCCTTTGTTTCTCACTTCTCTAGCTTGTTAGTAATAGGCAATAAATCTTACTATCTCCCTACGCTGAGTCTGTTTTGCCCATCGTGATAATTACTGCACGATCTCCTCATCCTTATCTCAACCCTTGAGCCCTTTTCCTCGTATTTTATCCCCGTTTCTCTTTGAGGAGGGGGAGAGAGAGAGCAGTTGTGGTGGAGCTCAGCCACCCACCCGAGTAAAACCACCACAGTCTGGGAAAACCTGGTCAAAAATACAGGCATATTTCCAGTTCAATGATAAATACTGCACAGGTAGATAGTGTGCAGAGATTGTCTACTATAAATTTGTAGAGAATTCACAGTGGGTGGAAGAGGAACAGATCAAATATACTGCAGATATGCAGATCAGCTTGTACATGCAATGAACATTTGCCTACGATTTCTGGGAGCCATGTAGCACATTCAAAACTATTCCTACTGTAAATGGGTTATTTGGCATTTAGAAATCCTGGACAGACATACCATATCAACCAGGATCAATGAGAAAACTATACTATATATAAAGCTATATATAAATTCCACTACACTACACCTTCATCTGCCACCTATAATTGCTCTGGGTGATTAAAGCTGGAAGGATTAGTACATGAGAATAACACACAATCTGCAGTTTTCTGTTTGCTTATTTTCTATGTACAATCTTCATCTGATTTACATTCTTCTGAGTAACCATCCTTTTTGCCACTATTTGCTTTATATTCTTGAATGTGTTGCGTTAGTGTCATAAACACTTCCCCCCCCCCCCCCCCCCCTTATTTTATGTATAGAATACATTTAGGCAGAGAACAGACACTACTGAATCTCATGTAATGGGAAAATGTTTTTGAAGGCAATATATTGACACAAAGTATCCAAGATAAATAGATTTTAACCTATAATTCAAGCAGCTGTTCTCTAACTACACACTGTGATTTTGTACATATTATAAATCAGCAGTTATGAACATGCAGTTTTGATAGTGAAATTTTTGAATGTGAAAAGAAAAAGTAATAATGAGAAACTTATATAAAGCTCTTGAATGACATCAATATTTGTATTTTAATTCCCTGAGACAGGTTATCAAGCATCTTTGCCAAACAAAAGTTATGCTATTCACTATTTTTCTTATGATACCAGATTCAAAAAAAAAAAAAAAAAAAAAAAAAAAGAGTTAAAAAGTGAACTTCTTGCAAAGAACTAACACTGTTTTCCTTTAATATACCTATTTTCTATCATATATATGTATGCACATATATTACTACAATATTGTCTGAATCCCATTCTAGTCTTCCTTGTCATTTGGTTCTTGTGATGAACATATCTTTGATGAACATATCCCACATGAGGAACCTAAGGCTTTTGGTCTGTGCTCTTATACATAGTTTAAAGGTAAAGCCATCTCACCCATTTCCAAAAGGAATCTCACTCTTATGTGGTACAAGAGGTACTTTTCAGGTAAATTTTTTTCAACTTTCTTGGACCCATCTATATGTAGATCTATATATAGATGGCTCCAAGAAGAAGCAGAAGTAGTGGAAGGACCAAACTGCATATTTGTTGTCATATGGTTACCACTGAGGTACCTGAAGCAATGCCCTTTAGGCCTTGCTGTAATTTATTTTTGGTAACTTTTAAAATTTATTTTTAAATTTAAACTTTTTAAATTTATTTTTTAATTTATTTTTGGTAACTTTTCCAATCAGCAGTATCTCTCCTGCAGCCCATCAGATTTTGTTAACGTTCTGGGGTAAGGAAAAGCCTCTATTTACCTCTAGATTCCAGCTTGTGGCTTTGTAAATGATGATTTTTCCCCTTGTTTTTACAGCATCTGTCCTTTACGTAGTCTCTCTCTTTCCCTTTACTCAAATTGTCTACAGCAGAAAAATGCAAAGCCCATGTTCAAGTACTCACAGAGATGGGGAATGGGAAGAGAAATATTCCAAATTTCTCTCCAAATATGTTTCTGTAAATACAGCCAAATATGTTTCTGTAAATACAGCCTATTTATTTGAAGGCAAGGCATATGGGAGCTATTTAATGCTGTCAAGTCCTTGAGTACACTCCTGAGACTTTCCACACATACATTTCACTTTACGTGTTTGCTGCCACTGAACAGAAGTCACACAACGCCACACAAACCTAGACAGTATAAGTTGACAAAGACATAACCCCTAGTCCTTTTTAGAAAGGACCAGGATCACTCAGCAGAGCTGATTTATTTCCATGTTTCCAAACTTTTGGCTAAACATTCCAAAATGCTTCTAGAAACAACCTTGCCAGATGAAACTCTTGTATTCATTGCTGGACAATGACCCAAATGTCATGGTTATGGAGTCCATTAGTTCAAAACAACACAAGACTAGATGTCAGTTCTAGGTTTATTGCTAAAGAGAGTTGTTCTTTTCCAGAAAGATCCACTAATAGCTTTAACTTTTTTTTTCTCCAGTTGTAAGCTGAAAAATTTGCAATCATTACACTGAACATACTTGATTTTTGTAATTTCATTCCATACTGCATAAAAATATTTTTTCAGTTAACTATTCTTAACATTCATCCTTTTCTGCTAAGCATGTAAAATTCCCCGAAGTAGATTCTCTACATTGCATTATCAGAAGTAATTATGCATTTATATAAAGTTTCTGAACTGCTTGTTAAATTAATAGCAAAGTCAATAAGTAGTCTAACTTAGATAAAAATGATTCTTTTCACAAATATCTATAATTTAATAAACTATGCATTATTCTAGCAGACTACATGGAATAAACATTAAGTTTCTACGACTATAATTTTATATTAAAAATTGATAGGTTAACAATCAATCCCTCAAGAGTTATGAAAATACTCAAATTATGATTCAACTATGTATCTAGAAATAGAATGCATACTTTGGATGTACAGCTTCTTGATTTATTTCATTATTTTATTAATCAGGATGCAATATCATGCTTAAAAGTTCCTATCAACTAAGAAGAAACATGATATTTATTCTCCTACTAAAGATCTAGTTCTTAAATATTTATATATGGTTTTCCTTGGAAAAAAAAAGTATAAATGGAAAATAATAATTATATAAAAAACATAAATGACAAAACAAAATGTTATTTTGGTGAACTTCTAACTAAACTACTCTTTTGAATACAGATTGCTTTCAAAATACTAAGTGTCTTATTCCTATCAGAGCAAATACCCGAGAGACATATGATGGCTAGGGCAATAGAAATCTGCAGATTAGCCTGGGAAACTGTACAAAAAATATTTTATCCAAAGTATTTTGAATTATTTATCTGGATTCTTATTTATATATTTGTATACTAATGGTTTCTAAGGCATGACATTTAAAATAAGCCTGTAACTACAGACATGAAATTCAATGAGGAAGGAGAAGCAATTCGTGAGCTGATAGCAGATCCTGAGGCAAAACATAAGCCTTGCCTTCTTAACCAGACACGTCAAGTTATTTTCCTGGAAGAAATTTTCATCTGCTTGGATCATACACTGAGTGAAAGCAAGAAGTGTCAGAAGGAAAAAGCAGGAAAAAAAAAAAAAAAAGGAAACATTATCTTGCACCTGTACCCCAATAACTGATCAGAAATGATCTATATCAGCACATAAGCAGGAAGAGTGTTTCACAACTATTGGTCGTAGACAAACATTTATTTGGTATTTATCTTATCCAGATGTACCATCTACACATTAGACAATGAAGTTGGTGCACCACACTACCTTTCTAATTGATGGAGAGACAGAGACATATTCTGAGGAAACTTCACGCCATTCCAAGATACACTTGTTCTTGGAGTGGACAAAATCACCCTCTAAAGGCATCTGTCTCCTTCTATTTACAACAGAGGCCTAAACAATTATTTTCAACCGCCCATTTATATTTTATAAAGCTAATATTAGTGAAGATGAGTTCCACCTGGAACGTGATGAATATCTCAAACCCTCACAGTGAAAATGGACAACCAAAACATATAAAAGTGAATGAGTCAATCATTAAATCCAAACAAAAAAATTGTTAGTTACCTTATTCCAAGCAATTTCACAAACCTGATGCCTCTTACCAAGTGTCACAGCTAACCTGAAGTTCTACCTTCCCTATTTAAATTTACAAACCCGATTAGTGCCTCCTTCCATTAGCTGAGCTAATGTTATAAATATGAATCACATCGCTGGTGCATACACGAGCAATAGGTATTAAACAGTAGCAGATGTTTCTGGTGCAACATAATACATAAGCAATCAGCATGTAGAAAGAGGGTCTTACAGAAATTTCTTATGCTGAGCCCTGCATACTTACAGTAATTCATAGTGATTCACAGTTCTTTGTTTCATGTCTTCCATCTGGGTACAAATGATTGCAACAAGATCCCTGTCCTAAAGCAGCAGATGTTTGCTTGTGAGACAGAAGAAATCATTCTGAGCCTTTTGTTTTCTTTTAGTGAAAAATACAATTAAAAGATCATGTCACTTATGCAAATAGATCAGCCACTTTAGAATTCTGAAATAAAACCCAAGTATCTTATAAATCTAAAAGCACTTCCTTAAGAAGAAAAATCTCTAAGTAATCTGCTATTTAAATAAAAGGATGATTTGGCAGTGACCGGGATGTGTGAGTTGGATGAAAAGCAGTTGTAGGGCAGAATGGCACAGAGATAATGCCTAAGTGAAAGAAAATGGCACTTTTAAAACTCACTTTTAATCTGGCTTATTTTTTTTTTCCCAACCAGCTGATTAGAAACATTTTTAACTGCTTTACTAATGATTACTAATGTTCTTTATTCTGTAAATACAGAGGATCAATCACAGATGCAGATCCAGGGCACTCTATCCCTTAACTCTTACAAGGTCTTGCCACATCATTTTCTATCGAAGAAGAATCTATTGGCAGAATCAAGTATTTATTTGATTCAACAACAGTTATTTAAATAGAATTGATTCGAAGAGTTCTCTTTTCCTGATAGTTGTGACAGACCTTAAGGTATAGTTGGGGATTACATCAATCAATCAAAGTATATTCTCATTCCAAAATGAACGTAAAGGTCACAGGAAGTCATCCCTCTGTAGCCTTACATAAATCACAGTTCTCAATTTACAATTTTATGTTGAAGATTTTACATTATTATTTACACTTTATCTTAATGACTTGGAATAGGCATTCTACTCTTCCACAATTTTACTATTTATGGCTCATGATTTGCCAGTTGAATGAATGAATTGAATTTTAATGAACCTTAGGAAAAAAAGAGGGGTGATCACAGAATCACAGAATGGTTAAGGTTGAAAGGGACCTCTTGAGGTTGTCTGGTACAACTGCCCTGCTGGACGCAAACCTAGAGTAGGTTGCCCAGAACCATGTCCAGGTGGCTTTTGAAAATCACCAAAAAGGTAATGTTCTTCCTTAGCTGAAGATTCTTTGCAGTGCACATGTGGAAGATGAACTAGGGTCTGAGCTGGGATATTGTTACTAGTTGTCAGAAAATTGGGGGCAGGGGAAGGCCTTTTGGAACTGATCTTGCATAAAGTAAATTTAGTATGGTTACTCTTCCTTGTCACTCATGTCCTTGTATTGGGAATTGGCATAATTGTTCGATCTAAGCTTGCTTTAAGCAACCAGGGGTAGGCCTTAGAAATCCCAGGGCCTGCTGTAGCTGAGCAAACCAAGCTGCCAGAGTAACTGTGAGAAGCTCCCACTGCAATGACTCCCACATCACCCAATTAAGGAACTCAGATAATATTGTTATCAGCAGCTGGCCTCAAGGACTAGGTCTACGTGGCCGTTAAGCACAAAGGGGGTTGTTTTCCTAACTTCTAATCAAAAGGGGGGTTCTTTTCTTGCAGGTGGTGTTATTTTCTTAACGGTTTGTCTGAGTGCTTTTGACCAATAATCTTGTGTGAAACACTGTCCACCCCTGTAAAATTCACTATAAAAGTTGGGCTATTCGGGCAATAAAAGGGTGAAGCATGATCTGACTCTGCTGGTGTCTGTCGTGCTTTCGTCCGTGCTTCGCAACATCCTCGTAATTAATCCCTGTTATATTATATATTTTGTGAATAAATGCTTTCATTTGGTTTTATTTCAACCTGACTTCTAAAAATGTGCAATGTACCTGTGGGCAAACATCCAGCAGGCTGGATTTCATACAACCGATAACCTTGTTCTAAGCAAGCTTTTGGAGCACTTTTCCAGTGGCTAGGATCCACATGCATAATTTTCAAGGCATCCAGTGGGAAAATCTGTGCCTTTCCACTTAACCAAATAATGTGCCTAGAGAGCCATTGACAGAGTGTTTTGGGAGGAAGAAGTGTCTTCTAATAGCAAGCATAAGCAGAAAAGCTTTTTAGCATGACTAGGGAGATCATAAGTCATACTTTATACAGGGAAAAAGAAAATGCCAAAGTTTCCTTGTTTAGAAATTAAAATTCTTTCCATACAGTCCTGTGCTTAAAAGAACCTTATTTCTCCCAAGACCAAACTCACGCTGCTTATCTTACTGTTAGCTTGCTTTCTGGTTCCTCCCACGTATACTCAGATAGTTAACTGTAATCAAAACAATGCCAAAGCTTTAACAATTGCAAAAAGTCCCAGAGGAAACCTTTCAGACTACACGGCTGAGCTTCTATTCAGACATCGCCACAGTGGTCTGCTCCTTGGGAAGAGGATCCTATTGTTCCAGCCCTGATTAAATAAAAATCACTTAATTGCTTCTTAATTTAGTATAAAAGCAGAGGAAAAGCACTTTTGTATGCAAGATTTGGATACATCCATTAACAATGTAGGACACGCTTTCTGGAAGAACTGTACCTGCAAGCATAACAGTTGCATTCTGGCTGTAGAGGCACAAGGTACTTACTCAGTCTAAGAAAAGGCTTTTCTGTTCCTTACATAATAAAATGACATTTAAAAACGTCTACAGACATTTGCAAATGAGAAAATTACAAATTATCCAAAAGATAAGCCTAAATTACTATTTTAATTACATATTAGGTAAATTCTCTTTCTTTTGCCAGCTTAGTCCCTCAGCCCCACGGTGATGTGGAGAATACAGTAGATCTCTAGAACCTGCTGAACTTGTCCAGTATAGGCTGCTAAAGACACTAAAAGAGCTTTGAGGGATTTCAATTTCTGCTCCTGGAAGAGAGGAACTGAGTACTTCAGCTGCTATCACAAGACTCACAGTGTTAAGAGTGACCTTCATAACACTGGTATATATTTCCTTCATTGTTTTCATTAGAGCACAACTGCTTTCTTTCACCAGTTTGATCTATTGAAAAGAACTGCATTAGTAAGCATTACTTCTCATCAGTAAAATTCAAGAATCTTTTCAAAAAGCCTTACCAGTCTTAAAAATGTCTGAGATGCTTTAAAATAAAAGCAGTGTGGAACTGTGAACACTGAATTGCTCAGAGATTGTACAAAAAAAAACTCCAATTGCCCTAATTATTTACTTTGTAAAAGGCACAGAAAGAATTATTCCTACAGATAAGCTTCATTAGAAATTTTAGTATTCTGAAAGGCAGGCTGAGTGGCAGATGCTAGTGGTTAATTACAGATGTTGAAGATTCCTTCTATTCCTAAAGGAAGAGAAGTGAGAGGTTCAGAAGTCACACTCCTTTCATTAGCTGACTGTAACACTAATTTGCTGTGCCTGGTCTTTTTGTACACTACTGAGATAGATTGAAGGGAGATCGTGTGTATCTCACCTTCCTGCTTTGTACTGTTTTAAAGGCCAGAAGAGTCTGTATTTGAATCCAGAAGCTTCTGTAAGACATGCTGCTCACACAGAAAAGTAGTGCATGGCTTTATTTATTTTATTTTATTTTTTCCTGGTTCTGCTCTTGTGGAGTACAATTGGACTGATACTCCTAAAAGGTACCACCTATATGTTGCTACATATTGGAATAAATTAAATGGTATTACACTGATGCAATGTAAAAACATGTTTTACCTCCAGAAAAACTTTTGCACAACAGTTAAGCAGTTATGGTGAGAAAGATGGACAAGCTTAATGTAGCTTTTTTTATTAATATTATTATTTATTTATTTTTTTTTTTGGGGGGGGGGCAGAGGAGGAAGGGGCGAGGCTGCTATAACATCAAATTGTTTCTCTGTTGAAGTATTGGCTTTTTGGATAACACGGTCTTGTTGCCACCTTGCTGGTATGCATTTATTGATGTTTCACCCAATCTACTTATGTGCCTTCATGGCCAGAGTGTGCAACACATTACTTATAAGTTGTTTATCTTTCACAGAAGGAAAACATACAATTACATATATAAAATAATATATAAATATATTAATATGATGGATAGGTATTTTCACTTTCAACTAAAGTATGTCAAACTCACTTACTTAAAATAATAATGCACAGTCTGAAATAGAAAATCAGTGTCTGAATTACTATATAAAGAACCAAACAGTTAAGAAAAGTGCCAGTTACTTCTACACTTCAGGAAGTTACAGTAGTATATGTGATAAAATTTTCTTAATATTCCTATCTAAAAAGACTTTACTGTAGAATAGGCTGACTTAAGACTAAGTCTCTAAGTTTACTTTCAAAGATGTTAAAAAAATGCTATGTAGAAGTTCAAATCTAGATGATTTCTCATGATGACTGACAGTCAGACTGCTAGTCCTCTGAAAGAAAATAAAGTTATGCATGTATATGTGAAAAGTAGTCATGTTCAAGGAAATGTAAATTCAAAATCTTACTGAATTTTGTGGCTTCCACTTATTAGTCTTATCTGTTTCATATTCTAGAACATTTATTTGTTACTGGAAAATAATCCTGCTGATATTCCACTGTTTTCACTGTCAAATGTGCATGAAACTAAAGCCACAATATGATACATTGTTTTCCTTTTATAGAACACTAAGACAACTTCACAGTTTTAACATAATTAGGATTTTAACTTGATCGAGGAAAAAAAAGAATTCTTAACACGTGCATTTGGTGTTCTTTTGGTATGAGATTATCTATATCTGAAATTCTATTACAGTTACATCTGAAATACATTGTTGTAAATATGCTAATACCAAGTGAAATCGCTGTTATCCTTTTCCCAGTGTTAATTCTCATCTTCTGCATAACGCATGGCATAGAATATTGAGAAGAAAGAAAATGGAATATGAAGAAATGTAACACCTAAATTATTTATTTACTATGTTCAATAATGAGTGAGTATAATGAGCTGGTCGCACTGATTTCTTTTTCTTCTAAAAGCCATAAAAAGAATCACTGAAGTGTTACTTCAAGGCTAAGTAACCCCTTTTCTGAACTTTTCACACAAGGAATATGCACCTAAGACTGGAAGTATCTGTATGCCTGCATTCAACTGTATGAAATAACTACAATTTGCAGGGAAAGTAAATGTAGAATATCTCACAAAGATGTTTTTATCTTCCAGCACAGAAATACTGTGCATAGCTGCCTGAAAGTCAGGTTATTATTCCATGCAACTTTTTCTTCACACGCACGCAGAAATATATATATATATGTATACAAACACTCAGCATTTTTTAAAATTCTTCTGAAATGGTCCAGTTATACCTTGGGTTACAGTAGATGCACGAAATAAAAAGAGTCAGTTACCAAAATATTTTAAAGCTGGTACCTAGGTTATGTTTCTGAGCAATTAAAATAATAGTTGTTTCTGAAGGGACCTCTAGATGCAGCTGTTCAGATTTTAATATCTTTAGGTTTAGTTGTATTGTGCTTTTTGTTTGTTTTTAATATATATTTACCTCATTTATCATAATTGATTCTTATGACATAGGGTACTACAATATAAAAATAATGACAACTTGGATTACATTTCATACAGGGTTTTATTGATTTTTTATTTATTTATTTTTATTGTAATGTGTTATTATTATTTTTCAAAATAAAAAAAAAAGGATAAGAAAAGGATAAAACACACATCTTCATAATACAATAATTGGGACCTTTCTAAAGTTTTTAGAATTAATTGACATGTAAACATATCTACACCAGGAGTGATAAAATGGAATATTTCTGGATAAAAATTTTCCAGACTGTCCAAACTGTCAGCTTGAGAAATGAAGACAAGTGTCCAAAAGGTGAGGGCTATCTGGAGCAGACAATTCCACTGGCACACATGAGGGAAGCACGCCAGCCCCAAAGCACAATGCTGTCTGCTGCTTCCCAAGTGAGAGCCATTAATGTGATCATCAAGAACCATGCACATTCATTCACATTCTGCACCATTCACACAAACACACACAAAACCACCAACATGCATAAGTGAAAGAAAACCAAGAACGGCATGCCAGAGCTGGTCAAACACTTCTGCCAGCTAGCTCTAAGACAAAATTTGAAGTTAGATGAGTAGTGGAGAATAAAAATGAAAAAAAAGAACAACGCTCTCTTTGTTGGAGCGTTTCTGTTATCTACCATAATGGTCCACCCAAGAACTTGTCCCTAAGAACACCAAGCTCTTTCTGAAAGAAGTTGTGCACCAACAACAGATTCTGCCCTGGGGAGTCTCTGGCTGGTCTTCTTGGGTAAGGAAAGCCAGGATGCTGTCTTGGTTGCCTTGGTTTCCATATGCCCACACGTAGAGGCAGTAACTTGGACACTGTGGACTGATCGTGTGCTCACAATACAGATAGGCAGGGTAAAAGGTGGCACCTCTTCCTGCGGTCATCACTTCTTGGAAGTGAGATTGTGACAGATGAAGTAGGATGAGGCTTTTCTCCAATGCATACTGTGAACTGTCGATCTAGCTTCATGTTCATTAGTCAAATGAGACCATTGAATAAGAGAATGTTTAAATTTGCCTTCCTTTAAACAGGCATGCAATGTGTGCAGCAGTGTCACAAGAGGAAAATTCAACTGAGAAGAGCCAAGCGGTAAGATTAGCTCCTTATGAATACACAAGTTCATGCAATTTTTTGGACATAGGTGGCCTAGTGCAAAGCCTGGTACTGTTCATGTGATAAATAGGCAACAGGGAGCAAAAGAAAAAAATGAAATGCTGCAGATACTTGTGGCTGTGCTTACTTCAGAAGAAAAACTGCAAGCTTTTCCAGTCAGAAGCGCGCAGCTAGTTGTCACGTGCACTTTCAGGGAGTCTTTAGTGGAGAAGAGATCCTCTAGTAACGTGGCCAGTGAATATTAGTCATCAGAAACAGGGAACAACCAAACAAAAAGCAGACAAACCCTTAGTTTGTGCCTTCCTCTGGCACGATTTAAGCATGGTAACATTACAAGTGGCCAGACAAAGTTAAGAAGTACAGTCAGCAAAAGCAGTATGAAATGTTAAAGGCCATTAAAGCCCAACTCCAAATCTCTTTGGGTTTTCTTATACCCCTGATTTTCTTCCTGCACTTTCACAAAGGCTTAGAAGCCCAGGAAACAATTCAAGTCCCTGACAATGTCAGACGTGAAGTCTTCACCAAGTATTTGACTTAAGAATGAATTGCCATCAGCATTCTGTAGTGATTTAAATGACCATTAAGCGAGCAGGTTGGGAAAGTGGCTTAAAGTCGGGTTGAGACCTGAAGTCAAAGTCTATGCTGAGAAGTGCACGTCACACGGGAATTTCCTTCATGAGAACCTTTGGGTTGCAGAAACCTAGCGCTTCTCCTGTGCTTCTTCCTCCCCCATGAAATACTGCAGACCACTCAAATCCTTATGAAAGATTTGTCCCAAAACAAATAAAGCAAATAAACAAGTCCTAACAAGTCAGCAACGCAGACGGAAGCTCAGTCTGAAGTACAAGCTATGTCATGAGGTTCCTGTTGTACTGGCAGGGTGTGATGGAGCTGCCCGCGCACAAGGGCTCTGTGAAGCTCCTCATGAAGAGATGGGAGTCCACCAGCGCTCTGACACTCAGCCTGGCCTTCCAGTGCCTGCCAGCCCCATGGTTCCTGACACCAGAGAAAACCAGCAGTGGCAACACCATGGAGGAAGTCTTGGTGGAAAGCGTGAGGGCAGACGTGACCAAAGCAGAGCCCCTGGGCGGCCCTTGCCAGATTGAGACCTTCCCCATCTCTGTCAAGGAGCTGCAGAGCCAGTTTGAGAGCCTCAGTGGCAGGAAGGTGAGTGCATGCAGGTTCTGCAGCTGAAAATGATTCCCGCACTCTCACTGAGGACTTGGAAAACCCTACTGCCAGAACAGCACGCCCTTCCAATCTGCTGCCTTTCCATATCTTTTCTGCCCCCTGAAAACCCTACCTGGCTCCTACCAGTAGCTTCTAACTCACACACCCTCCACGTCTTCCAACAGGAAAGTGGCAGAAGCTCACTGCCACCAGCACTGACTACTCAGCCTGGGAGCTAGACAGACATTTCTCTGATGGAAATGTCCAGCGTGGAACAGGGGAGGGCAATCTTTGAGAAGATGTCCTCAAGCAATGGAAAGACCATCAACGCTGAAGGTTAGCCTTACAACTTTGATCTGATTTCTCCCTTTAGTTCAACGCAGTCCATCTCTGACATGACAAGGGACAAGCACACTCACCTCATCAGGGCAGCCCCCAGGCTGCCCAGAGAACCTGGTGTTCTTTCTCACTGCAAAACAAGCTTTCCAGCCTTCTCCATTTTGTCTTTTGTATTATGGAGGAGTGCCTGATGCCCATTAAATACTTTTTGAACAAAACACAACAGAATGATGTCTTATGTTTTGAGAAGATAACTTTTGATGAAGACAGCCCAAATTACAAGTATGATATCAAAAACATGGGCAGCATTCATAAATTATGAAAAAGTGACATCTTCATTTTCTCATTTGGTGAAGATAGTTTGGATTTGGCAACGTGTTGCTTTGGTAACAACGTGTTAACTTTTATTTGTGGCTTTCTGGTTTCCACAAATCAAATGCTCCATACTTGATGTGCTCTAAAAACTAAGACACAGTTGGTAAAATGTTGGCAATAGTTTGTTTTGCTTACTGCTTTTCTTTCAAGATTTGAAACACATGCACCCATCTCCCTCTCCCCAACTATGACGTCTCTTTGTCATTGCAGTGGGTGCTTGCAAAGCACGACTTTGTAGGCGGACTTCCAGAAGAGAACCCTCCCAACACTGGAAACACACTGATGGACTTCAGGAGAATGTCTCCTTGAAAGACAAAATGGCTCTCTATCAGGCTGCAGTGTCCAAGGCAGAGAGCAGCAACCGCTTTGCCAATGTAAGATACCAATGTCTCATTATCTTCTTAATTCTACGTCTGCTTTGCCCAGGGACAGATTGCAACCATCTTTATTTCTACAAGCAAGCTATCAGATGGATCACAGGGTGGATCAAAATTTAAATCCCAAATTAGGAAACCTACATAGCAAACAGTCATCCATCAGTCTCTGTCTCTACCAAATGAGAGTTGTCATGCTGTATGTCTTTGGTCTTTTGGACAATCCCCATTATTTCATGGAAGTGCTCTTCCTTTTAGTCCACCTTTGCCTAACTTCATGTATGAGGACCATTGGCATGAGAGAGATCAGCAACATGGTTATCCTATTTGCTCATGATGAAAAAACAAGGCAGTTTCTTTATCACAACAACTATTCTCTATCGCCAAATAATAAAATCATATTCAGGAGTGCTGTGACTTTAGAGCTCTTGCTGCTCAAACTGAAGAATTTGAAATTACCGCATTATAAAATAGCTCAGGTGTGGGTGCTCAGGTAGCCCAGAAGCCACCCAGGGGAATCAGCCACCAGCCACACTCACCTTCAGAGTCTAGGTTGTTTCAAACCATGTAATTCCTGCCTACTGGCTTCTTGATTTACGAATTGCCCTTGCGTATTCAGAGCAGATTCCTGCAGTTCTTTGGGCCAAGAAAGTTCCTATTCCCTTGTCCCAACACTGCCAACAATGGTGCCGTTAGCTCTCTCTCCCCAAAAGGAAGAACTGTAGGAAGCCTGACCCAACTAAACCATGTTGAGAACATAGAAACTGCTCCTTTTAGGCTCTAGAACCCCTTGCCCTTTCTTGTTGAAATGGACGGTATGTTCTTACTACCAATGCAAAACACCTGGCCTTATTTGATCACTCTAGACTTCAGAGGAAACCAAGTCCTGCACTGTGCCCGGGGGCCTGGATGGAGTGAGGAAACACTTTGAGAATGGGCAGATGATCCCTTCAAGGACCACATTTGCTCGCTCCCAGCACTAGCACAGATCTGCAGAGGTAACAATGGCATTTTGAATACTATACAAATACAAATGAGGTCTGTTCTGTTAAAAGCTCGAGGGAAAAATACCATTATTTGC
The DNA here is from genome assembly GCF_964211825.1 of Aythya ferina. NCBI lineage: Eukaryota > Metazoa > Chordata > Aves > Anseriformes > Anatidae > Aythya > Aythya ferina. Next base: position 99,619,270 of record NC_140298.1, on the reverse strand, counting down.
TTTATTCTGGGTTTCACTGTTCCTGGGGGTGTTCAAGGAAAGGTTGGACATGGTGCCTAGTGACATGGTTTAGCAGGTGACATTGGTGGTAGGGTGATGGTTGGACCAGATGATCTTGGAGGTCTCTTCCAACCTTGTTGATTCTATAATCCTCCATGATCTTCCTTAAACAGAGAAGACATGGAAAAATTTGCACCCCATTTTCTTTTCAACTTGCCCTCCTTGAGCTTCACCTAACTTTGACAGTTCAAACTTCTCGCCACATGGGTTCCTTGTGGTGCTCGTAACCCCCTAAATCATCAAGGTACACCGCCATAAAGGAACCATTTGGGGTTAACACTTCTTACAGCAGAACTGTTTTGTGACAGTCCTTCACAGGCAGAAACAAAAATCCGTATTACTGTTAGTTCTCCAATTCTTTGTATTTGTGTTCAGGAGACCTCGAGTACCACTCAGCTCCCACTATCAAGCAGCACAAGGAAAGCTGAGTGCAGTGCAACGGCCACCAAAGAAGCCCCACTGGAAGCCTTTCAAAGCCAAGAGGTAACTTTATCAATTAACAATTACATCATTCGGCAGTTATACCGAGATGCTGATCCTTATTTGCTTTGCGTCTTCATCCAGCACTACTTGGTACAGCAAGAGCTTGATGTTGTGCTGATTGCCACCCTCCTTTGGCAGGGCATAACAACGGTTTTAGAACAGTGTCCTCGACAGGGTTGTTTGGATGTGGTAATGAATGGGGCTTCCCATTTAGACTTCTCTGTGATGTTTCAAAGACAGTGACAGAAATATGGAATATTCTTCCATGTTGCACTAAATCCCACAGTAACGTGAAGGTTTTGTGCACAGGTTTCTCTCAGGGAGCAAGTGACTCCAGAGACAAATGGGGTTTCTACACTGACCCAGCATACTGATGAAGCAGGTAAGAAGTGGCTTGAGAGTAAAGGCTCACAAAGGACCACGACAGACCAAGTTCTTGGCAACTGTCTTGAACAAATGTGGGACTGCTCTTAGAATACAGATACAGGCCATTGTTCCAAGTTGTTCTGTGCCTCGTTCCTCAGCTAAGCACAATCATTGGTCTCAGCGGGACCTAAGAAATGGGTTTACGTGTTGGCACACAGGTAGGAGTTTGGCAGAAGGAGGTACCTTCAAATATGTGCTGAGCTGCTGGAAAGAGCAGGGCATTTTAAGAGTTGTCTGAAGACACACACAGATGCTTGCCCCTGTATAGCCAAAATTGTGGATGATAAAGGCTCAATTTATAGCCAAGCTGAACAGGCCTGGAGACCATGAGCATGGTGTTGAGGTGCTGCTTCTGCAGTCTAGTCCTGCCATTAGAATTCACACATTCGGTTAACACAAAGACCTCAGTGCTCTGTGAGCCCTGACATTCAGGCAATTCAGGTACAGTTAAACAGTAGGTGATAGAAAACATGTCTCTCAACACTTCTTCCATCCATTTCCTTCATATTTCTTCTCTTCACGTAGTTCATTGTTCATTCACTTTTTTTTTTTTTTTTTTGATTGCAGTAATAGATGCAGCTATGAACGAGGAGGTCCCAAAGACTTCCACAGAGGTCTGTGACCATCAGATGGAAAGGACAACAGAAGAAAATCACAGAATCACAGAATTTTCTAGGTTGGAAGAGACCTCAAGGTCATCGAGTCCAACCTCCAACCTAACGCTAACAGCCCTCCACTAAACCATATCCCTAAGCTTTACATCTAAGCGTCTTTTGAAGACTTCCAGGGATGGTGACTCCACCACTTCCCTGGGCAGCCTGTTCCAATGCCTCACAACCCTTTCTGTAAAGAAGTTCTTCCTAACATCTAACCTAAAACTCCCCTGGCTCAACTTAAGCCCATTCCCCCTCGTCCTGTCACCAGGCACGTGGGAGAACAGGCCAACCCCCACCTCGCTACAGCCTCCCTTGAGGTACCTAAAAAGAGCGATAAGGTCACCCCTGAGCCTCCTCTTCTCCAGGCTGAACAAGCCCAGCTCCCTCAGCCGCTCCTCGTAGGACTTGTTCTCCAGGCCCCTCACCAGCTTCGTCGCCCTTCTCTGCACCCGCTCAAGCACCTCGATGTCCTTCTTGTAGCGAGGGGCCCAAAACTGAACACAGTACTCGAGGTGCGGCCTCACCAGAGCTGAGTACAGGGGGACGATCACCTCCCTAGCCCTGCTGGTCACGCTGTTCCTAATACAAGCCAGGATGCCGTTGGCCTTCTTGGCCACCTGAGCACACTGCTGGCTCATATTTAGCCGACTATCCACCATCACTCCCAGGTCCTTCTCTGCCTGGCAGCTTTCCAACCATTCCTCTCCCAGCCTGTAGCTCTGCTTGGGGTTATTGCGCCCCAGGTGCAGGACCCGGCACTTGGCCTTGTTAAACTTCATGCAGTTGACCTCAGCCCATCGGTCCAACCTATCCAGATCCTCCTGCAGAGCTTTCCTACCCTCAAGCAGATCGACACACGCACCTAACTTGGTGTCATCTGCGAACTTACTGAGGGTGCACTCGATGCCCTCGTCCAGATCATCGATGAAGATATTAAAGAGGACCGGCCCCAGCACCGAGCCCTGGGGGACGCCACTAGTGACTGGCCTCCAACTGGACTTGGCTCCATTCACCACGACTCTTTGGGCCCGGCTATCCAGCCAGTTTCTAACCCAACGAAGCGTGCGCCAGTCCAAGCCAAGAGCAGCCAGTTTCTTGAGGAGAATGCTGTGGGAGACGGTGTCAAAAGCCTTGCTGAAGTCAAGGTAGACCACATCCACAGCCTTTCCCTCATCCACCCAGCGCGTCACTCTGTCATAGAAGGAGATCAGGTTCGTCAAGCATGACCTGCCTTTCATAAAGCCATGCTGACTGGGCCTGATCGCCTGCTTCCCCTTCAAGTGCTGCATGATGACTCTCAGGAGGATCTGCTCCATGAGCTTTCCTGGCACTGAGGTCAAACTGACAGGCCTGTAGTTTCCTGGGTCTGCCCTCCGGCCCTTCTTGTAGATGGGCGTCACGTTTGCTAGCCGCCAGTCGATTGGGACCTCCCCCGATAGCCAGGACTGGTGATAAATGATGGACAGCGGCTTGGCCAGCTCCTCTGCCAGTTCCCTCAGTACCCTTGGGTGGATCCCATCTGGCCCCATCGACTTGTGCACATCTAAGTGCCGTAGTAGGTCACCAACCAGTTCTTCATGGATAATGAGGGCCACATCCTGCTCCCCATCCCCTTCCACCAGCTCAGGGTACTGGGTATCCAGAGAACATCCGGTATTGCCGCTAAAGACTGAGGCAAAGAAGGCATTAAGCACCTCCGCCTTTTCCTCATCTCTTGTAACTAAGTTTCCCCCCGCATCCAGTAAAGGATGGAGATTCTCCTTAGTCCTCCTTTTTGTGTTGATGTATTTATAGAAACGTTTTTTGTTATCTTTAACGGCAGTAGCCAGATTGAGCTCCAGATGAGCTTTGGCCTTCCTAATTTTGTCCCTGCACAGCCTCGCTACTTCTTTAAAGTCCTCCTTAGTGGCCTGCCCACTTTTCCAAAGCTTATAAACCCTCTTTTTCCTCCTAAGATCAAGCCACAATTCTCTGTTGAGCCAGGCCGGTCTTCTTCCCCGCCAGCTCGTCTTTGGGCACGTGGGAACAGACCGTTCCTGCGCCATTAAGACTTCCCTCTTGAAGAGCGCCCAGCCTTCCTGGACCCCTCTGCCCTTCAGAACCGCCTCCCAAGGGACTCCACCAACCAGTGTCCTGAGCAGCTCAAAGTCAGCCCTCCGAAAGTCCAATACAGCGGTTTTACTGGTCCCCTTCCTGGCCTCGCCAAGAATAGTGAACTCCACCATTGCGTGGTCACTCTGCCCTAGACAGCTCCCGACGATCACGTCCTCCACCAGTCCTTCTCTGCTGTTCCCAAAATGCTGTTCCCAAAAACAGAGAGACTGCAACATCTGCACAAGATGGCAAGGTCTGTGCCTTTTATTGAAGTGTGTAAGATTAGACATCGGTTTGTCTAATATAGTCTGAATTTCTATTTTTACGATGTAGTTGCAATTAAAAATGCAACCTGTGAAAGTGGTTGGAATATACGGACCTTAGCAAGCAGGGGCACACAAAGTAGTATTTAGTACAGCCTGTAATTCAGCGAGTACTTCTACTATGTGACAAACACAACTGAAAGTAGAACTCAAACGCTGCTGCTTTTCCCTTCCTTCTCTGCTGAAGGCAGCCTCTTCTTTCACTGTTTTCAGTCTCTAAAAGGCTATGTTTTCTGTCACCAGATTCTCAGATGCACAGAAACTCTCAACTTGAGGGAAACTGAAGACAAGTGTCCAAAAGGTGAGTGCTATCCAGACCAGACAATTCCACTGGTACCGCCGAGGGAAGCACTATGCCAGCCCAAAAGCGCCATGCTGTCTTCTGCTGCCAGAATGAGAGCCATGAACGAAATTATCAAGAGCCATGAACATTCTGTAAGATGACCACATCACCAAGGAGCTGCTGGGCTGCCAGTTCAAGGTGTGAACAAGAAAACCCAAAGGTTCAAAGAGGCGACATCTGTTTCGAGGAGAGGCTCAGTAAGCCTCAGGAGCCGCAGATGAGGGAGCCACTGAGAGCGCCCAAAAGCAAAAGCACTTGTGCAGCTTCCAGAATTAAGGCTATCAATGAAATCCACAGGAATCAAAAACATTCTCAAAGGCGTCCAAACCAGGAAGGAGCTACTTCTCTGGCAGAGTATGTGCAAGGGTTCAACACCACAGACTCCAACCTAAAGAATTTTGTTAGACATTGGAACAGGCTGCCCAGGGAAGTGATGGAGTCACCATCCCTGGAAGTCTTCAAAAGAGGTTTAGATGTAGAGCTTAGGGATATGGTTTAGTGAGGACTGTTAGTGTTATGTCAGAGGTTGGACTCGATGATCTTGAGGTCTCTTCCAACCTAGAAATTCCGTGATTCTGTGATTCTGTGAATGAAAACGCCAGCTTCACAGTCTATGTGTTGTGCAGTAATGCTCAACAAGTTGACAATAATGAGATGAAATGACTCAAAACTAACAGACGTGTCTGAACTTTTGTTGCCCGTCTCTCGGACCTTGACAGGTTGGACGATCGGGTGGGGTGAAATTTAATGAAATATAACGAGGGCAAGTGTAGAGACCTGCATCGGGGCAAGAACGACCCCATACACCAGGATAAGTTGGGGACTGCCCTGCTGGACTGCAGCAAAGGGGAAGTGACATAGTGGTCCTGGTGGAGAGCCGGATGACCATGAGCCAGCATTGTGCCCTTGTGGCCAAGAAGGCCAATGGCAACTGGGGGTGTATTAGCAGGGGTGTGGTCGAGAGAGGTTCTACTCTCCCTCTACTCTGCCCTAGTAAGACCACATCTGCAATACTGCATCCAGTTCTTGGCCCCCCAGTTCAAGAAGGGGGAACTGCTTGAGAGAGTCCAGTGCAGAGCCACGAGGATGAATAAGAGAGTGGAGCATCTCCCTTTCAAGGAAAGGCTGAGGGAGCTAGGTCTCTTTAGTTAGAGGAGACTGAGGGGTGACCTTACTAATGTTTACAAATATGTAAAGGGTGAATGTAGAGGGTGACGGAGCCAGGCTCTTCTCGGTGACATATAATGATGGCAAGGTCTGTGCTTTTAGTTTAAGGTATCTTCCTGTGTAAATCAGAAGTCTGTAAGATTAGACATCAGTCCATCCAATATAGTCTGAATTTCTATTATGTAGTTGCGATTAAAAATGGAACCTGTCAAAGTGGTTGGAATATACGGACCTTAGCGATCAGGGGTACACAACGCAGTATTTAGTACAGCCTGTACTAAATTCAACAAGTAATTCCACTATGTCACAAACACGACTGAAAGTAGAACTCAAACGCTGCTTCTTTTCCTTTCCTTCTCTGCTGAAGGCAGCCTCTTCTTTCCTTGTTTTCAGTCTCTAAAAGTCTACATTTTCTGTCACCAGTTTCTCAGAGATGCACAGAAACTCTCAACTTGAGGGAAACTGAAGACAAGTGTCCAAAAGGTGAGTGCTATCCGGACCAGACAATTCCAAGGGCACAGAGGAAGGAAGCACTACGCGAGGCCAAAAGCACCATGCCGTCTACTGCTTCCAAAATTAGAGCCATTAATGCAATCATCAAGAACCATGCACATTATGTAAGACGGCCACATCACCAAGGAGTTGCTGGGCTGCCAGTTCCATATGTCTTTGAAGGAGAAAATCCGAAGTATCAAAAAGGTGAAATCTATCCAGATGCTCCCTAAGCCTACGGAGCTGCAGATGAGGGAGCCACTGAGACAGCCCAAAAAGAAAATCAGTTCTGTGGCTTCCAGAATTAAAGCAATCAATGAAATCCACAGGAATCAAAAACATTCTCAAAGATATCCAAACCAGGAAGGAGCTGCTTTTCTGGCAGAGAATGTGCAAGGGTTCAAAACCACAGACTCCAACCTGAAGAACAAAGACGCAAGCTTCACAGTCTGTGTGTTGTGCAGTAATGCACAAAAAGTTGACAATAAAGAGATTAAATGACTTAAAACTAACAGATTTGTCTGAACTTTTGCTGCCTGTCTCTCTTGCCAGGAGTCTCAGCAGTCTTCTACCATCTTTCTTCGGCAAAGGCATGTCTAAAAGAAAAACCGTGAAAAGCACAATCAGAGGAAGAACTCTGGATCTCCAAAAGGAGCCTCTGGGACCCTGAGCCACAGCTGCACAAGTCTGGTGGTGCCCTGGGGCAGTTACTGCCAGAACAGTCACTACTGTATTCAGATATTACTTTTTAAAAGAAGTTTCCTACATATAGGTGAAACTGTACTATCAGAGTCCATCTTTCCTCTATACAAATACCCTTTTAAGTAAATGATTCCTTCATATAAAAGTTCATGCATTTGTTTGGATGTAGGTGATGTAGCACAAAGCCTGACACTGTTCGTGTGATAAATAGGCAGGAGGGGGCAAGAGAATAAAACTGAAATGCTGAAGGTATTTGCAGCTCTGCTTACCTGCAGAAGAAACTGCAAGCTCTTCCAGTGATGGTGTCAGAAGCGTGCAGCTAGCTCTCATGTGCACTTCCAGGGAGTCTTATTTCATCAGAAAAGGCTGGTAATATAAACATGATGTTTATAAATAACCTGTCACACAATACACATAGGAAATGGCAGGAAAGTATAAATTACAGAGCGATTGAGAGGGAATATGTGAAGTTGTCAGGCAGTCATAAACATCAGTAGAGGTTTATACATAACCATTTTTAAAAAGTAATGAAAAGGCATCATTTGCAGTTTGACAAAAGACATATTTTAGAAAAGATAGCATTTCAACCCTGTGTACAATAACATCTATATAGTCCTTTACTATGTGTTTACTACTTAGAAAGGTCAATAAATAGTAAGACATAAACAGTAAAGTATAAACTGTTGCAATATAGACTTCGCATCCTACGGAAGTCAGAAGTATGGCCTTCATAATATCTGTTTTCACCAGAATTATATTGGTGACAATGAGCTAAACAGTAACCTTCTGCTTGTTTTAAATCATAGTATAGTGTCTTGTCCGGGACATGAGAAGGTTTTATTCATAGCTGAGAAATGGGCAGAAAAGAACATAAATGTCAAGTAAGTACGGAGAGAACTTTAAAGAAAATCTGCAGAGCTTTGGAAGCAGTCAGGAGACTGGTAATTTTGAATGTAAAACCACCACACTCCTGAGACCAGAAGGGGACACGAGACCTTGCAGCTTCAATATTTTCCAAAAGCCAGAGATCTCAGGCTCCTCAATTCAGATTTTGAGTAAACAGGAGATTCTTCTATGCAAAAGTCATACTGAAGCTTTTGAATTTTGACATTAGGGTACACTGTCTTTGCAAGCAAAGTAACAGTTCAGTAGCAGATTTACTGGGTCTGCCAGGCACACAACTAATTCAAGCAGTTGCTTTCCCTGTAAGAAATGAGTCAAATCATAGTATTTTATAGAAGGAAAAATCCAGCTACTTATTTCAAAAGCTTCATGCCTCCTGTGTCCCTCACAATGCAAATGACAATCTTTCAAAGTACATTTTAAATATTATATGATAAAGAAAATGATATAATTTTATCTCATTTCGTTTTGGACTGTAACATAGAGATAACTTTTTACCTCATGCATAATGTTTATTGTAGTGGAGTGTTAGGCAATCATTTCAGAGAACACTGTAATATTAACAAATATAGAAAGAAGGAAGAATGGGAACGTACACCAAAACAAGTGTATGTCGTTTCTGAGACTTAAAAAATACATTAATTTTCCTTTGAATAAAGAAAACTTTGAAAAATGTTTATGAAAAGGCACTTTAAATGGAAACCCTGAAGGGAGAATGGGGGAAAGAGAAAGGAGGAATGAGTGATAGTTACTGTAAATTATGTTCCTTTCTTAGCAGTATTGTTCTCATGGCTTGCTAAATGGTTGTCATATCTAAATACTGCCATCATATTAGGAGATTTTTTTTTCTCCCCATGATGACAAAGTAACCTGAGGACAGAAAATTATGTAAACTACAGAAAAAAAAATGGCAATTACCAGATACCTTACAACATTCAATGCAGTTTTATCATCATTTGTTTTGATTTATTTAGCTGCAGAATAAGCTTCACAAAGCAAAGTCCACTAATGAGCTATCAAAATGGCAACAAACAACAAACACTAATGAGTTAGGGTGGAATTCAACTTTTCTAATTTATACATCTAAAAGTTAGACATTGAAGACTTTGTCGTCAGTAGAGAAAAATGGGCATCTTCATAGGGTTATTCATCTCATCCTAACATGTGTCTAGATTATGCAGCACGAATTGTGCTTCAGAAATGCTTATTTCTTCTATTGACTTTAAAGGGATCCAACGGTGCCTAGCTGAGATTCAGATGTTTCACTTTTGAATAATACCTAAGGGTAGCTGAGGTTATTTCTATCTATTATACATTCAGTAGGAAAAGTCTGTCATACGGCAAACTAGTGTACAGCCAGCCAAGTAAATCTTCACTTTTCGGAAGAAAAAGAGAGTAGAAACTAAAATACCAGGAATTCTCATGGTACCATGTTAAGACAAGTGATTTTTTGTTTTGACCCCGCAGGCATAATAGGTAGATATTTCCTTATTAGTTATCTTATTAAAATGATTCTCTGTGCTTTCAAATTTAAATCATTATGGCTTTGGCTTCATGAACATTCTAGGGTACTTTGCACAGGGACTCAAATGAACCATAAATCCTCCTGGGAAGAATCCCGCTCTTCCACAGAACAAAAATGATTTGTACTATCTGTTAAGCATAAGCTAATGTATGCGTTCAGTCTTATACTCATGATTTTTACCTTTACCTTTTGTGTCTGCTTTTCAATGGTTTATCTACGCACAGAATGTTTTTGACTCAGTTGCAAGAGAGTTTTTTACTGTACTGAACTTTTACACCACACATAGACACTTGTATTGAGGTTACGAGTCCAAAACCAGACATGGTATTCAGATATGAAGCCACTGTGGCTTTGTACAATACTGGTGAGCAACACTTCCTATTTATATCACTAGTGACACAACTCTTTTCAGCTGAAGTTACCACTACGTGTATCACAATGCTGTCTCAGATGTGGCCTAAGAAATGAATTTAGGATATGAAAAGATGTCACAAAAATTGTTCAGTCCTGACCTAGGCAATGTCCAAAAGTTGAAAGTTCCATGTATCCTATTATATATCCCTTGATGCATTCAGGTGTCTGCTGTTATTTTGGCAGATAAATGTATTTCACAAATAGTCACAAAGACTTCACAGCAATGAAGAAAAAATGTCATTGTTAGGGGAAATTGTAACGCTATTAGGAAAGGTAAAAATTTGGAAAGAAAGGCTGAACACATCTAAGGGAACCAAAGCTGGCTCATACATAAACAAAAACATGGCCAGTAAACATACTAATTGGACTATGTTTTAAGTGACTTATGAGTATTTTTGACATCAAAGCCACATGGTATGATTGACAATAAAAGAAGGATTAAAAGAAAATATTTCAAACTTACGGAATAACTGTAGGATTTAAAAGAAATTGGAAAGGCAGGAACGTTTCTGAAAGGATAAAGCACAAAACCTAAGAAAGCCAGAAACAAGAAACAGGGAAAAAATCTTTTAAAACTATATTTCAGGGGAAGAAACATCAAAACACTGTCTCTTTGCACCTTGTCAGGAAGCGCTTGATTGAGTTTTACACAGTGAGTACATAAGAATTTGTTTTCTAGAGAATAATGCTTTGAGCAGTATGTATTAGAAAAACCCTTTCAACCTTAAACATCACAGCAATAACTTTGTAATTGACATCCATGCTCATTTAGAGTATGTGGAGGAAAGAGAAAAACAATCCTCCAACTCCTTTTTAATTTGAGATCTTCTTGTAACCTTTGATTATTCTTCAGGTTCTCTGAATTGACGTTTGCTGTAGTCTTATGTTAACCTACTGAAACATGCTTTGTTTACTAAGTGTTTTTAATCAAGATATCAGACCAAAATAATCCTTTATTCTAATTTTGGTTTCAAGTATTTCACTATGATTTTCAGCTGTTTAGACAATATAGGAAGTTACTGTATTTGGGTTAATTTGATCACCTCTAAATGGCATTAATATAATAATTACCAAAGCCTTCCTATTTTACAGATTTACAAGTCCAGACGTTGTGAAATGAGTAGACTGTCCAGAGGTCTATTTCAGGTCTATTCGAAAGCTGAGTTTAAATGAATAAAAAGTTTGTGTTGATTCTGATGGATTTAGAGCCAAACCTTATCCTCACTCTCCCCACCATAGTAATGGGATAAACCTTAGATGATACTTAGATCTTCTTTCTTTTTCAATACCTTTTAATTTCTCCCATCTTACATGCACAATCTTTTATTTTTTTTCATAAACTGACTTGCAACTCATTGTCTAACAGTGACATTACTGTTTCTGAAACCCAGCAGAATGGGAAAGAGGAAGACATCTCTACGGAAGTTCTGATGGGTATCTTGTAAAATGATCAGGAAATAGGATTTATACCACCCCGCATAATATAATTTGTCTAAATCCATAAAAATTAAAGGAGTATCTGTCTACTCTTTTTTCTTTTTTTTTTTTTTTGTTTGTCATCTGTTATTAAAATAGACATGAGATATACTACAGCTAGAGTATCATGTGATTTTGCTCTAGTAACATGAGATCTCCCAAAGGGAATATTGCAGTAGGTAAGCTGTATCACCCAAATGGTAAAATAAACATAACGAAACTCTTCCCAAGAGTGCATTTTCTGTAATGAATATTGCATTACATGTGATACAAAGAAGAGACAAGTAAAACAGATGTTTTTTTTTTGTTTTTAGATTGCTATTCAGAAATAAAGGAAAATAAAACACAGACAATTTATATCCTGACTGGACATTATCCTGCATCTTATAGATACTTTGCACTGAAATAAAAGCATTTAATTCACACAATATTTACTGTATTTACTTTCACTTTACTTGTTTCTTCCATTTTCTGTCCACTTTGTGTAGCGTATGTAGTGTACAGATGAGACCACCTACCACTTTAGGTTTGTACAGTATTTAATTGTACAAGGAGTCACATACTAATTACTGTTGCCTTTTGAGCTGAGTTTAATAGCCTGCATTTGTTCATCCACCAGGTTGAAGTGCTAAAATGAGATAGACAAGCAAGTACTGCATTGGTTATTCATGAGAAGCTTGACGTGTTTCCATGTGTATCTAGGAGCAAAACAGTAACATGTCCATTTATTTTGAAAAGAAAAATAAAAAAAATGGAGCACCTAGTGCTTATATGTGTCTCTACAGTTAAATGACAGCTGAATGGAAGCAATAAGGCTGCCACTTCGAATCCTTTACTTGAATTTCATTAACTCCCCTTATGTGGATTAACCTCCAATTTATTTTTCTTAACCTCTTTGTGTTCCTCACTAGTAAGGCCTGAAATATAGTTATCCAGTGGTATGTTCATTTAACGGAATGAAGATTGAATCTTTGTGTCAACCTGGAAGTTCTAATCAAAACAAGCATTAATCATCTTCAGAGAGCTGTTGTGGAGAACATTTTCACGTGGATTTACTTCTCTAATTAAGCTGCCTAGCTGAAACACCTCAGTTAGAGGAACATCGTTAGGTAGTCCCCCTCTGTAGTCAGTGAAGAGAGAAAGGCCACACAACAGGGCAATTCACATCGATTAAATCAATGGTTTGAAACAAGGTCTTCTCTCTGAGAAGACTATCAATCAGAAAGGAATGTATTTTTCATTAAAATCAACTCTATAACGGACTAACTTCCATATCAGTAAATTGAATACGTTCATAAGTGCTTTATTATCTCAGGAATAAAAGGTATGACAAGAAAAATTACTGCTTTACAATACATACCAGCAAACAATTTCTTGCTGTGAATTATGCTTCCATTTAAATACAGAGCTGATAGCCAATTCTGAGATTCAGTTGGATGAAAATAGCTTTTAAATCCTAATCCTGATATGTAAATTTGAAGTAATTCTTATGACCAATCACCATACTCAAAATATGAAATCTATGTAGCCTTCTACAAAAAAGAGCTTTTAGGACACAATTAGTCTTTCTGAGGTTCAGCTTGTATTCCTGCTTTCATTTGAATCCACAATGACAAAGCAATGTCATGCACTGACCTGTGGTCATCTGACTGTCTAGACTGACTAGCAACAGCTGAAAAAGCTCTCTGGCTTTGGAATATGGTAAAGTAGTGCCAAATGATCAAAGCCTCTAGATCTACTAGATCATTTTTTCGCATTAAAAAAAAAAAAAGTTGTCATATCGGATTATGTATCTAAGAACTATGGCACAGCGCTGGAGATCATTTTTAAATCATTTAATGTGTTCAAAAGATATTATTTGTGACTGATCTTCCTGGAAAGCTTGAATAGTTCCTTTACAGTAAGTCTTTTATTTGCATCATTCTGATACCCTAGTTCTCATGCTGCAATTCTGGGGGAAAAAAATAATAAAACAAAACAACAGCAATGTCAACAGCCTAAGGTTCTTTGAAAAAAATGTTATTTTGTTGTTTGTGATCATATTCACCCAACAATCTAAGATATTTTCACACAAAACAGAACATTAAACTAGATCTTGCTCTACAAATATGTTTTAAACTCTTGATACAGGCTTCCAGGATGAGTCAAATGTTGCTGTATCTTGCCTTAGGTTTTTCATTCTGTTTAGTTTCTAACTTGCTTCTATGACAATAAGCATAAAAATGATGTACATTACCAATTTCCTCCTGCTTAGCGCTTTTCCTTTTAACTGTATAATCCACACATAAAGTGCTCATACTACAAAAAGCATAAACTCGCTTGTGATATTGAAGGAAAAACTACATTTGAAAACATCAGTGTTGTCATTCATTATGGTCCACCTTCAGATAAATAACTACCTTTGTAGAGCTATTAAGATAATCAAGGCTAAAATTTACTTTTTATATACTCTATGAGATCCTTCAATAACTATGACCAAAACCAAACAAAGAAATAAACAAAATGAAACAAAACAAACAAACAAAACCAACCAAACAAACAAAAAAAACCAATAATTTCCTGAACTATTTGGCAGCTTTTAGCCGAGCTAATGATTCTCTGTAGAGAAGCAACCAGATAATGCTATGGTGGGAGGACAGTAAAAGCAGAAAAATCAAAGAACACGATCAGAACCAAAAGATCAGGAGTATGAACATAGAGTTGGAAAAAGCAAATGGAATAATAAAATAAAAATGACTGGAAATAAGAGTTCAACATTTTCAAACAATAGTTTCAAATTAAGCATCACCTACAACTCTAATTTTTAAATTTTACAGTTCTTGCAAATTCTCAAGTCAATGCTTGTTTTTTCTTTTGCAGGTTTTGCTGAATCAAATGTATTTTCACTAAAACGACAACCGTAGCTTCATTCTTCCTAGCTAATATGAAAATTGCCACAAACAACAAAAGAATAGCATTTTTACCAAACAACCGTTTGGTAAAAGGCGTGTATTTTTTCGCTTCACAATGGCAAAGAGTCGATAGGAAAGCAGGCCCTGTATGGATCTCTGAAAGGCTGGGGAAAAGATGAGGATTGAGAAAGAATGATCTTAGGTTTTCTGTTGAAGGAAAGAGAAATTAAAGGCAGAAATAGATCGGGAAAGTCATTTTAAATATATGAGCTGAGCTGGGCCTGGTGAAGGGTAAGCGAGGAGTGTCTGTGAGAGAAGCAGTTTAGAAACCTGGTATATGGCAACTAGTACTGTTTAAAAGGTCTGCAATGTTTAAAATGGTTTAAAATCGTTCTTCTAGATGAACTGGTGCCATACAAGGCTGAAAAAAAAAAAAAAGAGTGGATAAAATGGGTATTGTAGATCACTGAAAACAAACAGGAAAACAACTAATGGCTGTTCATATTGATGTGTAGTGCAAGAGATTTCATAACATTTTAATTGGGAACTTTTTTGTTTTAGATTGTTTTGCCTATATTGCAATTTTCACAAAAGCAGGAAGTAACTAACCTCTTGAAAGACCTAATTAATTGGAAGTTATAACACACAGAATGAGAAGTAAGGCTTTGGAAATTACATCTTCCTGCTGCCGATAGCAGGAAGATTGCAATAGATTACTGATTGAGATGCAATCAATAACTGAACATTAGATGAGATGATGGAGTAAACACTAAAGATTTTAAGATGCTTGCCAGATTAGGCTCTGAAAACTGCACATTAGGTTATTGCTATGTATCTGTTAATGCTGAAGCAATATAAATATGACTAACCAAGTAAGGTATTCCAGCATACTAGATATGTTATGTAACTATACACAGGTCATGAGTAATAAGAAAGTCTGCTTCCAAGGGATAAAAAAAAAAAAGGCTGTTGTCCCTGAATCTGATAGCTGTTATTCACCATTTACCTTCTGTACTGAAGGAATTAAAAGATTAAAAGTAGGAGTAAGAAATCAGCGGCTTGGTATTGCTAGCATGCTTATATGATTTTAGCAATAAGAAGTTTTAAAGCGTAGAACTGGTTTGTTCTTGTTGCACAGTTGCAGTGTTCTGTAAGACTGAACTTAAAAACCAACCAACCAACCAACCAAAACCCAAAGGAATAATTATAGTTTTTCTAGTGATCCAACTTTGAACTTGAGGGGGAAGTGGCAAATGCTCACCTTGCCTCCTCAGCTTTTAGTCATGACACTATGGCAGAAATTCTAGATGTGCAGTAACTCAAGGTCCTACATACCCTGCCTAGGTACTATTTAGCTTGAAAATACTGCAAGTAAGGCAAAAAAGCTGGGTCACCTCAACTTTAGGAAAGGAAATAAAAAGAAAATGACACTCATGAGGATTCTGGTATTAATTATTTTGAGCATATAATCAAGTTCTTAGATCCCCCAACGGAAAATATCTGAGACACAAGAATTTAACTAAATTGGACTGCAGTGCAAGCTGTTCACTCATTAAAAGCCTGGAGGCCTGGACAGACCAGAAACATTGAGCAATGGTTGCTCTTCGCGATGAGGATGAAGCTTTGCAGTATCAATTGTACTAATAAATACTTGGTTAAAACATCTTGTTCTGCGATAATCAACGTCCAAATCTCTCCATGTTGGTTCTACAATAAAGAGCTTATAAATTTGAGGGAACAATACATGTTGCTTCTTACCTGAAAACTCTTGAAAGAAATAAATTAGTTCTATTTATTAAACCAAATAAAATTATGTCAAATGCTTCAAGATAAGAAATTAGGCATTCCTTAAATATGCTTTATCTACGAAGCTGTTTCTTCTCCTGGGTGTGTAGCTCCATGATTTTCTTCTCAAACATGATTTAGAAAAAAAAATAGTAGAAAAAATCAGCACATTTTCTCATGCTTTTTTATATTAAGTGATTTTTTTATATTGTTTCCTTTCTTCTGTAAGGAATGTTCTTCATAAAATAAACATAAAATATAAAATCAGGAATCTGCCATGTTCTCTAAGAATTTAATTTCTAAAGGCCTACAAGATTTATACTAAGATTGGAAATCAGTCTTTTTTTTTTCCCATTAAACAATTGTTTCAAATATATTTATTCAGGTAATTTTACTAAAAAAAAAAGATGTCTTTTCCATCTATAAAGGATTCTGTGAAGTATCTTATGATATACAAAACTCAAAAAAAAAAAAATAAATTGTTTATTCTGGAATATTGCATCTGGTTTGAGGACTCATGAGTGCTGAAATCTTATTTGGATTACCTAGTAATCCAAATAAGGTTTTAGAGAAAAGCTATGTATGTACTTGTTGAAAAGCAGACTCTACATTCTTGGAGCACAGCTCATTAAATTTATCAAAAATTGTGTATTCTATGTATTCTATGTAGAATACATATTAAGAAGTGGAAGAAGGAAAATTACAATAAGAGCCAATCACTGGAAAAAGAAATAAGACAAATTAAGATGAGCAATAAGGAAGAATAACTTTTCATTGTAATCAGGATTAGCCACTCAAAAAAACACAATGCATTTTAATGAGATCACCTTCAGTGACATTTTTTCACCTCTGTTTGGCAATGTTTCTAAATGATATGTTGTATTTGATATAACAGTATGTAAAAGGAGAGTGTATGCTCTTTTAAGGGTATAAGGTCCAGGACCTTTTCCAAGGCCACACGGGAGGCAGTGATGTGAACTGAGTCTGGTCAGTCATAATAATTTATGAGTGCATGTGAGAATGTAGGAGTTTCCACTACAGCAGGGTTATCTGGTTGAGGACTTCTAAGATGAGAGACAACGACCAGACCCCTGGTCTCGCTAATTTGTGGGCTATGAAACTACAGGCACTGTTTTCAGTACGATCAACATGGACTTTATAGCTGATAAGATCAAGAACCAGGGGTTTCTGGACTGGGAGGCTGAAGAAAACGCAGAGCTCTGCTGCAGGTGTGCAGGGGGAAAGGGAAGCAGGAGGAACAAAATGGAGAATAGGTAGAAAATGGTAGAAAAGGACTGTTTGTGTGTAAAACAGGACTGGTCAGTATGCTCGACTGGCTGAGCCCAGCTCCTGATCACTGCAGTCAGTCCTTGCATTTCCTCCTTAAACTTTTTCTTACTTCTCCCTCCTTTTATTTGCACTTTCTCCTGTGTGTATGTGCATGGCAAGGACAACATGCCTGCTTACTGGCGAGACCTGTGTGCATGAGCAAAATTGTCCTCTGCAACTGTGGTCATGTCTGGGGGTGTAGGCCTGTGGGACGTGGTGCCTGTTACTGGAGCAAGTGGGGGTCTTGGCATCAGTAGTTGGGGGGAGAAGGGGAAGGGATTGCTGTCTTCATCTACAAATGTCCTACAGACTTTGTGCCTGGAGTGCCAGCTACTGGGGACCACTGTCAGTGAACTGGATGCCAGCTACTGGAGTCAGACTGGGGGGTGTGGGTACCCTCAGTCTGTGGTGTCAGCTAATGATGCAGGTGAGGGCCTTTAGTGTTCCCAAAATAGCTACTGGGGTAAAGGAACCAGCGTTGAGTGAGGTGAGGGCAGGAGACCCATGAAGGAGGCAAGGGGGCCTGTGATACAGGCAAGTGTGCTAGATGGACAGAGGGGCCATGACAGCTACTCGAAGGATCCACAAATGGATCCTTCCGTTTCAATGGATCCATCCATGATCCAAATGTGTTGTGTGTTTGTGAATCTGGAGTGTGCTGTGTGTGTGCCTGCACCAGTGAATTTCCATCTCTACCAGCCACAGAGGAGCAAGGGTCTCAGCTGCCTATGGCTATGTTTTACTGGAGTCCTGTGTGTAGGTGCTGTTGAAGGCAGCCAGCCCTTAGTGTGTATGCCCAGCTGTGGCAGTGTCCTCTCTCTATCTGCATGTCTGTGTGTCTCTGGGATTTGCTCAGATTTGCTACTGGCTAAACCTGCAAAGGGAAAGTGGCAGCTACATCCCCGGGCACTGAGCTGGGCCTCACTGGCCAGACTGGAATGGTCCCAGGCTGGACCTTTACCTCACGTAACACCTGAAATAGGAAATAATTCAGGAAATGCCTTAACATGGTTTTTAGGTGAAATTAGTCTAGATAGATCACAACGGCCCATACTGCCTTTATGAAGCTATAAAACACTGTGAAGGTACTAATATCTGTTAAGAATTACTTTTCCTCAATTGTTTGAAGCTCAAGGCACACAAATCTAAGTGTCTTTAAGTCTCATTTTCGAAGAACAAATTGCAGTAAGATTTTTACTATATTGAGCACTGTTTGCCCTTTCTGTAGAAATTGTATAATGATGAATTCTACAAGGTACCTTTCCAATTTCCATTACATACCCTGTAGGATAGTATGCTAGATTTATAGGTGAGTGCACTGATCCAGAATGCCAAATTCAGCATTCCCAGATTCTTTTACTTGTTTATTTTATTAAAGTGTTAACCAAACTGCCATGTAAAAAGAAAATAAGGAAATGTCCTCAGTGCAGAGATGAAATTCTTTGTCATGACTTTAAACAGGATCAATGGTGCAATACTGTTTAGGTAACAGCAAAGGAGATTTAAAATAAAAACACCAGATCAGTTTTATTTACTTCTTTTTTTTTTGTACTTCTTCACACAAATTTGTCATCTAAGTTGTGAAAGACAGAAAAACTACTTACTACTTAAGATACTAAAGAAAGAATTTGACTCAGCATTTTGTCTTTTTTTTCCTTCTTTTTCTTAAAATATTACAGTATAGCCTGGAGTAGCACTATAATGAGGTACGTTACAGTTAAGGGAATAATGTCTCCTACCTGTAATTATCAGGTGCGGAAGGATGGTGGTGGTGTAAAGATATTTCTTAATGGTTGTTACTTAGCAGGTACACTTCCAGAAGGAGTTTCTCTATGTTCCATACATTTAGGCTGTAAATTAGAAAACTCACTTTGCTTTGCTAGTACATTTGATGTTTCTATTCATCTTCCCCCCCCTCTGGTACTGAACAGTAAACAACACCTCAAAGATGTTTTTCCTCCATGTAAGCATAAATTAGATCACCATAACCATTCCTGGAGTTCATACTTTTAGAAGACTCACCAGGAAAAAAGAAAAAAAAAAAAAAAAGACCAAAAACAAGCAAAGGAGAGTGCGCTCAAAAGGGAGATCAAAAGGGTTCAATTCATTCAGATTATCAGGATGAAGAAGTAACTTGATTAAAGAATGACAGTTATTTCACAAAGCAGAAATATCAAATATTACAAGGACAATTATTTATTGATAAAAGCTGTAATAAGAATATAGAAGAAAGACAAATTCAAATAAAAACAAGGTGTTCACTTTAATGGTAATGAACCACTACAACAAAGTACCAAGGGGAATGGAGAATTCTTTACAGGCTGATGTATTCATCTCAAAGTTTTATGATGTTTTGGAGGACACTTTAGGCTGACGGTTTTTAAAGCTAGTAGATGGCCACAGTGTTGCCTAGCTTGACCTTGTGCACAGTGTTAACCATAGGAGTGCATTGCAACAACGGATCATAGTTTTAATTTTTAGAAAATAATTTATTTTTAAAAACCCATCTAAAAACACATTTTAAAGATGTAGAGTCTATAATAAACCTTGGTAAATTGCTATAATGGATATCCTCCTTCACAGCTGATGCCCCCCAAAATACTTTTTCATGGCAACTTGGATTTTCTATGGTCAACATAGGGTGATGGCGCTACTTGAGATTAACTGATGACAAACATTTCAATTTCTCACATAACAGTAGATACCTACTCTTTGCAGATAAATGATCACCCTTCTTTTTAAAGAGTTCATGTATACAGAGTCATAAAGAATTCATTTTTAACACCAAGTCACACAGATCCTATCACCAAGGTTTAATACTACCCAATAGGTCATATCTATGCTCCTAAGTGAGAAATTCCTATGCACCATATGTTTTATCCAGCATCATGATACTTGATGAATACTTACAATATATATTTTTTTAATTATTTTTTTGCCCTTTCTGGCATCTTAACCAATTTTGATCTCAAAACACACTGAATCTATGCCAAGCACATGTTCCTTTATTTAACTGAAAACAAATTATAGTTTGATTAAAGACAAGCTACTGACCTCTTTAAAGGTAACGCAGATGAAATTTAACAGTTTCTGATCCGGTTGGGGTCAGGATCTAACATCTAATGATGCCATGCCATCATGACCTCTGTAAGTAATCATAGTAATAGTCACTTATTTTCTACAGAGAAGGTTAATCAAATTTACCTTTCACACAATCCCCAATTGTAGATTCTTTCTATGGCTAGAACAAATTTTGCTTGGAGTATAAGTTAGGTATCCTAGAAGCAGTTTGCTAAAATCTCCTGTGAGATTTTTGGGCTGTTTTCACCTTCTAAATTTTCCTCTTTGTCCAGTGTTGCAGTTCTTACTGAGAACTCCTATTAGCATGGATGTGGGTACACAGAAAATTGTAGAGGCCCATCTTTGAGGAACCTGCTTGTTAAGGTGGTGAGAGCAGAAATTCTGAGATAAGGGGCAGAGCTAGAGCCAACCATTTAATGGTGTGGATGAAAGATTTAGAAGTCATGGAACAGTGGGAAGGCATCTGCTGCCTCCATTTCTCTAAAATCTACACCAGCAAACATAGTGGTATGACTTTTAGATATAATCTTCCATAGCAGTAACTTTATAAAAATTCTTACTCAGAAAATTACTGGTATATCAATTATAAAATGACTTCCTAGCTCATACCAATTTAGAATACTACACAAACCTAAGCTGTAAGATTTATGATGAAGCACTGACAATACAGACTTTCAGTCCCATAACACTCACATACATTTTTCTAAAAGCCTCCATGATATCTTTCAGAACCCAAATACATAGCGACAATTAGAGAATTTCATCTTAGTGTTTATTTACTGTGAACGCTAAGTACTATTAATATATATATCATCAATTTAAGAGTTCAGTATTTTGAGCAAACAAGCTACTTTGAATTTTAGCATTTTTCTGTGTTGACAGGAACTGAACCTTATGAAACAAAGCAATTTCATAAAATTTGTAATATTAAACTCACAGCACAGAGAGGCTGACTTACCCAGAACAAAGCACTTTTGAATTTAGGTCTTTATGTGGCTGATAAATCAAATGTAAAATTTGAGTCAATGGAGATCACAGAATAGCTGAGGTTGGAACAGACTTTGAGCTTACCTGGCAAGGTTTTGGTAGCAGGGGTGTCCTCTGTGAGCAGAGCCCAGCAGCTGCCCCATGTCAGATCAGAGCCAGCTCCAGCTGGTTCCAACAGGGACCTGCTGCTGGACAGAGCCAAACCAAGGAGAGGTGTTGGTTGTCCTTCTTGGAGGGCAGATTGACAAAAAAAAAAAATGCTGGGAGAATGAGGAGTGGGAAAATGTGAGAGAAGCAGCCCAGAGACCAGTGCAGAAGGAGGGCAGGAGGTGCTCCAGGCATGCAGCACAAATTCCCCTGCAGCCCGTGGAGGAGCCCCCGGTGGAGCAGGTGGATGTGGCCTGGAGGAGGCTGCAGCCCATGGAGAGCCCCCGCAGGGGCAGGCCCCAGGCTGGAGCTGCAGCTGCAGCCCGTAGGGAGGAGCCCACGCAGGAGCAGGAAGACATTTCTTTTTTTTTTTTTTTTTTCTTTTTCTTTTTTTTTTTTTTTAAGCACACAGCACTAGAGGAGCTAAGAAGTACAAAAGGGCAGAAAAGGTGAAAGATACACAATATAATGATATTTGCAAACATTTTAACACAGTCTGTAAAATGACTGCGTGAGTGCAACATAACCTGAAAATACTCGTGCTTGGGTCTAAAATTCTAGATAATTTTAACATCCATGCAGTGTTGTATACTAACCAAATGTTCCCAGAGGGACAAGGTTCAAGCATTACTAAAAGGTCTAAGTGAACTAGAGACTTACGCAAAACATTTAGGACACTTTCTAGAGTTCAAGAGCATAGACTCTGTAGATATATTCAGAAATCCGTTAAGACTGACTGCTTGCAAAGTGCTCTTTGGATTATACGCTAAGGCAGAACTACTCAGAAGGCAAGGAAGCTAAACACAGGTCATGTTCTGTGGATCTTAATGTTAAGCAAAATATCTTTATAGCTTCGTTATATGTCCACAGAAATTAAGAAAACAAAAATGCAGAATACTAGTCCTTAGTATTCTAGTATACTAGTCCTTCAACTTCAGCTACAATGAGCTTTCTTCCTATAAGCAGTACTGTTTCTTTGAATTAGTTATTAAATATTAAAAAAAAAAAAAAATAGTTCCACAAAATAAATAAACAGCAACCCTGCTGTTGGTCCTTTCTCCTGCTAAGCAAGCACCTTTGCTCTCTGATCCACTAATCCTACACTGACTACTTTAAATGGTGAAGATGTTGAAGAGAACACCCTGTAAATTTTTCCCTCACAGAAGCATGTATCTGATTGAATTCTCAAGGCTTGGGCTTAGTGGCTATACATCTACTAGGAGATTAAATGTACCAAGGTCTGTCCTCTATATTTGAACCTGGGAAAGAATGGTCAGCATCTGTTGTTAGCTTCCAAGGTGAAAAGACCATGTTTAAACAACATGTTTGGAAGTTTCCTGAGTCTGATTCCTAAACAGCACCAGAGAATAGTTTACCACAGTATAAAACCAAGCCAGACATTTCTAACAATTTATTAGGATAAACAATTGTATGCTAGTGCTCACTCCCTAGTGTATACTGGTAAAAATGTGCCTTTTTATTTTAGCTAACAATCCAGGCTCAGATGCTTCTTTGTGGCTGCCTGAAGGAGATCTGGAGCTTTGGTTGAGGCTGGGCCATCATGGACATGGAAGAGGATGTAGTAGGGGCTGAATCTGTGCTTTCGGGATGACCATTTCATAGTGAATAGCATGGTACTGTATTTGTGGAGTTCAGTATCAGTTTCTGTCTCTTTCTGTTGTAGTTCCAAATATGCCTCAGTTATGAAATCATTGTATTTGGTGTATATATATACACACACACACACACATATATTTATGGTTATATATATGGATATATATAAATACGGATATATATAAATACAGATATATATATAACATATATATATATATTATAATATTTTATATATATATGGCTTTGTCTTCATATAAAACATGAGGTCACAGACCAGAATTTCTTCAATATATGTAAAGACATCTAGGAGGCCTAGCTTCAGCTGACTTTCAGGTTACTTGAGGTATCCAGGATGGGGATAACAAATGCATACTTAGATCACCTCTTTTTTTTTTTTTTTTTTTTTTTTCCCTGAATGTTCATCAGTACATTTTTGTTTCTTTAAATAGGTACAGCAAGCTTCAAAACTGCCTCCATTTCTAAACTGAAGTAGGTAATTAATGTCTTTCCCCACAAATTTCAGTTGTGCTAAGGACTGAAGCTGATTATTGCCAGGAGGAAAACTGAGGGAATAAATGAACAAATTCGTTTGAGCTGTGCAAAAAATGGTTTTTGAATATGATTATCCTTATCTTTTGGATTAAAATGTCAAGTTTTATTTTTCCAAATGTACAAATGACTCTAAGTAGGAATTTTTCTACTATGATTTTGTATTCACATTCCTCTACTTCTGGGAGAGGAGGAGAAAGATTATTTAAAAAATAATTGGAATTTCTGAGCTGGCCAAAAGACCTTAATCAAGAATTTAACTCCTCCTCCCTCCTTAACATCAGAAAGATTAAATTTTAATAGCTGAATATGTTGCCAGTATTAAATGTTCAGTTCTGCCTTCTAGTACTGATTTACATACAGATAATGCAGAAAACACTGTGCCAGAAAATGCTCTGACAGAATAAAGATGTTTGCAAAAAAGGACCTCTTTACATTTAAAAATATGTATCATATCAACATTATATGCATACTGACAATGACACAGAGCACAAAAAGCATAAATGTTAGATGTCTGTCTTGAAGACACCTACAACTGAGATAGTGATCTAGAATTCCTATATAGTCAGATGAGAAAGAAGTTGAAGGACTGCTATGGTGTGAGTCATCTGATTTTTGTTTTTTTGACATCTAGATTATAACAAAAGGAATTTTACCATAAAAATGCTTGTTTTCCTGTATACACTATAAAGGAACCTAGATCACTAATTTAAACGGAGATGACTGTCTGATGACTGTCTGCCTGTCGGTGAGTCCCAGAACTTTCTCTCTCCAATGTTAATCAAATTCTCTCTGTTTTCATGTCTTTGAATATATTTCCTGTGAAAGCAATGGGTAATATAATATTAACATTATCTCGTAATGTTTTATAGGACCTTTAAAGAATGGTCCTAGCTCATTTAGTGTCATTAGAAATTCTGTGATTCTGTGATTCTGTGATTAAAACTAGGAAAAAAGCATTAATAAAATGTGAAGTCTCAAAATACTGAAGCCTATTTTTCCTTTTCACTTTCTGATTTCATTACTTTGCAACTGTAATATTTTGTTAACAGAATTATGGAAATATGAGCGCAGGTAAATATTTTTCTGTAAATGTAGTAGTCTAGCATTGTTCATTGTAAAAATAATACCCTTCCCTGAAAAAAAGGAGTGTTCTTTCATTGAAGAAAATGACCCTCAATACTCTACATTTACTTCAGTCTTTTGGTCCTGAGTATTAGTCCAGTTTTGAAAGGAATTCACAGAATTTCCATTCCCTGTTTGCTGGTTGGATTCATAGACCAGCTGCTGCACACCAAGTAGTCTCAACCCACATGCACAGTAGGGACATTCTGCCATGGAGACTGCATTAAATTTAGGCTGAAATAAAACCTATGGTCTATGTAAGGCCTGAGATTTAAAGGCTTCAATTCACTTTTACACTCCTATTTCCCTGAGTTACTTCCCTCTGTAGACATATCTAGATCTGTCACACGTAAATTAAAACATATGGGAGGGAGCTTTTTGGTTGTATTTGTTTTGTTTTGTTTTTAAAAGTAAAGAATATCTGTAGTGACACATTTTGTAAAATTATACTGATGAGTTACCATAGTAATAAAATGTGTTACAACAACAGAAGATTTTATGGCAGTTTGTATCTTGGGAAGGCTAAATATTTTCCTCTTGCAAACACTTCTGGAAATTTGACTGTTTCATTGAACAACTTATGGTCGTAAAATCAATGCTGGTTACAGAGTGTTACAGCTTTGGAATAGTGCACTGGTTTATATTTTGGTCTTAGATGTTCTAGACCTACTCAGTATTGAATACGAAATGTAGCATTTTGAGGATCAGAAGCATGTATAGAACTTTATAAATCACCTGCTTTGTTATGTTGGTAGTGCAAGTGGCAGCATGTCTGCCTGTTGCATAGAAATATAGAAAGTAATTGGTTTATGTTGTCAAGAAGTTTTTGGGATGCATTTACTTTCATAGATACATTTCTTCCTAGATATTCTGAAAGGTGATACGTTTCTGGTCATAAAATAAGCTTATGCAATTGCTAATGTTTTGTATATCTATATGATATGCCCTGTATATCTACTTATGACATCAACATCATGCCTAATCCTCTGTTTTTGTTGGAAAGAAAAAAAAAAAAGTGATTATATAATTAATCCTTGGAACAAAACAACAATGTAATTCAGCCATGTATAAGTCTTTTCTATACTAGGGAACATCAAATGGCAGCATTCAGCAGATGCCATAAAGATGCTTTATACAATGTCTGAGAGCAGTTTCAGATGACCTTCATGGCATGAGTATCTGCTCAGTATCAAAGAAGACTCAGCTCCTTTTTCAGGTGTTTAATCCCAGAACCAAGCTTTCAGATTCAGCCTGAACGATTTGAGCTAGCTTTGGACCTTAGTTGATTTCTAGGCCATTTACTGCTTCCTGTAAGTGATAAGACTTTTTGCTTTAGAGTGATTTGTTTGTTTTTCTTCTGGAAAGACTGAGAGATGCATACATACAGTTGGTAGTTCTTGGTTTTATTTTAACCATAACTTTAATGATCTAGCACTGAAATCAATGAAAAAAGTGCCATTAAATGAAGGATCCGGTTTCCTTTGAAGACATTTTGATGAAGGATATGAAGAAAATTTCCACAAAAAATATGTCCCAGATAGATTATGGATTTAATCTTCATTTTTATGACCTATACTGGGATTATTTTATCTGAATAATCTTTCTTCAGAATGATTCTATTTAGAATAAATAATAATAATATATATAATATATAAATCAAACAAAATATCCTAAAAAAATTATTTAAGATTTTGGAAATTATTGCATCAACTGAGGATCTGTAGTCTTACATTTAAGTCTCGTGGAAGAACAGCTCACTGTGATAATTTATTGTATCTTCTATATTTCCTATAAAAATGATCAATAATTATTATCATCACAATTTAATAACATAACATGAGTTCTTAAGCATAAATTATAGTAACAATTATGAGTTCAATATGTAACAATTCATAAGAAATACTTTCAGAAAACGAACAATGTAATTATGAAGTTTGTTTGTATAATTAAGAAAACATGAAAAAAAAAACCACACACACACAAAAACTTGACAATAGAAAAGGCACCAAAAGAACATGAAAGTAATTTGACTATATGAGGATACATTTATCTGAGTGCTTCTTGTTAATTCTTTATCTTGAATTACATGGAGCAGACAATTTGGAATAGAGGAAAGAAGAATTTGAGCACAATTTCTCAGCAGTAAAATGCAGTGAAATGCCTTATCTGTGTGAAACTGGCATCCATAAAAGGCTTTTATAGTTACTGCCTAATTTACTAATCAGTCTAAAATAATTTCACTGCCATTGAAGAGAAACTAACAGGAAAAAAAATACAAAGGAAAACATATTTTTACTTTTTATCATTGCAACTAATATAGGAAATGATTGTTTCTGCAGTGAGATGGAATGAGTGGACACTGTCTTTTGCACAACATTAAATACTGTTGAAGATAAAATCCAGAAAACTGTTTAAAAAAGTCTCATTATTCATTTGACTTTTGTCTTCTGTAAGGCAGTTCAGAAGAGAGAAATTAAAACTAACAAAAAAATCGTAACAATGTAGTTATATTGGAAACAAATGTTTATTTTTCTTTGTAATTTTCATACCAAAAATTCTGGGAAAATGTTGTTCTTGGGACAATAGATGATTTTATCATCTCTCCTGTATTTAAAATGAAATCTATTTTGTCAATACCTAGATAATTCATCTGTGTTACAAAGCAAGCTGACCTGTCCAAAGCTCCTCTCTAGCTCCCTTTCAAAATTTACAGAACCAAAGTAGCCAGATCTCTTTCTTACAGAACACTTTTCAGTTTCTCTAAGTATTTGGTTTGCAGAAAACTCAGAAAATAGTCATTTTATTCCATATCCTGATGTGTAGAATTTACAGAGCAGTCTGATGGAGGGCTGAAAAAAGGAAGGAAGAAACATATTTTTAGTACAGAGACTCTTCAACTGTTGTATTGTAATCAGTAGCCATTTTTATCAGTGAAGTATCTAAGAGGAACAGAGTTTTCAAAAACCCTGATCAAAATAATCTCCTCCTTTTGTCTCTTATGTTATTGTAAACATAATGCCTGTGGGAGGCAAGAATGAAAAACAAAACAAAACAAAAATATATTTAAAAAAAATTCTGTAGGGGATTTTTAGTTCTTTATTTCACACTGACATCAGTGTGTTTTACTGCTGACTTTAGCAGAAGCAGTTATATGTATTCAGAAAGGGATACACCTACCCAGTCTCCAACATCTAGACATCTTTCTAGACATCCGTTAGTCAAGAAGAGTCCCATTAGGGGAGAATGGAAACCTACTAAGGTTGATGAATTTGATGTATGTTAGACATTGTTTGTAGATAAGTAGAATTGTCCCTAGAAATTTGTGTTCCTTTTTATTTACCATAAGATGGAACCAGATAATTAGATTAGATTAGGCTTGTTACAAATGTATGTATTTTGTTCAGATTCATTTCCATTCTGCTCCCACTCATGGTACATAGAGAAGCTAAAGCATCAGTCTGGAAAAAGGGCTCCAACTTACCTCTGAATTGTAGGAGAGGAGATGGCAGTTCATCTGGCAAAGCCATACATGTAGGAGAAAGAATTCTATGTACTGGTTGAGGTTATGCACCTGCATATTTCTACTTTCTGCCTGTGTGTCAGAAGTTCTTTATCTCGTGACTTTCCAGAAAGTGTTTATTAGTATTTCAAATATAGCATGGATTCTAAAAGTTTAAATATGAAGGAGATTGTTCATGTGATCGTGTTGTAGTGCTGTTGATAGAATACAACAAAAACAGACAGGAAAAGACAGTGTGGGAAGGGCAGCTGAGAGTTCTTTTCTTCATTAGCTAGTGCTCATCATTATGTGATTTTTTTTATACAGCTTAACATTCCAAAGGTAAGTTAAAGAAGACAGGGAACTTTATGCATTCATAACCACCTAGTCAGTTACCATTAGTTCCAGCCCTCATCCAAAAGTCTGGGGCTATTAAAAAGAAGTAATTTGCTACTCATAAATCCTTACAGAGTGTATAATAAGGAATAATAATAATAAGGTAAGGTGGAAAGTTGCATTGAGATGGGAAAACAAAGTAGCAATATTTCTAAATGTAAGAATGAAAAATAATACCCATTACCCATTTTTGGTAATAGTACCAAAATTACTAAAATTTTCTACGTTCTGATGTGAAATATTCATTATCCTTATATTTTCCTTACCAAACCAATAAACTCCACTCACAGTTCAGGGCTTGTGAACAGGGCAGTCTCAGGATCCCAAAAGACATTTATGCAAACAAGTACTTAATCTCTCATCTCTGCATGTATTCTCTGCAACTTCACCAAAGGTCTACATTGAATAACATGAAAGAGCTACCTTGCATCACCTCACATGATAAGTTCCTCCTGGTAGCAGAGGAACGCCAGGACTAACACCCAGAAGAGGGTTCTTGCCACCACGAGGAAGATTCTTTCCCTTCGTCTTTCAGTTCAGTTCTGCATACACTATTCTCATATTCTAGTATATTCAGAAATGTCCTTGTAGAAAATTCATAAACCAGCTTTTATGGTATCTATGTTTTCCTCTGTTTGACAGTAGTTGAGACCACTCTTTTTCTTTCTGGTGCTTCTTAGACTTCTGATTCTAACAAAGAATCTCCGTGGTCATTCCTCCTCCCATTCCCTAACTAAAGGGAGTGGAGTGCTCCCTAACCCTGAGGACTTTGAATGTTTATGCCTATATAATTATATATTCCAAGTAAATAGTTCATAAACTCAATAAATTGAGTTGAAAGAAGAAAATGTATAAAAAAATCGGGAATAAGTAATGTCACCAGAAAGGTTAACAGAAAGAGCTGGAAGGCTGAGCCTGGAAATGGGGTTTTGATTTCAATAAACTTAGAGTCAGAGAGAGTGAGAGAGGACAATTATAGGAATAGAATAAAGGATTTTTGTCTTCTTTTTCTTGTTTTTAAGTATTCATGATTTCATCTATTTAGAGATAAAATGCTGTTTTCCTTTTAAATATCGGCAGTAAGATTTTAATTTTAACCAGGAAATTCATGGCTTTGAAAGAGATAAAAGTACTCTAATGATTGTAGAATCACAGAATCATAGAATCATTCAGGTTGTATCCCAAGCACCACTCCTTTTGTTTTGAGTGCAAAGTAAAATGACATCTTGCTGGACTGCAAATATGTCATCCTGTCCAATAAATACTTTATAGTATTTGTTCTATTTTAGTGCATTGCCATTCTTCTGTTATAAACCTAAACTGTTAATTAATAAAATTGTGTTGAAAAGCTACCCTTTGATTTTGTCACTACATGCTATGAATTTGATTGGCAGTGTACTGGGGAGCTGGGCAGAATTAGTATAATATTTATGTTCCATTATACTGTCTTCAAAAGTCATAAACAGGACTTTTAATACATGTCTTTAACTGGGAGTTCAGTCTAACTAATCTGTTTTGCATGTATTATTACATACAACCAAGGATTTTTTATTGTTAATGGAAGTCCTGTGTGATCACAAAAGACTAGTCCAGAAATATTTCGAGGCATAAAATATTCTCATAACTCTTAATTGTTGTAATTAGGGTTCACTGAGGTAATTAGGTATAGCTATTTCATGAGATGAGACATTGTACTATTCACCCCTTCTTCATTCAAAAAATTTATAGCAACAGAATATATTTACATTATTTGCAATATCCTAGTAGTATACAGTTTCCATTTGTATTTTCTCTTTGCTCTTCTCAATGAGCACTTCAGGCAGAGACTTGTAATGAGGCTCATTCTCCTAAACCTGGTGAAGATATACTTAGTCAAGCTGTGTATACTGTTAATCATGGACTTTGTGAAAAAGAACACAGACTGTACAAAAAATAGAATAAAACTGTAGCTGAACTATCTTCTAGTCTAGAATAGATGCCTCTCCTCAGCATTTTCTATTGATGAGTGTAAGTACATCATTTTTCAACTTATTTTTTTTAACTTTTTTTTTCCTCCTCTCTGAAGGAACACAAAATTTGAGGCTGAAGGTTTCATTTGTTTACAAGATTGTTAAAATCTTTGCTACTGAAATATTTATCAGTGTGACAGCAGCCCCTTTGCAGAAATTCTCCTCTTTATGATTTCACATAGTTTCCCCTCTGTTGTGTAAAAGCAACTGAGGCATTATGAAAATTAAGACAATATAGGAAACAGAAGCTAGAAAGAAATAAAATGTCTTGCTCTAGATGCATTGTGTTTTCCTGCTCTGGCATTATGGAAGATTAAAGAACCCTTTGCATAGACTCATTTCTAAATTGATTTTTTTTCAATATTTCCTCTCTCTCTCTCTCTTTTTTTTTTTTTTTTTTTTTTTTTTTTTTTTTTTCCAGTTCATTTAAAGTGAGAAACTTTAAAAACTAGAGATACTGTCTTATAGTTCAAACCTGTAAAGTACAGACTGTTGCCTAAGGACTGCTTGATTTCAACTGACTTCAAAGGGAATTGAAATTTCTCAGCCTCACACTGGTTCCTTGGTTCTTATGTGAAAATTTTTAAAGCTGCTTAAGATCCTAATTCCCATGAGAACAATTAAACCTAAACAGCTTTGGGTATCTGGACTTGACGCTAAAGTCCAGATCCAGCTTACAGTAAATAAGTAATTAAGTAAGTAAATGATCCTTTCCTTGAAAAACAAAAACAAACATACAAAACAAGAATCAAATGACTAAACAAACAAACAAACAAAAAACACCACAGACCTCTGTCAGTGATTTAATGTTTCAGGTTGGGCCTTATCTAACCATTATAAAAATACTTCCTTGCTTTTAAGAAAACACGTCTGGACTCTCTCATCATGGGTTTTGTTGCTGTCTCCGGTGAAAACGCACTTTAATGATAAAATTAATGCAAAACAGCAGTGAAATGTAGCTCAAGTTACTTTCCCATCAAACATAACAGAAAACAATGGTTCTGGGAATAATGAAAATGTGATATTCAGCATTCTTGAGTTTTCAAGTACAGATGCTCTTAGAAACAACTGAAGCACAAACAATTCTGTCTGAATTATTATGTAGTATACAATTGCAATATCTACTCTAAGCCCATTCAAGTCAATGGAGTTTCATCTGGGATGAATTTGACCTATTCTGTATATGATTTCAATTTTCTAAAATTTGTACAGTTTGACAGTCTTTACATAACTTTTAACATTATTACATTTTTTTTTTTTTTTTGCCTAAGGGATTGCTTTTTTTTTTTTTTTTTTCCTTGAAGAGAAATGATAAAACAGGTGATTGCTCTTCTCCATTAATAGTCATCCTTCTTTAAATGACCTTAACTTATAAAATTTTGCTTCTTAGATATTTTGAATAGAGGTTCTTTGACTATAGTGCACTAAAAGCAGAAAAAAATGCCCATTTTTTAATACAAGGGAATACCTTCTCTTCAGGGAAGAACAGCCAAAGGAAGGCAAACATTACTTTTCACACAGGTCTTCCATATATTTTTCTCTCTCTCCCTCCCTAAGAAATTGATTTTATTATCATGATGGAATACTTATCATCACCTAATTTTGATTGGAGACTTGTTCACTCACTGATTTGCAATATTTCACCTTCCATCATTTAATTATTCTACTCCAGGTGAGATTTAGTTAGTTATTAGGTACTGTACTGGGTCTGGCTGGAATGTTAACTTTCCCGGCAGCAGCCCATACAGTGCTGTACTCTGTACTTGTAGCTGGAACAGCAGTGTTATCACACCAGTGTTGTGTCTACTGCTGAGCAGCAGTGGCACAGCATTGGGCCTTTCTCTAACCCTCCTAGGGGGTGGGCAAAAAGTGAGGAGAGAAACATCACTAGGGCAGCTGACCTAAACCAATCAAAGGGATATTCCATACCATGTGATGTCACACTCAGCAATAAAAGGTGGAAACAGGAAGAAGAGGGGAGGGGTGGGCTCTTGTTGAGAAGATGTTGGTCCTCCTCTCGAACACCAGCTGCGTGCGTTGAGGCCTTGCTTCAAGGATGTGGTCAATCATCGCTCATTTGTGGGAAGTAGAGAGTAATTTCTTTCCTCTGCACTTCCATATAGCTTTAATTTATTTTGTTTGTTTGTTTTCCTCCCTTTTTTCCCCTTTCCCTTTTATTTCCCCTTAGTTAAATTGTTTAGTTCATGGTAGTCTTTATTTAATTATTATAATTATTTCCCTTTAATTAAATTATCCTTATCTCAACCCGTGAGTTGTTCTTTGCTTTACTTCTGTAAAAGTGAGTGAGAGAGCAGTTGTGGGGTTTAGCTGCCCAGCACGGTAAAACCACCACAGGTACAGAGGAGTCTCTGATGTCCTACTAATTTACTTCCTTAAACGGACCTAAACGGACCTTCAGGAATTGGACATTTTTTTCATGACACCACAATAGCAAATGTTCATTTTATATTTCAATGGAAATAGAATTTATTCCTTCCCTCCCTCCTCCCCCTCCCTTTTTTTTTTCTTTTAATGTATATGTGAGATGCAAAATATATGCTATTGCTAGACATGAAAATTAACTCAGAGCTCTGGTTTACCTACCAGTCCATGTTGGTATTTAGAACGTGAGATTTTATGTAGCAAAGTTATTACAGGAAGGGAAGGAATTTAAAATCTAATTTCCTGGCCAATTTTATGTCCTGTTTACTTCCTTGCTTTCTACTTTCCATGAGACAACTGAAAAAAATGATAAAAAAGGTGGATTGGGAACATGATAACTTCTTAAAATAACTTGTTTCTTTGGGCAGGAAATCACCTGAAAAAAATGTTGCATCCTGCCTGAGCAGTTCCATTTACAAGTTGTGTGGTGCAGAAAGTAAAGCTTTCAACTGAACTGCACGTGCAGTACGACAAGTATGAACATCGCATTGGGAGGACTGGACTTAAAGCTTTTCTAGTTACCACTGTAAAGAATGACTTACAAGCATGATGACATCATTTTGTATCCAACATATCTATATCTTGAAGGTAAAAAAAAAAAATAAAAAATTATTCACTCAATGAAACCATGTGTGGAAGAAATGGACACGCCTTTAGGGCTGTTTATGGCACATATTAAAATAAAACAAGACTCCAGAATGCATCTTCTGTGCTGTTGAACCTGCTGCAATAGACAATGGCATAAATGCAAGGCAATATTTTAGCTAGGGCTAAAATTTATGAGGCAGTATTTAGATAGATTAGAAATGTTCATGATATGTTTGGCTAGCTGACATTTGAAGAGCTATATCTAGTCTGTAGGGATTTTCTTTCTTTCTTTCTTTTCTTTTTTTTCTTTTTTTTTTTTTTTTTTTTTAAGTATAAAATTGCCATGTATAATCAGCATCTGAATCAGTGGCTATTCTTTCTTTGTAAAGGTAGAGTGACTTTGAAATGCAGACTCCTCATATTTCCTTATTTCTCTGCCCTGGGCAGGCATTTATGGTTCAATGGGAACTAAAGCAAGAGGGAGTCTGAGTTCAAATTAGCTAGGCTTTCTGCTTTCTAAAGCAGCATATTTGTCTTCTTTCACAGTGCTGAACTTAAGCCAACTCTGGCCTTTTATGATTCCTGAAGGAGTTTTTCCCTGAGCACCTAGTTGTGAAAAGTGTTAAGCATACACCACTCAACTGAAGACCAGTACCACCTGTTATATAAAAAAGGTTTCAGAAAACCTGATTATATTTAAAGTGTAATGCAGAAATAAAATCAAAAGACTGAAATTCAGGACCTGAATCCAGGTCATCCAATAACTCCTCTAACCTGTAGGCAATATTAGAAGGGTTAAAAAAAAATTACAAAACTATTAAGAAAGTATATTTTTGTTGTAGAAGGAGAAGGGATAAAATTTGGAAAGAATCTCTTAGCAACAAAGTTTTTTGATTTGTCATTTTGGCTAATTATTTGAAACACAGTTTTTGTGGGCAAGGAACCTGATAGAGCCTGATAGACCAGTACCAGAAATATGTCAATTGAAGGTTGAAGATTTGCATGAGAAATAGTGTAGAAGTAATCAGGCCTTATTAATACAGCTACCTTACAGTGAGGAAAACTAAATTTCAGGGGATATATTTAGCTGTACAGTTTGTGTAATAAAAAAAGAGTAGGATACAACCAAGATTAAATGTAGGAGCTGCACAGTTACAAAATGTCTCACATAATGTGGTACCATGTTCTGTATCAACCAATTCCAATGATAGTTAGAGCCTAAAAGTTCCCTAATCTTCCTTTTATTCTTGTAAACTTGTTCCCATACATGTGGCTTATCATTAATCTTCACTTTTAAGTCTAGATTGTAACAGACACTAAACGGTTATTTTAAAGTGCTGTATAGGCACTATGTGTGTCTATAAGGTAGAGGATGATTAGGGGGAAGAATTCAGCCCAAATGCTGCTGGTCTAAGGTTTAGTCAAATCACAGGATACAAATATCAATAACTAACCTCCTTCTAGCCCAGAGTTACACAAATTACACACAAATCAACTGCATCAGAGAGTGCTTTTATTGAAATTATTAGTTCTGTGGTTCCAAACTGCATAGGTGAAGTTGTGCTCTAATGTACATAATCAGATTGTAATTGTAACTCAAAAAGAACTCATGTGAGTACTGTTATTTTCTGTCCTGGCATTAACCAAATCCATAAACTTATGTTCCCCATAAACTTATCCAATATACATACCCCTCTGATTCAAATGAAGAGGAAGATGTTTGTCCACGGCAACCTGGTGGCTAGTTTGTTTTAGGGCACAAAATAACAGAAGAAATTTTCTCTTTAAACAGAGATGCCTGCAAAATCAAGTTACCCGCAACTTCATGAAAAAAAAAAAATATATATATATATATATCCCTCTGCCAAAAGAGAGGTATGCACATGTCTATTTCTGTTTAATTCAGGATTTGTGCTTTGGTCATGTCTTTGGTCTCTCCTAATCACTTACCTTGGTAATATTCCAGCTCCAGGTCTGGCCTTGTCATGCTGATATTCTCAGTGACACTGACCTTTCTTGTCCTCACAAGCCATCTAATTTTCTCAAAGAACTGAGCAGGTTCATAGGGGCAGCACCAATTACATGAATGCAAGACAGTTAAAAAATAAAAAATAAAAAATAAAAAAATCTCATTCTCATTCACATACAGAGTATCAAGGAAATTAATAGTCATACTGCACAAATAGGAATTCACTGTATTTATAGTCAAGAAAATAATAAGTTGTCATGAACCAGGGTGTTTTGTAAGAAGGGACCTTCTACATACTGTCAGTTTAACTGAATACTAACTGAGACTATTTGTGATTCCCAAGTCAGAATTCCATTAGGCAAACTCTTAAGCTGTATTCTGGCTGGCAATTTTAATGAAGTAGTCTTTTGGTGTTGCACCATCTTGTGTCTTGGTACTTCTATTGCTCAAACTTTAACTTTATAGCTGAACTAAAGGAAAAACAAAAACCAAAACAAACAAAAAAACAACTCACATAACTGGTAAGAATTCTGTAGATTTTGTGTGTGAGAGAGAATTAAAATGCATATATCTGACATCTCTGATGGCAACTGTGTTGTGAAGAACTTATGAAAAAAATAATGACTCACTGTCCTTTGTTCTTTAAATTCTACTATTGTCCACCACTATTAGACCTGTTCTTTGTACCTGAGAGAACTTCAGATTTTAAGAACCAGGTCCCTCATATCCCTGCATACTTTGAGTCAGAAACATGGGCAGGTTACAGCCCAAATAACTTCTCATCACTGGCTTTTTTATAAACTGCTGTGGTAGGTTCTCTTGCATATAGTTACCAAAAAGTGCATCAGAGAGATGAGGGGATCTATATTCATGGGATGTGCCATTGTAGCTTCCCCATATATGCCAGAGAGTGTGCAGGTTCTCATAGCCCCTATGCCAGAGGCAGCCCTTTTCACAGAATCTCAAGTCCTCCACTAAACCATATCACTAAACTCTACATCTAAATGTCTTTAAAAGACCTACAAGGATGGTGACTGAACTACTTCCCTGGGCAGCCCATTCCAATGCCTAACAACCCTTCTGGTAAAGAAGTTTTTCTTAATATCCAACCTAAACCTCCCCTGGTGCAACTTTAACCCATTCCCCCTCATCCTATCATCAGGCACGTGGGAGAATAGACCAACCCCCACCTCACTACAGACTCCTTTAAGGTACCTATAGAGAGTGATAAGGTAGCCCCTGTGACCTAATTTGACCTAATTGTGTTAAAAGTGGGCAAATTTGGATGATAGTTATCTTCAGCTCCCTCTGAATGGAGTGTGGACCTCAAGAAGAATTTCAGCCAGCATTAAGGGTGTTGCTGCATTTATTTTTTAAGCATTTCTAAGCACAGTCATACTGAACTGCTTACAGATAATTTATGAGTTGGAAGATTGTAACGTGTATTTGTGAAGCATATCTTTCACGATGTCTGAAGCGCTAAGCTACCTTTACAAGAAGTGACTGCCATAGAGATGGCAGAACAAGAACAGCAGAATTTGAAATTATTTCTGAACCCAGTCCACAAACCCTCAATCTGATATTTTATTATGAAAGGACTTAAGCATCTTTAAGTGTCATGCTACATAAAACCCAATATTGAATGTCAATCCAGTTAAGCTGTCATCATGTTTACTTCTTTTCACAATATTGATGTTGATGAAAACAATGTTAAAATTAGAATAAAAGGATATTTGTATGTTCTGCTATACAAAGGAAATTCATCATTTTAGTCCTGATCATTATTCCTCATCATTAATATTCCTGACATAATAGGGAATTTGTAACTGGATGGACATTCAGCATGATTTATCTTCAGTAATGCTCAGGTGAGAGCTCAGGTGCTGAGACTGGCCAGATATAGATAAAATTAAAACATCTCATTTCACTTTGTTGAATTTATCCAGAAGATTTCATTTTAAACTGTGGAAACAGTAAATTGTTTTTAACACTGCAGGTCAGGACTTGTTGCCCTTTGACAAGGTGATCTGATATCTTCTTAAGTCATAATAGCTTCCATTGTGTAATATCTGATGAAAAATGTAGTCTTTCATGGACCCCAAAGTTCTCCAACAGTTGACCACTGGGAAAAGCAGCCTAAAATTGTTTTGCACTGTGAAATAATTTATGTTCCAAGGCTTAAATATTATAATTCAAGATGATGAGAAATTCCATATTCAAGATTTAGAAATTATTGAAAAAATTGATTTTGTGAAAAAAAAAAAAAAAAGTAAAACGACAAAAGCAATTCTATTATTTTTTAATAGATACAGCTGTGGCTTTCGTCAGAATTATTTTGGTGTTTAGTATGTATTATTAGCAGAAAAATAGCAAGGTATTTTAACTGTTAAGTATATGTTTGAGATGAGTTAGTTTTTCAGTATTCAATAATCCAACAAACCAGAATATGTGGCCTTAGAAATAGTTGGTATCACATTCTAGTATGTGGTCATCTGAGGTTTTGATTCATGAAAGTAATGATGCTGAGTACTGCTGGATCCCTGTACAACGTCAGAAGACAGCTTTTGTTTGGGACTTACAAAAATTTGCTCACATGAAGTAATGATCAAGTTTACAGAAAAAAAATCAGAACAAAGGGAAACAGGGGCATCTTGTCCTCCATTCATTTCCATACCACAAGCACATTATATTACATGCAACTTAAGCCCCAAACGGTTTCAATGAGTAAGTCACTCAATATTTTCACTCTGTATTTTTATCTGAAGAATTTACTGGAATAATGACAAATCCAACAATTCTTCCTGTGCTAAGGTTATGTCATGGCCACCCAGTGAAGAATTAAGCTCTCTTCACTTCTTTATTATTTAAGGATTTAAATATTTAATGGTGTTAAACAGACTGTTCCCTGTAGAAAATCAACAAATGATTTATGTTAGGGGCATAGTTCTTGCAGATTTCTAAGAAGAAACTGAAGCTGAAATTCTCAGAAGCAGATGTAGGACTTAATTTCAGCTCTCCAGTGTCTTAGAGGCTATTTGGAAAACTGTACTCTAAGATGTTATCAAAAAGAGCCAGAGCACTCAACTCAACGATGCCTATTTTCTGAAGCCAGGTAGAGTCGTAGAGGTTGGTTTCAGGAAAGGATTTTCAGATGAAAATATCGCTCCATTAAATAAATAAATAAGGGTATTTGCTTATTTATTATTTTCAGGGTTTCTGAGCTTTTGCCACACTAAAGCAGGTCTCTAAAGTATGTATCTGGAGAAAAACTCTGGACATTTCTGCTGATTTGCTGCAGTTGTAAAAAGCAGGAAATCTGTACTGAATTCAGTCCTAGGAGCACAGCTATTAAATCTTCCTGTAGCTTTTCAGTAATAAATATTGTAAATTTTAGACATGCTTACCAGGGAACAGACAAAACAGCTAGCTCCATGTGCAATGGGGGTTTCCAAGAAATACTGATTTACTGTAAATTCTGAAGAAAAATATAATTATTTTTTTCAAATAAAGTTTCAAGCTTTTCAAATTTACATTTTCCAATCTTTTGTCCATCAGCTGTAACCATCAGTACCAGCAGAACTGAAGTAGAACTGTAATTAGGACACTGAAAGTTGTTAATATACAGAGAGCCTAATCCAGAGACAATTAGTACTAGCTGGGTTTCTCTCATCAGCTTTTTGGGGTTTGCATCAAAGAAAGGTTCAATGAATGTGGCAGCAAGCATGAAAGTCCTGGCAGAAAGCAGGAAATAAATTTGTTTTATTCTTTGGGTATAATACAATGAATTAAGTTGCACTTTAGGACTATGAAATGTGTGTGTGGTGGGGGGGACAACAACAAAACATCTTGAAAAATAGTCAGGGAATATTTTGTCTTTAATAAAAATTAGGTAATTAAACAGCCTGGCATCTCTGAAGTTCTGCCTTTCAGATTATGAAAGTCATGTACTCCGAGGCAGTCATTTATGTGTAAGGAAAACAAGTGCTCGTAATGGTGTAGTTTGATGTCTGTGAGTTTAAATAAATGCAGAGCTGGAGTCTGACTCACTCTAAAACACTTTGACACTGCTTGGCAATGTAAAGGGGGCAAGAATGCGCAAAGCCCATCTTCTTAAATTCCTTTGATGATCCACTTGAATTCAAAGGTAAATTTCAGTAGAACCGTAACATTGCTGTTTCATGTTTGCTTTCAGTATTCTTTCAAGTAATTGAGCCTTACTGGCTGGAATAAATACAAAAGCAAGCATTAAGCTCAAAGTCTTTAAAACTCAAACAGTACAATGTAAAACATAATAACAATTTCATAAGAACCAATAAATAAAACAACAAATTTCTCATAAACTACTTATATTGCACAATTCAAACAGAAAACAAGCTTGTAAAAAAGCAAAAAATAAATCACCAATCATTTCAAATGATAATGCAGTTCAGAACACCATCAACGTAAAGAAAAAAGAAAGGTTAATTATTGTTAATTTAACTAAATATTTAACAACATTTTACCCTCTGAATAAGCCCTTCTCTTCACCTCTAACCAGGAAGAGATGAAAGAAATTTGACTTGACAGAGATAGCTGTCAGCTTCTTCTTGTACTGTTTTCATGGTGAGGTGACTGTCCTTTAAAGGATATGCTCTTGATAGGGGCTTAGTTGTGGACAAATTTGGATATGTTGGCATACTGTAATTCATGTAACTGCATATCACCATCCTGGAAGTTAGTAATTCAGATTTTTCTTCTTACAGCTTCTCCTAAACTGTTTTTAATTGTTTTTAACACCTTCAGCATGTGCAGATAAAAAGTCAGTGATGGTTAAATACCTTCATTATTACTCAGTACTGTGAAGAAAAGATGTATTTAGCAGATATAATTGATAAAATATCTTGTAAACTTTTCCATTATTTCAAAGTCCTAGTAACCATATCTGTATTTTAAATCCTTCTACAAAACTCAGAAAAACTATGCAGTTGTACTTTAAGTAGTATTTTTTTCTAATGAAAAAAAATAATGATGTGAGAACAGCACAGGTTTCCAAAAGTGAAATGTAAAAGTACAGGCAAAAAGAAAGCTTCCAGCCTCACAGCTATTCTCAAGACACCAATTGTCATTAATTGTAGTGCTTTATACTATTTTAAAGTTTTAATATAGAATACACTTATTCTATTATCTTTCTATATGTACTTGAAAATCAAGCAACACTTTATGATCATAAAAAAATACTGGGATCAATGACTGCATTTGTGATACAAATATTTGTACAACATATATTTATTAGTCTGCATACATAAAAAGATTTTTGTGTTAGCATATAAACATACACACGTGCATACTGAACATGTATTATTATTGTAAATTATCTGATTTATCAGATAATTTTCTAAAATGTATTGCCTCCACCACTTACATAACAAGATATTAAGAGGCAGAAGTTATTTTATATGGAAATAAATGCTATAGAAAGACACCAGAATAAATAAATAATAAAAAAGTAGATAAGAAGGAAAAATAAATAATAGGTACAAATATCAGAGGTTCAGCTGAGAAATGGAATAGTTTTGGTTATTCTTTTCTAAATCCTGTTACAGAGTTATCCCTCTCTGTTTTTTGTTTGTTTGTTTTGTTTTTGTTTTTAATTATTATGATTATTTGTGGTTAAATCCAAATTCAGATCTAATGTACTATTTTAAAATAACCTTTGCCATTCTCATAAGAACATTTAGGTAAAAGCAAAGTAAATTAAATTCCAAATTCATTTGCTATTTCTGTTACAATTCACTTGTTATTTATCACTTCAAACATAAAAAGCTTCTTGTTGAGCTGTATGTGTTCACAGCCAAAACCTAAACAAAGCAAAAATCAAAATCAGTAGTAATAAAAAAATATGCACGCAATTTCACTCAAACTCTCAGCTTGCCAGAAATATAAGTGGCAGGCATTATATTGTCTCAGTGGGGGAACAATTTTAAAATACCAATCTTCAATACCCTTTTATTTCTACTGTTTTTATTGTCTGGCTATTTTTGCTATAAAACTGTACAACTAGTGCAGAGTACCATAGGTGACTGATCCAGTGTGACCACACATACATTACATCACACAGTCTTAACTCTGCAGGTGTATGCCAGATATGCAGAGTCCAGTGCTGTATGCCTATATATATTGTTGGCTGCTAAGCTGTCGATGAGGACTTCTTAGTTAATCTTAGTGGCTTGACATATAATAAAGTTTATTACTATATTTCTGCTAGCCAATACTATACTGCTAGCCAGATACTATAGTCTCTTCTATTTTCTAACAAAATCTCTAAGTCTTTCAAAAACCTAATATTCCTTTAATGATTAGAAACAAACAACTTAAATTACTTGGGCTCCTGAGAACATACTCAGGTGCTCACTATATAGATTCCATTGCCTCATTTTCTTTTGTTGGAGAAGCTTATTAACACCTTCAAATCCTTCATTAACAGCTTCTGGGAAGATTGTCTTTACATTTCTATAGCATTCCTGTCTGTTGATGCTGTTTGACAAGCAACTTGCTTTGGCAGCATTTCATAAGAGTGGAAAAAAAAAAAAAAAAGAGGTGACTTTTCTAGGCTTAAAAGAGATGCAGTGGTTGGTTTCTGTCTCTCCCCCCCCCCTTTTTTTTTTGCTAAGTGTGTATATTATATGCCAGGTATGTGTATATATATAATATGTGTATTTTCTCATTTGTTTGTTTAATTTATGCTTTAATCTGCTTTCAATTGAAAATCCATTTTAAATTACAGGGCATGTAGTAGAACTCAATGAATCTTTTGAAGTACATCAAGTCTCAAAAATATAACTGGGATCAAAGATAATTATAACAACAGGACCTCTGCCTTAGGTTTGGTTACAGCGTTAATTATGAACCATAGAATGGCTTGGATTGGAAGGGACCTTAAAGATTATCCAGTTCCAACACCCCTGCCATGTGCAGGGATGCTACCCATTAGACCAGGTTGCTCAAAGCCCCATCCTGGCCTTGAATGCTTCCAGGGATGGGGCATCTACAGTTTATCTGGGCAACCTGTTCCAGTGTTTCACCACACACCACTCTCAGTAAAGACTTTCCTCTGAATATCTAATCTAAAACAGCCCTCTTTTAGCTTAAAGCCATTACTCCTTATCCTATGCCCCTGAAAAAGAGTCCCTCTCCAGCTATCCCATAGATCCCCTTTAGGTACTGGCAGGCCACTCTAAGGTTTCCCTGGAGCTTTCTCTTCTTCAGGCTGAAGAACCCCAACTCCCTCAGCCTGGCTTCATAGGAGAGGTGCTCCAGCCTCATCTTCATGGTCCTCCTCTGGACTCATTCTAATAAGACCAAGTCCTTTCTGGGTTGCTTCCCCAGAGCTGAATGCAGTACTCCAGGTGAGGTCTCAGAAGAGCAGAGTAGAGGAGAAGAATCACCTCTCTCAACCTCCTGGTGATGTGTCTTTTAATGCAGTCCAGGATGTGGTTGTCTTTTTGGGCTGCTGACCTTCTATTGTTTAATCCTCATACTCTCACTTATATAATTTACTTATATTAGGAAAATTAAAGTTTCCCTTTGGAAGATGCTCTGTGGCAACTTGGGTTTGGACAAAAGTCTGGCCATTAGAAAGGAGGAGTCAGATAACTTCTTCTCATTCAATGCATTCAGCATTTGTCTCGCTTCACCAAGACACATAATAAAAGAAGCAAAAACATCAACATTTTTTCATGACTGGGCAGTGGGATATAAAAAACAGCTCACCTTCTTTAGCTTCTTTTAAATGAATGGTTAATCTAAATAGAATATAGCTCTTGAAATGTGGATGATGATAATCCATATATTTTAGATAAATCCCAGACTAATTTTTCTAATGTAAATTCCTCATTTGTCATCCTAAACTACTCAGCTGTTGCTCAAGGAGTAGATAAAGATAGTGTATATATATATAGTATATAATATATAGATATAGTATGCATACAGTGTATATATATATATAGTATATACAGGTAGTATAGATTATATGGAATTAACTTATTTGTTACTGTTAATCTTATCTCAGTTCTTATCTCAGGACTTTCTCCTCATCAGAATGGCCATCCCATTCTTCTTTCAGTGATATGTATCTCTGTTTAAAAAAAATAAAAAATATCTGGGGGGGGGGATCTTCATGCACTCAACTCACATAACTCTTCTTCCTGTTCATTACTGTTCAGTTTAACTTAAACTTTATCCTCCTACTTAACTTTTGTAGCTCTTTAATTTTTATGCTGCTTAAACTACACCTCTCTTCTGAATATTTTACTTATTATGCTTGAGCATACTGCATCAAAATAATCCTGCTACATCAAGGTTACTATAAACTACTTACAGATGTTCTACAAAGGTTTATGCAAGTGTTTTATTTCATATAACTTAAGCAGTACTGTTTACCTCAGTGGGATATGTCACTATGCAAAAAGATAAGCCCATAGGCTTATCTTTACAGATCTGAAACCAAAGGTAAGAAAAAAGGCTTTGACCTTCCTGGATCTAAAAGTCTCTGTGGTGCTTAGTGTTCCAGTTGCTTCAGCTCAACTTTCCTTCAATTTTATAGTGAACTCACAAACTGACATACCTTGGGGCTCAGGAATATACATGAAAGCCATGCCTTCAAAAGTGAGCAGTTTTCTTCTTTTAGTTTGTTTTCAAGACTTAGTATCAAATACTGTCTCATCTGTAAATCTGACTTAACTCAGTGGAGATACTCTTAGTGACAGTTTGACATGAAAGGCAAAATTTTAGCCCTCTGTTCTAGTCCCCCACTGGAAATTGATTACCCTGTATTCTTAACAAAATAAGCATACTATCAATCTGTTTTCACAATTGTACTTACTACACTCACTAGAGAGCATTTCATATCCACACAAGATGTTTTACTCATTTATGACCACATGAAAGCCATACTAGAAATCCATATGGATTTCTCTAGAACATAACTCCAAACTCTTTTCAATCAACTACTGAGCATGGATGGCTATGGAGATGAGAAAAGGCTCATGGCAGTGATGAACTAAAATCACATTATCATGAGAGCATACTTTTGATCTGATAGAAGATATTATATCAGGAGATAATTTATCCTGCAGGACACAAGAGGACAGTACAATTTCAAAGAGAACAGACAAAGAGTACTGTCTTGATTCCATTTGTTTTATAAGTAATTGATGTGAGACAGCAGAAATTTGTCACTGTTGGATGGTGTTCTACACATAAGCTTGGTTTAAAAAAAGGATGAAAATTTACATTGTGTAATCCAATGTAAAAAAAAAATGCTCAACACTAATCACAAATAGACATTATTTTTAAGGACATTTTCCAGTCTGTCTTTA
Source organism: Aythya ferina (assembly GCF_964211825.1). Taxonomy (NCBI): domain Eukaryota; kingdom Metazoa; phylum Chordata; class Aves; order Anseriformes; family Anatidae; genus Aythya; species Aythya ferina. The sequence continues at coordinate 99,574,439 of NC_140298.1, read as the reverse complement.
GAATTAACAGTATTTTTATGTGAGGCTTCAGAGATTAAAGCAGCAATTTCCACAACCACCTTCCAACAGCTGGTGCCCTAGAAAGCACCAATAGATAAAAATATACTGAACAGAATAAGGAATGGAGAGGAATGTAAAGCCAATTCATAAGGTCTGGCTTAACATTTTTGCATAAATTAAGCATCCTAGTATAGGTGCAATCAGCTATATGCACCCATAATCTATCATTTCAATATTAGTCTGCATTGGGTTTACATGGAAACATTTTGGTAATAGGGGAGCTGCAAAGGCAGCTTCTGTGAAAGAGGCTGGGGCTGTCCTCAAGTTGGACACATCCAATTCCATCTAGCTCCAAAAGGAGAAGTCACCACTGGCCAAAGCTGAGTCCATCAGTGATGCTGGAGGCTCCCCTGTGATAACAAAATTAGAACCGTGTGAAAAAAAAAAGAAAAAAGCGCTGCTCGCAGAGGCCACCCCTGCAGCCACCATATTGCCAAACCCTTGCCACATAAACCCAGTACAGAAGGTTTTACTCAAAACCTTTTCTTATTTTGGTGAGAGTTTCTGGAATCCCAAGTGCTTCAGATTAGTCATTTTTAGCTCAATAAATTGGCATTTTTCAACAAATTTAATTTGTTAGAGGATTATTGAACAACACCATGAACATCACCTTCCAGACAGTGTGCAGTAGTTGAAGCTTTTCCATGAAAAGACTTGCATTTGTCTGTAAAGATACAATCTAGGATATACTAGAAATATTAATTGCCATAAAACCTTCTGCTATCTAAACATAGAGGAGTCATCAATGACCTTCACTTACTATGCCGTTAATAACTAAATGATTTTAACTACAGAATATTTGGTTAAATTTATATTAACTGATCTACCACCAAATTCTTTACTAAAGGCAGTATAAAATTCTCCAAAAATCCTCCAGCCATAAAACGTACGGTTTATAAATAATAGCTATTTTTAACAGTTCTTAATGTCATGGATCCCTTTGGAAAATCCAAATATATATCTATTTTCCCCATAGACTTAGTGCTAAAAGAACATCTAAAAGGACAACACCATTAACCAAGCAGGTAACTGGGCCATGAAAACAACCGAGGATTAAGTGAAGCTTAAGCCCATTAGATATTTTAAAATGAGTTTTAAAGTCCACTAAATTCAAATAATTTTGTAGTTCAAAAAATTCTCAAAGTTTAGTAATAAGCAAATGTTTCAATATTTATTTATTTAATAATTATTTCAATATTTATTGAAATATTTAGTAACTGTTTTGTCAGAATGATATTCCACCGTTTTTGGTCATGTTGCTGTTAGCTTTAGTGGATGAGGAGGAGAGGTTGTATGAGAAATCCACTATTAACTTTGGTTAGAATTCGGATCCTACTATGATTTCTTATGAGCAACAACTGTAATGGTACTGATCCTTGAAACTTAGGCCGTTTCCCAGTCTTGCCCCATACCAAGTATATGTTGAATATGATTTCCTAGTGGAAGAAACTTTTCTGCCGTAGCAATAGCATCTTTACCATGGAATAAAAAGCCAGTTAGCTGAAGAATATTCCCACTATCATTTGTTACTTAATATATCTTTTAATGGGATGTTTGGCAAGTGGTTTAAGGATCACTCCAAATCTAGGCACAGTTTGCTGGTCCTTTAAACTCACCTCTGCATTAGACAAGCATTAAAGTAGAAGTAGGTAATTAATCTTTAGAAATCTAAAGATTAACCAAGATAAAGCACTACAGTGCTTAGAGAAATATATATATATGTATATAAATAAAAAAGCAACAATTACACTTCAGGTTGTCTATCTGTTTCACTTAGCTAACAAGCTGTAACCATGCTGACATGATTTACTGGCTGGAATCCATTTGTATGGCAAGACCTGCAGGTTGGTTATTGCTTTATCTTGAAGGAGATCTAGACTGTGGGATGCATTTGTCACTATACAAAACCCCTTTGCTTTTTGCAGGTTCCATTCAGATTCAGACATTTGTCCTTGCTGCACCACAACTCTGCGGTAGTTCATCACTTAATTGGGATGTCAGTTTGTAACATTGTGCCTATAGGTTTATTGACTGCCCTTCTTGCCCCAACCTGAGAAGTGCTAATGTCTCTGTCTAGACAATAAATAGAAAGTGCTAACATCTCAACCAATATTAAGTTTAAGAAATTCATTAAGTTATTTCTTCTAAATTCTTCTTCCCAACAAGGTTCAGGTTTTGGTATACAGACTTCTGTTTATATAAACTTATAATTCATATAAAAATACCTTGACAATCACTACTTGTAAAGTCACGTGTCAGGAAATGTATGTAGATCATTAGAGCATGCTTGAGAATGAACACAACAGTGAACTAACTGTTTCAGGAGTAGTGGTAGTCTTGGGATAAGTGCCCATAACTCTGGCTATGAGGTAGTCTCTGATCTATTTTGCATGATCTGTAAACAAAGAATTAGAGTTAAATTATTATTTTCATAAAGTCTGAACATCATTTCAGTCTCTCAGGGTTGGTATGAGTTAATTTCTTAGAGATCACTGCCTGTATTTTCAGGAATACTAATATAATTCCTTAGGATCATTTTCAGAGCTTTGTACACGTTTACTTGAAACAAGGTTAATTTATATATGATCCTTCTTTGATATGATCTAAGCCTGTAATGTCACAGAATCACAGAATGGCTGAGATTTGAAAAGATGTCTGGAGGTCATCTGATCCAACCCCCCTACTCAAGCAAGGTCACCTAGAGCAGGTTGCTTCTGAATGGCTTTTGAATGTCCTTTGCCTAGGCCTTCTGAATTTTGCTTGCTATTTGGTTCCCTGTACTCTGTTCTGAAATCTAGATTTGTTAAAATTACTATTATGAGTTTTTTAATATAAAACTTCAGATTTCTGCAGGTTGTCCTTAAGAAAACAGAAACATGAAACAAAATAGACCCAATTAATCATTTTATTGTAGAGATAATTATTAAAAATATGAGGTGATACATACTAACTTTGTTATTTCAGCTATTGTGTTTAAAAAAAGGAGAAAAAAAATGGCAAGAGTTTTTCATAATTACGAACTTTGAAGCTAGGGGAAAATCATACCCATGATGCATTTGATACTTTAAAAATGCACCACTGAGCTGGCAGCTGCAGAAGGCAATGCCAACCCTTCCCTGAGAGGTGTTCCAGCTCGGAGCGCAGCCCTTGGGCAACTTTACCATGCATCTGTGTTCCTCCAGCCATGAGGAGATGAAGTTTCACAGTGAAGAGGCAGTAGTTCCAGCACGCTGAACAAAGAATGAAGACCAAAGAAATGGTCCCAATCTTGACAGAGCATTTGTCACAGCTGACAGGTTGCTCTGGGAAACCTGAACACCTATCGTTTGTATCAAACCACAGAGACTGTGAGAGGTGTCCAAGCTGAGCAGCTCTGAGCAGCAAATCATTATTCACAAGGGTAGCTATGCACAGGCAGTTGCAGAAGTATTGGCTTAATTTCTCTGTTTCATTCTGTGTGCTCGTCCTGTGAGGATAACACTCGCAGAAAGTTTCTGACAATTAAAAAATGAATGTTTCTAAAGTGCTATGTAGGCGCAAAAAATTGCTGTGATTACTACAAAGCCTTCAGTGCCTGGGGACTTAGAAACTTTCAAGGGCTCCAGCTGTCTTCAGCATCATCTCTCACAGTGTTTCTAAATGCTGGCAACCAAAGAATGCCTTCCCAGAAGCTGCTGGATCCTACTGCAGTGGTACAAGAGCCTTGGAGCGAAGAGCTGAAGGAAAAGTGGTCTACCCTGACAAACATTGCAGAGCCATTATCACCGCTATAGATGTATCCCTGAGCCACACTGAACTGCAGCTCTGGACCCCACTCACAGCCGAAGCATAAAAGCAGATAAGCAAAATTTATAAAAATAATCTCTTGGCCCTTTGTTATACATAATAGGAAAACATGAATCTGTTGTCCCTTTTTAATGTTTCCTTTAATTGCTTATTGTGCAGAATGAAAATAGGGTTCTCTGAAGTGTGTTTCAAACCCACACAACTATAATTTTAGAAGTATTATGCATTCATTTGCAAAACATTTTGTTAATGTTTCCCCTTTTAGTATGACACTTACAACAGTATAACTATCCAATGAGCTGTTGCCAAACATTGTAGACAATAAGATCAAGTTGATCTCTGTATAAATATTTCTGAAGAGAAAAAAAGAATAGAAACACATAAAGATTGATGTATATATAGAAATTTGCACACATATAGACTATAGGCTTGCTTAATGAAAAGTATTTATAATTTGAAAAAAAAAATGTTTTAAAGAGTGGATAGAAGTTAAATAGACATTGGCATTTTAAGCATACAATGATGGATTTCAAGAAATGCATCATTTTGGAATATACTCAACATTACATTTCATAAGTGATGTTCTTTTAAAAAACTTCGAATCAGATCATAAAGCATTTCTTAAATATTTTCTGAATTTTCTCTTTAGAGACAGAGATTGTTTCAGAGTATCATAGAATATCCAAGTTGGAAGGGACCCACAAAGATTATGAAGTCCAACTACTGGGTTCCCAAAGGGCCATACAAAAGACAAACAGATCATGTGTCTGAGGCATGGTGCTGTGACCACTTCCCTGGGGAATCTGTCCCAGTGCCCGACCACCTGCTTGGTGCAGAAGCTTTTCCTAACACCCAGCCTCACCCTCCCCTGTCCCATGTCATTCTCTTGGATCCTGTCGCTATCCACAGAGAGCAGAGCTCAAGGCCTGCCCCTCCACTCCCGTGGTGGGGAAGCTACAGGCCAACACGAGACCTCCCCTCAGTCTCCTCTTCTCTGGGCTGAACAAACTAAACTAAATCCACACCTCATATATCTTCCCCTCTAGACCCTTTGCCATCTTTGTTGCCCTCCTTTGAATACTCTCAAACAGTTTTATCTTTCTTGTACTGTGGCACCCAGAACTGAACACACTCAGGGTGAGGCCTTACCAGTGCAGAGCAGAGTGAGACAGTCTCTTCCCTCGACCAGCTAGCAGTGCCATGTCTGATGCACCCCAGAGTACAGTTGGCTCTCCTGGCTGACAAGGCACACTGCAGGCTCATGTTCAGCTTGGTTGATCATAACCCCCATATCCTTTTCTGTGGGGCTGCTCTCCAGCATCTTGCCCCCCAGTACATATCACCAGGGTTGCCCCTTCCCAGGTACAGAATCCGGCACTTGCCCTTGTTAATTTTCATATTGTTGGTGATTGCCCAGCTCTCTAATTTGTCCAGATCTCTCTACAAGGCCTTACCACCCTTGACGGAGTCAACAGCTCCACCCAATTTGGTATTGTCCATGAACTTGCTCAGAAAACCTTCAGGTCCTACATCCAAATCATTTATGAAAACATTGAAGAGGACTGATCCTAAAATGGAGCCCTGGGGATCCCCAGTAGTGACAGGTTGCCAGACTGATGTAATCCCATATACAGGAACCCCCTGGGACCGATCCATCAACCAATTGTTCATCCATTTTATTACGCTTTTATCTAACTGTGTTCTGGTCATTTTGTCCAGAAGGATATTGTGAGGGACAGTATTGAAAGCTCTACTGAAATCCAGAATTATTATATCTATAAGCTTACTTTGGTCAACAAGCTGGGTGATCTCATCATAGAAGGAAGTTAAATGTTTTAGACATGACCTTCCTCTAGTGATCCCATGTTGGCTCTGACCAATGGCTGCATTGTCCTTTAAGTATTTTTAAACAACTCTCAGAATAATCTTCTCAATAATTTTACCAGGCACTGAAGCGAGACTGACAGGCCTGGAATTGCCAGGATCTTCTCTCTTGCCCTTCTTGAAAATTGGGACCATGTTTGCCAGCTTCCAGTCAACTGAAACCTCTTCGGATTCCCAAGACCATTGAAAAATAATTGAGAGAGGTCCTGTGATGACATCAGTCAGCTCTCTGACTACTTTCAGATGAATCCTGTCAGGGCCCATGGACTTGTATGCATCCAGGTGGATCAGCAAATCCCACACAAGTTTGGGGTTTATCATTCATGAGAGTTTATCATTCCCACGGTTACAGCCCTCCAACTCAGTTCAGCTGGGGTCCCAGAGCCCATCATGTGTTGAAGACAGAAAATATCTACATTTTTATCTAAAATTTCTAAATATTTGCTGAAGAACATATTACAACAATTTGATTATGACATAATTATAATTTATCAGTGATTTTACCTGAAAATAAAAGCACCTTTCTGGTTATTCTGACAAAAGAAACACGCTCTCCCCACCCCTAATATCAACAGAAGAATGGTGCCTGCTATGGAGAACTTATTGTCTAAAATCCATTTTTAGGGAACATATTCTGATCTAGATTGTTATACCATTAATTGCAAAATATTATTACTACAATTCTGAGGTAATAATTTTGCAAGTACAGTTAGCTAAGGAGGAACTTGTAAAAAAGTGAATTTGATCTAAAAGTCATTGACATTGCAAGGTTTTAGTGGGTCCTTTATAAAGCAAAGACGATGTCAACTAGTAAATACAGTTTTGCAATTGCAAGAAGCAGGTCACTGGCTTCACGGTATCTTAATATTTAGGTCTCAGGACTTAATTGGAAATTTTCTGGAGTAGACAATAGCTTTTTTTTAGTAGTGACTGCAAAAAATAGTAAAGGACAGGACGGGGGTAGGAGGACTATTTTCTATAAGAATGCTTTTCAACATTTTATTTTGCTTAATGTCAAGACTGCAATGGCTTGGTTTAACTTTATATGGTAACAAAACTCAGTAAGTGCTATGCAAATGAACAGTGGGCTAAAGACCATGTAAAAACAGTGAAAAATAACTGCGGGAGGGCTCTGTATCCTTCGCTATCATGATCGCATTTCGTATGTAACACCTAAGCAGATGATGACTTTGTTGCAGGCTCTCACCTGCTCTGTTCTCCTTGAGGATGAAACCATCATTGACCTTACAGTGCAAAGGGAGATCAGAACAGTGATCTAAAAACAAAAAACAAAACAAAACAAAACAAAAACAAAAAAAAAAAACCACCACAAACCACCAAAAAGCACCCAACAACATCAAATAGAGAAAAAAATCTTAAACAATCAACTTCGTGGTTAATGAGGATTTTTTTTTCCCTAATAATTGGGCAATTTGTGCAATGATTATTAGTATCATTCTAACTGAAATAATAACTCTTTTGTTTAGTTTTGATTAGACTACTAATAAATTTGTGGCCTACTTATGAAGTGTGTTTCTTTGTCTGCATAAAGTATATGACGTGAAAAAAACATAGACTATATGAAATGATTAAAGTCTCTACAGCTTTTACAGCTTTGTGATTTTGATAAAGATAGATGTCATCAAGGCATAGAAAAATCAATGTATAACTGCCTTGTTCAACATTCACTGAAATTTCTGTAGTTTAATTAAATGGGAGAAAAATATTTGTTTTTTTTTTTTCTTTTCACTGCAGTCAGTCATGGCCTGAGAGATGGTAATCAGTACATTTCTCTGTTAAAAGGCTCCAAGACATGCCAGGAAGTATTGCAAGTAGAGGGGATTTTGATGTGCTGGATGTCCTGGCAGCACTGGCAATGTGATACCTTCCTATCATTCAAAGCTCATATAACCACATTTTTGTAAATAACCAAGAATTTCTCCAGTGAAATTGCTTTTCATTATGGGATGAGACTATTGCAATTTTTATCAATACATTATAAAAATTATTAAATAATATATTTTTTTTTTCCATTTCACCACACATTAAAATGTTGGTAGCAAAATATTTTAAATGGCTAGTATACATTATCTCCAACATGGTTGGTTCAACTCCCCATCCCTGGTGGTGTTCAGGACCAGGTTGGATGGGGCTTTGAGCAACCTGGTCTAGTGGAAGGTGTCCCTGCCAATGGCAGGGGGGTTGGAATTAAATGATCTTTACGGTCCTGTCCAACCACAACCATTCTATGGTTCTCTTGGAATTAAGAGGTTAAGTGCAAAGACCAAAGGTACACAGAAGAAAAAATAATGATAGAGATGAGCATGAAGAATTGCCAGTAACTTTACTCTGTGGAGGCCACTGAGGTAAGTTAGAATACAAGGCTCAAAAGAAAATTGAAACAAAAATTAAAAAATAAAATCCACAGAAAGCTATGGCTTTAATGACATTAGAGCCCCTTACACCCTTGTGTTCTGTTTTCTTTAGATAATTTCTAAGGCATCTGTTCATACCTCTAGAGTGCAAGAGAAAAAACAAACAAACAAACAAACAAAAACATACAAAAAAAAGCACCACACACAGAGCAGAAAAACATTACTATAAATTACATTAGCAAATGACCAGCTCTTCCTGCCAGTCAAGAACTGGGCATTTCGTAGCATAATGAAAACTGTTCTAACTTAGATCCAACTGTCTACCCTCCTAAGCTCCAGCAAAAGCATTTTAATCACATCTCATTGACCTCAAGAACTCCCTTTTTGCTACACACTGAAATTGTGCCTGTCATTTTGCTAAGCAAGTCCTAGTCAGAGTCTTGTGTTAAAAACTGGGAAGAAAAAGAAAGCTCACAGAAAAAGAGAAATCACAACAGAGAAGGCAATAGTATGCACCCCAATTTGGAGGACAGTGAGTGAATATCATATATTTTGCAACGTTTTCCTAACATGCAATTTTCTGAAATAAATTTAATGCAAGTTAAAATCATGCTGTAATGTGCTAAAACAATTTATAGTTCAGAAAATTTCTCAAAGTTACACTATCATTGATAATTTTATTTTTAACTATGTGCAGAGAATTGTATTTAATCAGCAACAAAAATATTAAGTTACCACTAATAGCTATTGCATTTTAAAAACAAATCATTTTTTTCAGAGTATGTTATATCCTACTAGACTGCTGAAAAGTGGAATTTAATGAAACTGCAAGAGAGAGCATGTACTGTTCCAATACTGGTGAGAAAAAGAAACAGAATTCAATTAGATGTCTTTTGTAGGAGTCTCCAGTGATAAATCAGATTAAGGTTGTGAGCCAAGTCCTGTCTGCAGTATGCTCTTTGGTCTCAGTCCTAGTAAGGCTGTGAGATCTATCAACATGTGCTGCTCTTGCCTCTTGGCCCATATGGTCACATTTCCCTGAATAGGATGAAATGGCATGTGACCATTTCTTGTCCTGAATAGGAATTTGCAGAAAGGCATGATAAAAATCCATACTTCAGGATTACCCTCAAATTGACAATATAGATATATCTCTTAAGATTAATATCCAAACAGCAAATTGCACTTTGGTTAATTCTCTAGATATGGAAGGTTCAAGTTCTAACACCTGTATTGTGTAGTTTGGGACAGGTATTTTCATTCCTTCTCTTGGAATGGAAGATGTCACCCTAAGAAGTACAGAAGATGTTGGAAGATCCTTGTGTCTTAATAAGAAGCTGAGATAAATGACTGAAGATCATGAATTTGAGGTAAAGACTTAAGATGGAAGGAAGTAGTCTGTCAAGAGACATCTGCAGCCTCATTAACAGTAAATAGAGAATTCCACCATGGAGTACAGAATAATGATATTTAAAAGGAAATGAAGAAACAAGCAATGGAGCCAGTGGTTTCAAAATAAACATTCCAATAAGCACATTTATTCTTCAAAGCCGTAGGACTGATTTTCCATCTATGCAAAACTCCACGACAGAGATTCAATCTCTGGATTCCTCAATATCTGTAAAGTGGTTCCCAATTTCCTTCCTCCTCTGTTGTCTCAAAATATTATTGCTATGTAAACTTGTATCGCTACATACAATTCAATCATTTTTTCCTCATCCAATGTACAAGCATCAAGGGGTGCAAACTGCTGGCTAAAATTACTCATGTGTATGTATGCAATAGGGAGGCAGTAGAACACAGTAGCATACAACTCTAAATACCTCCTTAAAAAGATACTTAAAGATATACCTTCCAATACTCCTAACATAATGATTTTGGATGCCGGAGAAATGTGAAATAAATGATTAAAGGCAGAGGCTAGGTTTGACTGCTTGTACCACGTCACTTTGAATGTTTAAAGGAGAATATTGGGAGATATGAATCACCGTGACCCAGTCGGTCACATCATTGCTCAGCCTCTGCCAACTCCTGTACTATTCTCAGTGACAGCCTGAGATGTTGCTAGGTAGCCTAACTGTATCAGGCACCATTTAACAATTTGTCAGTTTAGACGAAGAAATTCCAGAAACAAAAAAAGTTCCCTGCCTATGTATAATTTACTAGTACACTCATACTTAGGTGAAAAAAATCATTTCATATTTATTTTTCATCACAGTCATTAACTAAAAATTCAACTTTTCTAGATTCCTAATGCAGTTCATGTGGAAGATAACATATTACTTACAAAGTATTTGCCACATAAATACTGACTTCCATTATCTAAATCTCTTGCTGTCTTTAGACACATGCTTTGCTAATGTATGGTAAATTTGCTCTTCTAAAATTAGGAATATTACTTAGTTATCAAAAATAAAACGTAGCTGTTTGAAGATTCATTTCCAGTATAACAGATTAGCAGAAGATATCAGCATATTAATGCAAGAAAAGTGATTATCTATATTTATGCTTGATAATATCTTATTTTACCTTGTTATTTTTATAAATTAAAATACCTAAAATGACTTTTATTTTGGTAAAAATATTCTTAGTTTATTAAACAAAGAATCTATTAACAATATAATTAATAACCTTATAAGGCACTTGCCTGCAACTGCACTACAATAATTCCCCAAGCCCTTTGATGTTATCATGCAACTCTGTTGTCTCTAACGAACATGCACACCATTTATAACAGAAATAAAATGATACTGCAAGATTACATAGTCATAATAAACTCCCATTCCATTTCATTGCTCTTAGAAAAGATAATACTCCAGCATCAACCTGAGTAGATTCAGACTTTGCCAGAAATTCCTTCATGCACATTGGCAACCTTCCTTTGCACATTCTTCTTCAAGAGTCCTCTGACACTCATGGAGATTCTATTTGAGTGAAAACCAAATCTAATTTAATGTTTTTATTCTGTATTGACTGTACCGGTGGGCCAGCTAAGAAAAAAACAAAACCAAAACCAAAAACCTGCCAACAACCCAACCAACACACAAAAGGCCCCCTTAAAACTCTGAGGATATCACAAAGTGTTTTGGCAAACATCAAAAATCTTTCAATCTATTTTAATTAAGAAATAATTAAATCATCCCCCAAATCTTGTACACCTATAGGGAAGAGTAGCATTTTCATTCAGTCTCTCTCATAGTGAAACGCTAGATTTGTGTCTATTTATTGCTGTTTGTATGCAATTGCATGCATATGGAGGGTATATTCTTCATAAAGGAGACTCCCACCAAGATGGGCTTACTTTTCAGTGTTAGATAATATCAAGGAAACAAGAAAGCAAAATCAAATGGTCTGTGAGACTAAAGGACTCAGAGAAATCCTATTAGACAGGAGGTAGCCTGGTGAGCACCCATGGAGAGACTATTTGTCCGGGCTGGATTAAAGAACTTGTTTGAGGAGGTCATTATGTAAGACACTGGTGGTAGACAGAAGTAGAAAACAATGGAAATATCACTGAGACAACATCAAAGTGCAGAGCATTTGAACAGAGAGAATTAAGGTAGAGCTGTAAGCAGGGCAACATAATTGTGAGTCCCAAGGGGAACATGGAAGGTTTGAAGATGTCAAATCATAAGCCAGAAAGCTGGATGGAAGACAGTTATTGTAGGAGTAGGAGAGAAAGTAATTGTTAGTGTGGTGCATTGACATATGGAAGAGAAAGAAGCAGCTCAGAGATAAAGAGTGGCAAGGTGAAAAGAGTCTGGCCAAGGTGCCAGAGTCTGAACTGAGGGGCCTTGGTTACATTCATGCCAAGAAAGGGGCAATGTTAAAGAAAGGGGAGAAGAGAAAGATTTAAAAAAAAAAAAAAAAAAAAAAAAAAAAAAAAAAAAAAAAAAAAGGAAGCACAAAGGCAAAAATCAAAGTTCATGCAAAAAAAAAAAAAAAAAAAAATCATATAAATTTGCTATCAAATTGATACTGCCTCTGGAAAGCATAGCGTGGTTGTGAGGGGCAACCTACATCAGCTTTGTATGGCAGACATCTACACCACCTCCACTGGGTCTGCACTGGGCCTCCCCAGCCTCTTACCTCTAAAACTGCACTTGGCCTGGGCAAGGAAAAGCCTCTGCATCCACTAGAAATTCAGTAGTGCTTGCTGCAGTAAAAAGGTAACCTCTTTTACCTTTGATTTATCCTTTGTGTATGTGTGTGTGTGAAATCTCTTTTGACATAAAACCGATATTTAAAAGCAAATGATAGAATTTCAAAATTTCAAAAAGAAGAGAATTCTATTAAAGCTTCAAGAATAAAAAATATCTGCCCTTTCATGTCTAGTTCCTCTATGAGCCACTATAAGCCAACTAACTAAAGGTTCAACTTATTTTGGCAAGACACATGACTATGAGGCACCTTTTGAGCAGCTGGGGAGAAAACACAGAGTGCGGTTGTGGAAGAAGAGAAGAATCTTATGGGAATAAATGAAGAGAAGGCAGATTAGATATAATAGGTAAATCTCATATTTATTCCTAAATTTTAGGTGTTGCTAATTCATCATGAACAAGGAATGCCTATGGTACTGTATTGTTCTTTAAGCATTTTTAGTGTGTCTCCCTAGTAGCAAAGGAAGTATTTCACACTGTTGATGTCAGCAATTTGATAAGTCAGCAAAGTTGTTTGTTTCTTAAACTAAGAAATAGTTTGAGAAACAAAGAAACTATGAAATTTCATTCTACCACCCACTTCCTGCTGTCTTTTAATTCATAAAGAATTAAAAAGTTTGGGGGTAAAATAGTCACAACAAAGCAAATTCTGGGAGAAAGCAGAAATGTAATGTCAATGTTGCCTGCCTTATGTAAGTTACAGTACATGAAATGAAGAAGAAAGAGCACCAGTTACAGTATCTGGGACATGTAAGATATTTTATGGCACCAAACAGAAAAGGCGTGCCACTAATGGCTATGTAATTATATCAATTTAAGCACTTTACAGTTATTTTGGGGATAATAAAGCTTTAATTTGTGAAGGGTCATGCTGTGACAAAGAAATCAAGCTAGCAGCAGGAATGTCATTTTTTATGCCAAAGGTACCTAACAGTCACATAATAGATATCTAACAGGTACACACATCTGTCTATTTTGTCATATGACTTCAAGCATTCTACAGCTGAACTGTTCCTTTTTTTTTTTTTTCTTTGTAATTTTGTACTTCTGACAAGCCAGCAGAAGAGCAAAAAGGTTTAAGTAAAGATGCTTGAGTCTGCCTAGATTTTCAGTTTCACAGGAAATAGTCTTTATTTGCTAGCCATTTTTTTCACCCTTATTGCCTGTCTGTACCTGAAAAGGAGATATGAATCCTAGTTTAAACAAAGTTTAGTGACTGCAGCACTGGCTACTTTACTTTGGCCCCAACACTAGCTGCAAGGATAAAGGGTTGTTCTTCAGAAGTACATGTATATAGAAAGGATATGTAGACAGAGATAGAGATGATATAGAGACAGATTTTTTTTTTTTCCATGTATATATGTGTGTGTATGTGTGTGTGTTTTAGTAACTTTGCTTTTCAGATTATTTTTTTTTCCACAAGAGTTATTCTTCGCATTGTATTTTTTCCCGTCTTATGGGGAACTTTGCAGGTTTTAAAACAAGACAGTTATTTAATGAGGAAATAGCTCCTGAGGGCCTGGTTCTGATTTCACATCTGCCTGTATAAATGAGGAGCATCTGCACTTAATCCAGAGTAAAACTAGTGTCAAATTCATCAGCAATGTGCCCTGCAACTTAAATTTCAAAGCCAGTTGTGCCAAAAAAGTTGAAGAGCTATACTTCAGGTAACAGGGGTAACTTTTAAAATTATACATGTATTATCTCACTTACAGGGAATGAAGAATGACCAGAACAGTATGACCAGAACTTTTAGAGTTACTTAATATACAATCAATATTTTAATCCATCTATTTTTCAATAAGATTCGTTATTATTATTATTATTATTAAGCAAATACTCATTTGCAATAGTCTACCCAAGCCACACACCAGAAGAACAAGAGGTGTAAGATGAAAAAACCTCTCATCAACATTGCCATACTTAGTGACGTAAGATAAAGTCACCTGCAAAATGTAAAGGCTCTGCTCCTTTCTGTCAAGGAGATGTCTAGATTTAGCTTCATTCTTCTGTTGCAGCAGGTCAAATTAGATTAGGTTCTTCAGATGGTCAGTATATTAATTCAGCTATTTATCTGTGCAATTAAGTCTTGGTATACATGCCTTCCTGTGCGGCCTCTCCGTGGGCCACAGCCTCCTCCAGGCCTCACCACCTGCTCCACCGGGGGCTCCTCCACAGGCTGCAGCGTGGAGATCTGCTCCATGTAGGACCCATGGGCTGCAGGGGGACAGCCTGTTTCACTAGGGGCCTCTCCACAGGTCACAGGGGAACTGCTGCTGCAAAGCCCAGACCATTGCCACATAAACCCCAATGCACGTGACTAGTCCAGTATGCCCTCTACTCTAGTAGGTTTCTGTTAACTGACCATCAGCACCTGAAATGACTTCTAACACAAGATCAGAACCAGATATTTGTGATTGTGTGGTCCCATGATCATTCTGCTCATGGAAATCCTATTCAACTATTATTTTTTTTGCCCTCAGTGGGATGTGGAGGGGTCCTAGATTCACCTCTCATCTTCTCATCAGAGAAGTCTGAGGAAACTTGAATGAGAAATGCTGCATGAATTGCAAAAACATAAAAATCAACTGACAAGATGCTACAGGTAAAACAAACCAAAACCCCACAATGCTCAGGAGCATTATGGTAATGTAAGTGTCCCCTGTCTGAATTACATTGACCAGAGGGTGATCTGTCCCGGGACGCTATCATCAGCTACATCTGACTGCAGGCAGAGGAGAGATCACAAAAATTTCTCCAGCAATTAATGTAACTCTATCAAATAGATTTAATATGGAATATGGAACTTGTGGTATCTGAGGTAATTGAAGAACCTTATTTGTCATCAAAGTAACATTTATTTTTTTTTTTGGGGCACTCCAGTATAAAAACATTTTTAAAATATCTCGAAGAACTAAATTCTATTATAAACTGTAATAAATTATATAACTTCCCCTACCTTTCATGTCCATTGTCTCAAAGGCAATTTTGTTTGGCCTGCACTGAGAAAATGTGATAACATCAGTCACTATCTGACAAAAATTAATAAGAAGCATTAAAAATATATCCATAAAAAATTCTATGCTCATCCAAAACACTATCTGATGTTAAAGCATCTCTTATTATAGCAGCTATTCAAATAAAGGTCATGAATAAGAGAAATTCTGGTACTAAAATTCTTATCTAATATTCTTGAAAGACAAAGGTCAAAAATAAATATACTTTGAACAATGACAGATTGTATTTCTATAAATTAAAAAATAACTTGTAGCTGACAAAGTTTAATTTTTCCTATCTATTTTCACTAATATTAGAGAGACATGATTTGTTACATAGCAACATGTGAAAAATCTGAGATGAGTTTACACAAGATATAAAGCCACCTCTATATATTCGCTATTAACTTTGGTTCTTTACTTACTATTTACCTTTATTTACAGTGGTACTATATTAATAGTTTGTTAGTTAACAATCTTTTCTCAAGCCTGACTAGGTCATTCTTCAACATATGAATGCTGAGAATGAAGATACTGAGAGACTCAGCTGCATTACATCAGAACAAAAGGCTAAAATTTCCAGGAGTTACCTACTGTGTCTTTATTTTTGAGAGAGACTGGATGTAATAAAAGGGCATGGATCTCCAGCCATGCAATGGATTCAGAAGGTCACCAGACATAGAAGATCTTATTTTAATTAGCTGAGAGGGTATGAAAGAAGAGGTCCAAAAAGTCACCTCATAAAGGTTCAATTTGTCTGCTCTGTAAATTATCTTTTTTACTGAATACTTCATAATGCCAGCAATCTTGTAGGAAACCTCTTACTCTACAAAATGAATACCTGGGAATCTCTCTAAACTCCTGCAAAGACCATACTTAAGTGTACTCTGTATACACAGTCAGAAGTATTTTGAGTTCAGAACAGTACCAAATTTACATACATGCTTTACAGGCTGTAACGTATGTTCTTCCACACATGTATCATATGCCTCTGATTCTGAAAGTATAAATTCATTTTAGAATTTGAAAGCAAATGCAGTGATCATCATTTCTTCAGTTTGGGAAGACAAATATGTGTGTCACTTAATACAATGTCATCTCATTCATATTATATATTACTTCTCAGAAACAGCACCATGCAGAATCTACTACATGAATGCCACATAAGCATGTTCTGCTGATGCCAGCTTTTGACAGTAAAGATACTGGCACTGTATTACAATCAATATTTTGTAGGGGAGAACAACACACTTGGAGTATGCAGAGACTCATAGTATAGTATCAGTCCTAGATGGAAAAACAGGATATTAGTAAGTAATTAAAGGATAGAAGAGATTTTATGGAAAATAAATTTTGACAAATAACTCTTACCATGTGGACAGAGAATTTTAGTTTGGCTGACAAAGAAAGTGAAAATTGTCAGACATTTGGAAAATACCGATGTGGTAAAACATGACATCAAGATAAAAAAAAAAACCTGTCATTATATGCTATATTTAAGAATAGGTTCTCCAAAATAATTGTGAAAGTCACAGTCACATCAGTCTCAAAAGGAAGTATTTCAAAAGCACTGTCTGCAGTCTTGAATCTATTCAATACTGTCATCGGTGATAGAGAAACTAATATAAAAATTGCTACTGATTTGCAGCAATAAAAACTACAACAATAAAAAATGAATACAAGGCTATTAAGTACTTTAGAAATGTGAATTTCTTGGTAAACAGAATTAATTTAAATGTCTTTTTTAGCATTACTGTCTATGAGTATTTTAGGTACATATATTTTTTGAAAAAAAATATATGTACATATACGTACATGTATGTGTACATAGACAGACAGTCATACATAAGTGCAGCTTATACCAGATTTCTGTGTCCACCTGTGATTAATTTGAACATATCCGAGTTAGCATTTGAGCTACTCTGACTTTGTATAGGAAGAACTTGGTATAGTTGCTCATGCTCCTTTTAATAAAGTACATAATTGTATTGAGTTTTATACTGATTCATCACTGATTCATACCCTCAGTCTTTCATTGCTTATGCGTGGCATGTGGAAGGGTTCTTTTCAATGATATAGTCTAAACTAGCCACCCACATCATTTTAAGCAGTAAATCAAAACATGATAACATTAAAAAAAAAAGCATACAGAATTGCTCTTGTAAATGTTATTAAAAGAGGAAACCTACAGAAAAGAAAATGCTATATTCCGGATCTTCCTCTTAAAAATAAAAGAATAATTATAATAATAAAACCCACCTGATGAGAGACCTGAATTGCCACTAGAAGGATAAAGAAAGATCTTCTATATCTTAATTTTCATGACTCTCCATAAATTTTAGTAGACAATATGTTGAAATTTGGACTTTTCTTTCTACTAAAAATATGCTACAAAGTGCTGATTGGGCACCCTATCAAACTGTAGTAATGTATGTAATTGCTGGCTCATGAATCTTAACTTGGCCTGGACCATGTGAAGAATGGGTTGTCCAAATATGAAACAAATGCCATTTCTCTAGTTATTACAAAATTGCACATATATATTTAGTACACAAAAAATAATACAGTCAACATAAGCAGTCCAGCCTTAAAGGGTATCACTTTAAAAAATAAACATGAAAAAACTCATGACTGATAAGCTCATGCTTTTATTGTCAAAATATGCAATTCTTTCTTTCATTTCATTTTATGAAATATCATCACTGACTGAAAAAAAAAAAAAAAAGGTATATAAATACATTCCCATCCTCAGCACTTGAATACTTAGGTTGTTAGGTTTGTAAGGCTAGGTATACTTTAATTCCTTTTAGGCTGATAATCAAAAAAGAAAAAAGAAAAAAGAAAAAAGAAAAAAAAAATCCTCTCCAGCTTGTAAAATAGGTGCATCCTCTCTGTATACTTCTAATTTTGTACTGGCAGATGTACATGGGAAAGCAACCCAAGCCTGGTGTAAGGTCTTGGAAAGCACATTCCTATGTAACAAGCCACAAAAGCCCTGGGGCAGTAATTGTCATTTTTGATACAGTCATGAACCCAAGTCTCCAGTGTAAATCTGAACCTATCTGAGCATAAAATTGTACAAGACAAAGGAAGCTGTTAGTTTAGGCAGGAGCTATTTAGTGTGATAAATCATGCAGAGTTATTCTTATGCTAACTAAAATCAAGAACCTGTAGTTCAAGTGATTTAAGAAAGATTGTTAGAAAATCATATATATAGAATATGTCAAAAGGTACAATGACAGATGTGATACATGTGGTAAATGAATAATCAGGATATTTGTTGGCATATATGTGTGTTAGCCAAGTAAGGATACTTAGAAAACCATAAAATAATTAGTAAACATACAAACCAGTGTTTACTTGTAGTATAGAAATTAAGTTTCAGTGAGTGACTTTGGAAGTCTAACTGATAGAAAGCAGGTAATGGCTATTACTTGTCTAAACTAATGCAATCCTTTGCTGCTGCTGCCTGCAACTTCCATTCCCTGGCTTCCTGTATATAAAATTCTGGCATTCTGTCAAGTTTTTGACTGATGGAAGGGAAAGATGTTGGAAGAAAAAACATGTACCCAAGAGCATATGGTAAGGTCAAGTCTGTTTGTACCTTGTGCAAACAATTAAGGGATGTCTACACTTGATTCTAGGCAAATCAGAATCATTCAAAATCGTGATGGTCATGTCTTTTTACAGCACCATGAGCACTGGACTGCTTTAAGAAAAGTTTGCATTTCTTCTAGACATGTTGCTACTTTCATTCTAGCTTGAGTCAGCACTAGTGCAGGAATCTCTACAACTTCTAAACATAGTTTAAGTCTTTATTGGAGTAAGGAGTAAGGACAAAAGGGAGACAAGATCTTAACATTTCTTTTGGAACTTTCTATTATTCAGAAAATGAGTTTGTTGTTGTTGTTTTGCTTTGTGTTCTGAGCCACATTAAGTAGCTTCTGATACACTCGTTTCAGAGGATTCTTTCTTCAGCAGTTTTTCTTTCCGCAAAGTATACACTAAAGCCCTGGGATTCCAGTGCATAGAAGTTGTCTTCAGGCAGCATGCCATTACAAGGTTAGGTGTTGTATTGCCTAGTCTTCGAAAATATGGTCCTTAGTGCCTGTGAATCATTAACTGATGAAATATTTATCCTTATGTGACTGAGCTCTGAAAACAAACAAACAAACAAACAAACACAAACAAACAAACAAACAAAAACAAAACAAAACAAAAACAATAAACAAACAAAAGAATATGGAGAAAGTCTGCTATCTATCATGGCACACGCATCATCCTTGTCACTACAAATAACAGTTTAGTTTCAGTATCTTAATCAAACCTATTGGTCGTCCTCTACACAGACAATTTCAAAGTGAACAGATAGTGTCAATACTTCAGATGAAACAGTGCAAGGTTCTCTTTCCAAGCACATAAAGCCTGCTTGTTGGGGAGTCCTGCCCTTTGGGCAGAACAGGCCCTGGGGATCTTGGTAAACACAAAGTTGAACATTTATCAACAATATACACTTGTGGAAAAAAATAATAAAAAATGGGCAGCAGTCTCCTGGGATACATTAGGAGTGTTGCTGGCAGGTAGATGGAGATGATCCTTCCTCTCAGCACTAGCAAGACACACCTTGAGAGAACTTGAACTGTGTCCAGTTCTGGGCTACCCAACATAAGCCATGGACATCCAGGTCTTCTTTATTCTTTATTCTTTGCCGTGGCATTCTTTGATGGGACAAGAGGGTAAGGACATAAACTGAAATAGAAATTATCTTTAAACCTAAGAAAAAAAATGTTTTCCAGTGAAAGTGGTCAATCATTAGAAAAGGTTGCCCAGAGAGTTGTGGAAGTTCCACCCTTATATTCAAAAGTTGTCTCAATATGCTCCTGGGCAACCTGCTTTGTCTGACCTTGCTTTGAGCAGAATCATAGAATAGAATCATCATCAAGGTTGGAAAAGACATTCAAGATCCAATCATCACACTACTACCAACGTCACCCACTAAACCATGTCCCTAAGCACCATGTCCAACCTTTCCTTAAACACCCCCAGGGACGGTGATGCCACTACAGGGATTTGTACCAGATGATCTCCACAGGGGCGTTCTAACGTCAATAGTTCTATGAGTCTAAATTTTGCATTATCCATCACAGTCATACTCAACGTGTATGACTGCAAAATTATCCTTCATATTTCAATGTAATTAAAAAAAAAAAAAAAAAGACACTCTTTGGGACTGCAGTCTCATCAGTATGAAACTAAAATAACTGAAGATATAATAAAAAGAACCGTGGAAAACCATCTACAGACAACTTACGTAAACATAGAGCACACACATTGACGCTGATAGTCAATGAAGTCACATCACAGTGAAATCACGTTAGACCTTTGTGAGGATCATCAGATGTTAAGACTCAACTACTTCTTTACATTGCAAGAATCAAAAGTGCATTTCTGTACTTCAGAGGTGCTCCAACTGCTGCCTACTGAAGAACCAGACATCTAACAGAAGAAACGGGAATCTTCCTGTGCTTGCTGAACTTGTGCCATTTCACAGAGCAGAGGACTCAGTAAGATAAAATGAGAGGCGAAAAGAGCATGACTCAGTAGCTTTATTGTTAGAACAGGATCATAAGTTCCAATTTATTCTTGAAGAACGGTGTCAGCTAGTATACTAATAATTCTTGAAAAAGAAGCAGATAATGCATGCTGACAAAATCAACATGCATCTAAGTGTAGAAGGAAACATAATTTTATGTGTCTGAGAAACACTGCTGAGGTGATTAAGTAGTTTAGGAAACTCTAAGGTTACAAATGAAAGTTTTCAGAGTTGTCATTCTTGATGACTTTTGGTTCATGAATTCATACTAAGCCTAAATTCAGTCTCCTGCACTTTTCAAAACTCAGACAGGAGTCATATCTGTGAGAATTCTGGTTATAAAGCATTTGCAGGAAGGGTAGGTTACAGGATGAAATAATCGATGACTTCTCTAGAATTCACAGCAATAGCTAGTCTGTATCAGAAAACACACAGGGTTTTAAGTTCATATAATCAATATGTACAGACCATGTTAATATTTCATCATTGGCAAATAATCTGGCCTATCAATAACTGTAGCATAGAGGAAGAAGGATGAAAGGCAGGCATAGCACAAGATACTAAGCCATCAGACATTTTTCTACACAAAAATCAAAAGCAAAAATGTGTACATTAAGCCTGTTATATTTTGCATGATAAAATATAAAGGGGGAGGGAGGACTTCAACTTTACTTTTATTTTTCTTCATCCAAGGTTACATGTGTTGCTGCAATACTTCCAGTTTGAGTATTTTCTTAGGTTATTATTTTCAAAAACTCCTAAAGGCACTTGAGATAAAGGGTAATTGGATTTAGGTGTCTAGGCATTTTGAAAATCCCATTAGATTCCTCTCTGTAATCTCTAACTACTCCTGAAAAATACTTTCCTTCAAAGTGAATGATAGGAAGTTAAGGAAATATAGAGCAGAGCTGAATCTTGTAGGCCTCCTGATTGTAAGCTCGTCTTTTGCTCTCTGGTGGTAAATTCCTAATGATGATACATGTTTAATAACATTACATCACAAAAGGGTACCTGCTAACATGGCTTACATGTCCTATCCAGACTCAATACTTAGTGATACCATTCTCATTATTTTACATTTCTTGCCCAGCTTCTTAACTTTTCTTGCTCTTCAACTGTTCAGATCTATGCAGCCTCCTGTTTTTTTTGTTGGTGGTGATTTTTTTTTCCCTGCTTTTAAGAGAAATTTTAAGAGAAACTTCATCTTAAAAGCATGAATACGTCCACCATAATAAAATACTTTATTTTCATGAACAAATCATCTGCTCAATTAGGCCATACACAGTGAAGTTTAAAAAGTATCAAGTTGTTTATTTTTGCAAGATGGATTGTACCATGGTTTTCAGCTACATTTACCAAGCTATTTTCATTGAATTCTCTAGAGTGGCACCCATTTATGTCAACTGAAAATTTGCCCCATAATCTGTCTTCATTTCTACACTGGTTATTTATCTTCTTAATCTTAGTTTTTTTCTTGGTCATTGATGTGGAAATATGGACAATAGATAATTTAAATCATAACGTATCTGTGAAAACTGAGCAGTGGAGCTGTAAAAGAGCCAATCTTGCATCCAACTGTGCTGAAAAACAGGATAAGAGAAGACTTTCACTCATAATTTGATTTATACAATATCTACTTTTCATGAAAAAGATTGCAGTGAAATAATATTGGAGTAGAGTCAAAAGGTTACCACATTTACATGCTACCAACCACCTTAAATCAAAAAGGGCCACAGTTCTCCTGTGGATAACTGACAATTTTATTTTGTACTTTGTAACTGAATATTGAATGGTTAAAAAAAAATCAATAAAAAATCAAAATTAATTCACTTTCCAAAGAATTATTTGAAGTTTTTTTTTTTTTTTTTTTTTTTAAAAAAAAAAAAAACAAAGATCTATACATGATATATAATAACCTTGAAGTTGGAACATTTACAATTGTACATTTTATTAATTAAAGGCAATTGTGAGTAGAGAATTATGTTACCTGGATGTTGAAGTGTATATATGTTTTGGTACTGAAATGCTGAAATCTGTTTTGCTGACTAGCATGAGTTTTTAGACTGCTTTCTATTAAAACAGCATCTGAACACTCACAATGTTATTATTATTAGTATTAAACATATTTACTTTACAATGTGTATGGATGTGTGTCAATATTTTTGTATAGATATACATGTACAGAGACATTTGTATACATGTACATACATTTTTATGTTAATGTGTGTACACAGAAGCTTCTGTAGCTCTGTCTGTGTGTATGTGCTGGGGGGTGTGTGGGGGTGTGAATGGGGTAAGAGTGTATATGCACAAGTCCTACGAGGAGCGGCTGAGGGAGCTGGGCTTGTTCAGCCTGGAGAAGAGGAGGCTCAGGGGCGACCTTATCGCTCTATGGGTACCTCAAGGGAGGCTGTAGCGAGGTGGGGGTTGGCCTGTTCTCCCACGTGCCTGGTGACAGGACGAGGGGGAATGGGCTTAAGTTGAGCCAGGGGAGTTTTAGGTTAGATGTTAGGAAGAACTTCTTCACTGAAAGGGTTGTGAGGCACTGGAACAGGCTGCCCAGGGAAGTGGTGGAGTCACCATCCCTGGAAGTCTTCAAAAGACGTTTAGATGTAGAGCTTAGGAAAATGGTTTAGTGGGGACTGTTAGCGTTAGGTCAGAGGTTGGACTCGATGATCTTGAGGTCTCTTCCAACCTAGAAAATTCTGTGATTCTGTGATTCTGTGATCCCAGAGCT